>NC_072414.2:85528289-85842631 GCF_028858775.2 Pan troglodytes
AACAGTATTATGTTCTTCTTCCAAACAAGAAAATAATCTTACAAGGCTATAATTCCAAATACCTACCCTTATTGCTGTTATTTTTCAAAATGTTTGTCCTATCATGTTTTTTTAACTTCAAATTATATGAGATTATTGTTACACTATAACTTTTTGTTGACATTTACCTACACATTTAGCATAAAACATAAGTCTCAATCAGTTTTAAAAGATTAAAATTGTACAAACTATGTTCACATTTTTTATCATACCTTGCTGAGATTCAAGCTTTTCTATAAGAATCGTTTTCCTTTTATGTAAAAGTCAGTCCTCTACAACTCCCTTTAGTAGAGATCTGTTGATAGAAAGACTGTCTCATTTGTTTGGTTTTGGCCAAAAAAAAGTCACTCCCTCACTCTTAAACGATAGCTTTTATGGGAATAAAATTTCAGACTGATAGGCATTTTGAAATTATTTCATTTCTCAGCTGCATCCACCTAGAACTTGGCTGCGCAGCAGGTAGCTGGGGTAGAATGAGAAATGCTGATATCCTGCCTCTCTTGGGAAAATAGCTCTGTGAGATCTGGAGTTTGAGAGAGCTCTCTGTTCTTGGGTACACCTGTATGAAGTAGAGTTTACATCTTACTGAATTGGAAGGGGTTAGGGAGCGAGTGGGTCTCTCATCAGATATCACAGATTCTTGCTGTACTTACTGAATTTTAGTCAATTTTCTTGAAAGCTTTTTTCATATTCTATATGTGTTAGGACCAATTTGAGAGATTTGAAAATATTTTAAAATAATAATTTTCACCAGATTTACTAGGGAGTGGGTCTTTAGAACACCTCACACTGAGAGGCTGTACAGTTGAGCCCCATCATGCATTTCCAATTTAATTTCATTGTGAATGAAGAACGTATGTTGAACAGTTTTAATCTTAAAATTTACTGAGAATTATTTTATTTCCCAGATTATGGGCTATCATGAAGGATGTTCTCAATACACTTGAGGATAATATATAGTCCGGTGATTTTGGTATAGTATTTTAATATACTTGTATTATGTCTAGTTGGTTTATAGGGTTTTCTTAGTCTTCCATTTCCTTAATTTTCTGTGTAGTCACTCAATACATATTGAATGTCAGGTATTTAAGTATCTATTATTGTTGAATTTTCAATTTTTTTCAACTCAGTTTTTACTTTATGTATTTTGGGGCCTCTTTTATATGCATATACACATATAAGTGTTATATCTTCTAGGTTGATTTGCTTTATAAATTATAAATATTCTTTTCTCAAATGACCTTTGTAAATATTTTAAAGCGTATTTTTTTTCTCCCATTTCTATCGCTGTATTTTTATAGAGGTTGTTATATGTTGTGGGAAGTCAGGGACCCCAAATGGAGGGACCAGCTGATGGCATGACAGAAGAACATAAATTGTGAAGATTTCATGGACATTTATTAGTTCCCCAAATTAATACTTTTATAATTTCTTACACCTGTCTTTACTGCAATCTCTGAACATAAGTTGTGAAGATTTCATGGACACTTATCACTTCCCCAATCAATACCCTTGTGATTTCCTATGCCTGTCTTTACTTTAATCTCTTAATCCCATCATCTTCATAAGCTGAGGAGGATGTACGTCACCTCAGGACCCTGTGATGATTGCGTTAACTGCACAAATTGTTTATAGAGCATGTGTGTTTGAACAATATGAAATCTGGGCACCTTGAAAAAAGAACAGGATAACAGCACTGTTCAGGGAACAAGGGAGATAACCTTAAACTCTGATGGCTGGTGAGCCAGGCGGAACAGAGCCATATTTCTCTTCTTTCAAAAGCAAATAGGAGAAATATCGCTGAATTCTTTTTCTCAGCAAGGAACATTCCTGAGAAAGAGAATGCGTCCATGAGGGGAGGCCTCTAAAATGGCCGCTTTGGGGGCGGCTGTCTTTTACGGTTGTAGCTGTAGGATGAAATAAGCCCTGGTCTCCTGTAGCGCTCCTAGGCTTATTAGGACGAGGAAATTCCTGCCTAATAAATTTTGGTCAGACCGGTTGTCTGCTCTCAAACCCTGTCTCCTGATAAGATGTTATCAATGACAATGTGTGCCCGAAACTTCATTAGCAATTTTAATTTTGCCCCAGTCCTGTGGTCCTGTGATCTCGCCCTGCCTCCATTTGCCTTGTGATATCTTATTACCTTGTGAAGCATGTGATCTCTGTGACCCACACCCTATTCATATGCTCCCTCCCCTTTTGAAAATCACTAATAAAAACTTGCTGGTTTTACGGCTCGGGGCATCGCGGAAACTGCCGACATGTGATGTCTCCCCCGGACACCCAGCTTTAAAATTTCTGTCTTTTGTACTCTATTCCTTTATTTCTCAGACAGGCTGACACTTAGGGAAAATAGAAAAGAACCTACATGAAATATCGGGGGTGAATTTCACGTGATAGTTGTATTTATCTTATTATGTTTCATGATTCTCTTATTTCTTCTTGTGAATCTGAGTTACCATAAGGTATAATTTTCTTAGGGTCAAACAAATTTGTTCTCATCTATCTTCTTAGCACTTTTATACAAATATATACATATTGTTTAAGGTAACTATTAATACTTATTAAATCAGGTCAGAAAAAGAATAAATATGCAATCGTAGTGTCTTTTACAATTACCTACACAGACACTTTAGTTGATGTACTTTATATTGATTCAGATTTCTCTCTGGTGTCACTTGCTTTCAGCATGAAGAAGTTGTTTTAGTATTTCTTGTAAGATTGGTATGCTACTGATGCATTTTAAATTCAGGGGTACAAGTGCAAGTTTGTTATATAGGTAAACTTGTGTCATGGGGGTTCGTTGTACAGATTATTTCATCACCTAGATATTAAACCTAGTACCCATTAGTTATGTTTTCCTGATCCTCTTCCTCTTCCTAGCCTCCACCCACCAACAGGCCCCATTGTGTGTTGTCCCCCTCTATGTGTCCATGTGTTCTCATCGTTTATTTCCCACTTATAACAGAACATGAGGTATTTGGTTTTCTGTTTCTGTGTTAGTTTGCTAAGGATAATGGCCTCCACCTTCATCCATGTCCCTGCAAAGGATATGATCTCATTCTTTTGTATGGCTACATAGTGTTCCGTGATATATAAGTACCACATTTTCTTTATCCAGTCTATCACTGATGGGCATTTAGTTTGATTCCATATCTTTGCTATTGTGAATACGGTTGCAATGATTATACACATACATGTGTCTTTTATAATAGAATTATGTATATTCCTTTGAGTGTTCCCAGTAATGGGATTGCTGGGTTGAATGGTCTTTCTGTCTTTAGGTATCACTACACTGTCTTCCTTAATAGCTGAACTAACTTACATGCCCATCAACAGTGTAGGAGCATTCTTTTTTATCCTCAACCTTGCCAGCATCTGTTATTTTTTGACTTTTTAATAGTAGCCATTCTGACTGGTACGAGATGGTATCTCCTTGTGGTTTTGATTTGTGTTGCTCTAATGATCGGTGATGTTGAGCTTCTTTTCATGTGATTGTTGGCTGCATGTATTTTTTGAAACGTGTCTGTTCATGTCTTTTTGCCTATGAGTTAATGGGGTTGTTTTGGGCATCGATGATATTGATCTGAAGTTTCCTTTTTTTCTTGTGTATCTGCCAGGTTTTGGTGTCAGGATGATGTTCACCTCATAGAATGAGTTAGGGAGGGGTCCCTCCTCCTCAATCTTCTGGAATATTTTCAGTAGGAATGGTACTGGCTCTTCTTTGTGCATCTCGTAGAATTCAGGAATTCAGCTGTGACTCCATTTGGTCCTGGGTTGTATTTTTTTTTTTTTTTTTGGTTGGTAGGGTATTGATTACTGTTTCAATTTCAGAGCTCATTAATGGTTTCTTCAGGGATTCAGTTTCTTCCCGGTTAAGTCTTGGGATGGTGTATATGTCCAGGAATTTATCCATTTCTTCTAGATTTTCTGGTTTATGTGCACAGAGGGTTCATAATTTTCTCTGATGGTTACTTGTATTTCTGTGGGGTAAGTGGTAATATTCCCCTAGTCATTTCTGATTGTGTTTATTTGAATCTTTTCTCTTTTTATTACTCTAGCTAGTGGTCTATTTTTTTTCAAAAAAAAAAAAAACAGCTCCTGGGTTCAATGATCTTTTGAATGGTTTTTCATGTCTCTATCTCCTTCAGTTCAGCTCTGATTTTGGTTATTTCTTGTCTTCTGTTAGCTTTGGGATTTGTTTGCTCTTGGTTCTCTAGTTCTTTTAGTTGTGATATTAGGTAGTTAACTTGAGATTTTTCTAACTTTTTAATGTGGGGATTTAGTGCTATACATTTCTCTTTTATCACTGCCTTAGCTGTGTCCCAGAGATTCTGGTATGTTGTATCTTTGTTCTCATTAGTTTCAAAACACTTCTTGATTTCTGCCTTGTTTATCCAAAAGTAATTCAGGAGCACATTATTTAATTTCCATGTAATTATATGGTTTTGAATGAATTTCTTAGTCTTGATTTCTAATTTGATTGCCCTGTGGTCTGTTATGATTTCAATTCTTTTGCATTTGCTGAGGAGTGTTTGAGATCAGATTATGTGATTGATTTCAGAGTATGTGCCATGTGCAATCAGAAGAATATATTTTCAATTGTTTTGGGATAGAGAGTTCTGAAAATATCTATCAGGTCAATTTGATTCAGTGCTGAATGCAGGTCCTGAATATCCTTGTTAACTTTGTGTCTTGATGATCTGTCTAATATTGTCAGTTGGGTGTTAAAGTCTCCCACTATTATTGTGAGGGAGTCTAAATCTCTTTGAAGTCTCTAAGAACTTGCTTTATGAATCCGGGTGCTCTTCTATTGGGTGCATATATATTTAAGATAGATAGTTATATTTCTGGTTGAATTGAACCTTTTACCATTATGTAATGCCCTTCTTTGTCTTTTTTTAATCTTTGTTGGTTTAAAGTCTGTTTTGGCAGAAACTAGAATTTTAACCCCTGCTTTTTTCTGTTTTCCATTTGCTTGGTAGATTATTCTCCATCCCTTTATTTTCAGCCTGTGTTTTATTGCCTCTGAGATGGGTCTCTTGAAGACAGCATACCAATAGGTTGGTTCTGTACTCAGCTTATCACTCTGTGTCTTTTAATTGGGATATTAACCCATTTTCACTTAAGATTAGTATTTATATGTATGGATTTGATCCTGTCATCATGATGTTAGCTGGTTATTTTGCATACTTGTTTATGTGGGTGCTTTATAGTATCACTGGGTTGTGTAGTTCAGTGTGTTTTCTTAGTGGCTGGTAATAGTCTTTTCTTTCCATATTGAGTGCTTCCTTAAGGAGTTCTTGTAAGGCAGGTCTGGTGGTAACAAATTTCTTCAGCATTCACTTATGAAGCTTAGTTAGGCTGGATCTGGAATTCTGGGTTGGAATTTCTTTTTAAAGAATGTTGACTATTGTCCCCCAATCTCTTCTAGCTTGTAGGGTTTCAGCTGAGAGGCCCATTGTCAGTCTGATGGGCTTCCCTTTGTAAGCAACCTGGCCTTTCTCTCTATTTGCCTTTGATATTTTTTCTTTCATTTTGTCTTTGGATAATTTATCGTGGAGTATCTTACTGGGATTCCCTGCATCTCCTGAATTTAAATGTTGGCATCTCTAGGTAGGTTGGGGAAGTTCTCATGGATGATATCCTGAAATATGTTTTCTAAGTTGGTTCCATTCTCCCCATCTCTTTCAGGTATACCAGTCAGTCATAGATTTAGTCTCTTGACATAATCCCATATTTCTCAGAAGTTTTATTCATTCATTTTCATTATTTTTTCTCTCTTCTCTGCCTTCTTATTTCAGAAAGCCAGTCTTCAAGCTCTAAGATTATTTCCTCTGCCAGGTCTATTTTGTTATGAATACTTGTGATTATATTATGAAATTCTTGTAGTGTGTTTTTCAGCTCTATCAGGTTATGTTCTTCTTCTTACTGGCCATTTTGTCAGCTCCTGCAATGTTTCGTCATGACTTTTATCTTCCCTGCATTGGTTACAATGTGCTCCTGTAACTCAGTGAACTATGTTTCTATCTATATTCTGAATTCTACTTCTGTCAGTTTAGCCATCTTAGCCTCAACCTGGTTCTGAACCCTTGCTAGAGAGTTGATGTGGTCATTTTGAGGAAAGAAGGTAGTCTGGTTTTTTTTCAGCAGTCTTGTGCTGATTCTTTCTCATCTTTGTGGGCTTACTTGCCTTCAATCTTTGAGGTTGCTGACTTTTGGATTTTTTTTCTTTTAACAATCTGGCCACTTTTCCATAGGGCTGCTGTATTAGTCTGTTTTCATGCTGCTGATAAAGACATATCTGAGACTGGGAAGAAAAAAAAGGTTCAGTTGGATTTACAGTTCCACATGGCTGGGGAGGCATCAGAATCATGGCATGAGGTGAAAGGCACTTCTTACGTGGTGGTGGCAAGAGAAAATAAGGAAGAAGCAAAAGTGGAAACCCCTGATAAACCCATCAGATCTCATGAGACTTACTAACTTTCATGAGAATAGCCTGGGAAAGAGTGGCCCCTATGATTCAATTCCTCCTCCTGGGTCCCTCCCACAACACGTGGGAATTCTGGGAGATAAAATTCAAGTTGAGATTTGTGTGGGGACACAGCCAAACCACATCAGCTGCTATGGTATGCTGGGGATCTGCTCCAGTCCCTAGTCACCTTGGATTTTCCAGTACCTGGAGGTATCACCAGTGAAGCCTGCAAAACAGCAAAGATGGCAGCCTGTCCTTCCCTCTGGGAGTTCCATCCCAGGGAGGTATGGGCCTGTTGCTGGTCCAAATGCACTTTAGCTAGGAGATAGCTGAAGACCTGGTTGGGAAGTCTTGCCTAGCTAGGAGAAACAAGATCAGAGACTTGCTTTGAAAGGTAGTCTGGCTGGGTGCAGTGGCTCATGCCTGTAATCCCAGCACTTTGGGAGGCCAAGGAAGGTGGATCACTTGAGGTCAGGAGTTCAAGACCACCCTGGCCAACAGAGTGAAACCATGTCTCTACTAAAAACAAACAAACAAACAAAAAAAAACCAACCAAAAAACCCTACAAATTAGGTGTGGTGGCAGGTGTCTGTAATTCCAGCTACTCAGGTGGCTAAGGCAGGAGAATCACTTGAACCTGGGAGGCAGAGGTTGCAGTAAGCTGAGATCATGCCACTGCACTCCACCGTGGGTGACAGAGTAAGACTCCATCTGAAAAAAAAAAAATGTAGTCTGGCCATGTTTCCATAGAGCAGATGTGCCGTGCTGGGGGTCCACTTCAGCCCCAGGTTGCCTGGAACCCTCTGAAGCCACATGGGTAGAATGGCTAAGTCACCCAAACAGCAGAGATGGTGGCCTGTCCCTCTCCTTGGGATCTTTGTCCCAGGGAGGCCTGAAACCTCTATCAGCTGGAGAACACTGGTGGGGGTAGCCCGAGACCCTAGTTGAGAGGCTTCAGCCAGGGATGAGGATCAGGATTGGGGACCCACTTAAAAAAGCAGTTGGGTCACCATTTTGTAGGGCAGCTGTGTTGTGCTGGGGTACCGCTTCCACCTCCAGTTGGCTTGGGCTCTCCAAAGCCCAAAGGCTGGAACAGCTAAGTCACCCAGCCACCAAAGATGCAGCCCACGTCTCCCTCTAAGAGGTCTGTCCCAGGGAGTTTTCAAGTCTGTTGGCTGGAGAACACCAGCACAGGTGGCTGGAGGCCCTGGTTGGGAGTCCTGCTCAGTGAGGAGGAATGGGATCAGGGACCCACTTAAAGAAGTAGTCTGGCCACATTTTGGGAGAGCAGCTGTACTGTTCTGAGGGATCCCTTCTGCCCTCACTTGGACTCTTCAAAGCCTGAAGGCCATAACAGCTAAGATGCCCCAACAGTAGAGATGGCAGCCTGCCTCTCCCGCTGGAGCTCCATCACAGGGAAGCACACTACTATCAACTGCTGGCTAGAATTCTAAGCCGGTGGGTCTTATCCTGTGAGGTGCTGTGGAAGTGGGGCCCGCAGACCGTCACTCCTGGGCCCCCTGGATTCAGCCTCTTTCTAGGGGTATGTACAGGGGTCTAATCTTGCGCTTTACTGGAGTCGCAGCTATTTTGCCAGGGCACCTGGAAATCTGGAGTATCTAAAGCTCCTGGGTCCCCTTGCATGTCTGAGCAGCTGCTCTGCTGAGACACCATGTAGCTCTCTGTGTGTCAGACTGAAGGCCTTGGTGGAGTGGGTTCACAAGGAGATCTCCTGCCCGAAGGGTTGCAAAAATCCGTGGCAGAAGCATGGGTTCCTGGGGTTGAACATTCACTCACCTCTTCTCTGGGCAGATGAGCTTCCTTTCACTCCATGTTGGTCCTGGGTGGGCCGTCATCCTGCCTTGCTTTCCCCTGTTCTCCGTGGGTCAAGTCATTTCCTTCATTAGTCCCAATGTGAGTACGTGGATGTTTCAGTGGAAGGTTCTGTATTTACTTTTCCCTTCTGTTCCTCTCCGTGAGAGTCACACACATTTGCTGCTTCTGGTCAGCCATCTTGGCCACTCTCCCTGATGCGTTTTCTTAGTTTTTAATTTATCCCAGAATGTTTTTATTTGGTTTTAATATTTTAAAAATATTATTTTGCTGTAAATAATATGCTTGGTTGGGAGTTTTTCATTTTCTTGAGTACTTTGGCTATGTCATCTGTCTTTTGACCTGCATTGTTAAAGTCAGGTGTTCATCTTATTGGATGGAGTTGCCTTGTATATGAACTCCCTCGTATGTGAACCTCATCATTTTTCTCTTGCTTTTTTCAAGATTTGTTCCTTGTCTTTGACTTTCAATACTTTTATAATGTGTCAGGGTGTAGATATTTTTACATTTATCTTAGAGTTTGAGCTTTTTGGATTTACAGAGTAATACTTTTTGAAGCAGATTTAGACATTTTCAGCCATTATCTTTTAAAATCTCTTTTCTGCTTTTTCCTTTCTTCCCCTCCTGCAACTCTCTTTACATGTACATGGTGTGATTAATGCCATCCCATTTCTCAGATTCTCAGTTCATTTTTTATTCTTTGCATTTTTTTCAGATGGCATAATCTTTATAAATCTGTCTTCGAGTTTGCTTTTTCTTCATCAACTCAAGTAATATAACATTTATTATATCCATTTTGTACCTGAGGTTTTATTGATGTAGGCATCCTAGTGGAGCATTTTACCGACCCTCAAAAATAGCCTATCAATTGAACCAGGATTGAAGTCATAAATAAATAAATATGTAGAAAATTACTGAAGACATCTGTTGCTTCAGAAAATTTAGGGAGTAAATCAAGCATGTCGGGGAGAAATTGGTAAGTCCTTGATTATGATCATAAGGCTATTACACAGAAAATCACATTACCAGAACCTGGTTATGGTTCTGTGGAATTAAAATAAATTTTAGAAAGCATAAAGGTTTATATTTTTTAAAAAGTGAAGTGTTCTCAGGGGAATATCTACTACATGATACATTGATAATATTTAGTTACTATTTTCCGCATATACCAAGTTTAACTTACCAGTATTTTCCATGGAAGAATTAGATATTAGAGGAGCATTTATATTTTAACAAGTCTTAAGTGAAAAGTGGGGCTGTATGAGATAACCCTTATCTTCTAAAAACAAGACCTTCATTTCTGAGCCAATACAAAGAATATTTGCCCTTTCAAAGCATCTACCCAGAAGCTAATCTTTAATTTCTGTCACCTATTATTTGGTTGTTTCAAATTGGATGATATTTAGATCTAAGGCAAGAGAATCTGATATTTGACAGTGAATAAAGCAGTAGGGATTCTGTTGCTTTTTGGGGGACAGAGAAATATACTGGTATTCATATCCATAAAATAAAAAATACATATTTTTTGAGACAGAGTCTTGCTCTGTTACCCAGGCTGGAGTGCTGGAGTGCAGTGGCATGATCTCGGCTCCCTGCAGCCTCTGTCTCTTGGGTGCCAGCGATTCTCCTGCCTCAGCCTTCTGAGTAGCTGGGATTATAGGCAGGTGCCACCACGCCCTGCTAATTTTTGTATTTTTAGTAGAGACGGGGTTTCACCATGTTGGCCAGGCTGGTCTTGAACTCCTGACCTCAGGTGACACTCCTGCCTCAGCCTCCCAAAGTCCTAGGGTTACAGGCATGAGTCACTGTGCCCAGCACATATCCATAAAATATTGGTGGAGAAAAAATTAGTGAATAATTTCTGGGTACCTAATCTGTTGTGGATTCTATGATTAGTGCTTTACTCATATTTGTTCCTGGTAACTGTCTCAATAAATCTGTGAAATATATATTACTAGGCCCACTTTTCAAAATTAAGAGAAACAAACAAAACAAAAAGATTCCAGTAGATTCAGTAAAGTATCCTAAGAATTCCTCTCTAATTTCTATTCACCATGTCCAATTCATTAACTTCCGTTTCTTACCGTAAGTCTTGCCTACCTGCCACAGGCAGTTTTCTGTACATTGGCTAGAATGGTCCATTTTTAAAACATATTTTTGAATATGTCTCTGTGACTATCTTGCTTAAAATATTTTGGTGACTTATCACTGCGCTCAGAATAAAACAACTTATCAGAAGCCCTAGATGCAATGATGGTCTGGTAACTGCCCACTTTTGTGATCTCACCTCCTCCTACTTCTTAGCTCATTCACTATATATTACAGCCACACTGGTGCCCTATACAACTTTCAAACATGCTATGCTGGTTCTCATTTTTTCCCTCTGCTTTCCCCAGAATGTATTTTCCAGATGGCCCCTACGTTGCTCCTTTTTATTATTTGGGCCTCAGTTCAAATATACTGGATCCTGAGGCAATGATTTCCTCTGTCCTAATTAACCATCCTCATCATTTAGAATATTTTTGCATTTTGATTGAATGGATGGATGTACAATGAATAGATGATTAAATCACAACGGTCATAAACAAAGATTAAATCACAAAGGTCATCATAAACAAAAAAGCTGGAAATCACACTCAATTATGTTTGATACCTAAGTCTATTTTATTTCTAATGCATTACATTTATCTGTGTGGCTTTTTCAAGTCAGGTTTATTAAGTCATAATTTACACAAGTAAAATTTGCCTTTTTAAAGTATACAGTTCATTGAGTTTTGAGAAATGTATATAGTTGTGCACTCATAATCACACTCAAGATACAGAATAGTCCCATCAAATTTCCCCCATACCCCTTTGAAATCAATTTACTCCCTCCACTCCAACTCTTGAAATGATTGAATCTCTGCCCTTATAGTTTTGCCTTTTCCAGAAGATCACATAAATAGAAGAACCATACAGAATATGGCCTTTTTATCTATTTTCTTTCATCTAGCAAAACATTTTAAGATTTAGCCATCTTGCTTGCATCAGTAATTTTCCCCTTTTCATTGCTAAGTCATATATAATTGTGTGAATATACCACAATTTGTTTGAACCTTGGCAATTGATGAATATTTGCATTATTTTCAGTTTTTAGCTCTTACGATTAAAACTACTTTGACCATTTGTCAAATTTTTTTTCAGAGCAACTGTACTATTTCACATCTCGCCAGCAATATTTAAGGGTTCTTGTTGTTTTTCTTCACCAGTATTGATATTATGAATCTTTTTAATTTGAACCTTTCTAATAGGTGTGAGATATTTTATCATTTTTAATTTTCATTTCCCTTAATGTTGAGCATTTTTTACATGCTTGAGACTCATATGTATTTTTTGGTGAAAAGTCTTTTAATTTAAGGGATCTTTATCAGATATATGTTTTGCAAATATTTTCACCCAGTCTTTGTCTTGTCTTTCATTTTCTTAATGGTGCTATTCAAAGATCAGAATTCTTAAATTATGGTGAAGCCTAATTTCTCATAATTGTTTGGTCATCTACCAGGTTTCATTGATTTATAATCCAAAATATTTATTGACCACCTAGTAGTACTAAATCATATAATTCTTTTGATGTTCACTGAGCACATATCCTGCATTCAGTTCTGCCAGAAAGTTGAATTACGGTAGTCATTATGCATACGGAGAAAACAGGGAAGGCTTCAGAACATTTTTGAATCCAAGTGGCAGTTGAAATTTGTAAACTCTCCAATAATTTACTGTTACCTATATTTTTTAAACCACTTTTTAGATGTTAACACATTTAAATTAACAGTAAATACATGAAATGAAGGCAATTTACTAGAAAATTACCATTTGTTCAGGCTTCTTCCAATCTTCTAAACTTCTTTTAAGAATTTTTTTGGAAGGATCTTAGGATTTTGCTTAACTTCAGGTTGGACTGGACTAGTTTAGGGCTTTGGGTCATGGAAATTATGTCCGGGGTTAGAGAAGACTCAAGACTTATAAAACAAAAAAGCAAGCAAACAGCAAAATAAGTTACTGAGCATGTGAAAGAAGGTAAAGAGCATAACTGGTCTTGGAAATAAGAGATAATGAAGTTTATTATACAAAACAAAATGAATAATTCAAGGGAAGGGACATAGAACGAATTCTTAAGACAGCAAACCTCAGGAGATTTATTTTTAATTGATTTAAAAGTTAATTGCTTTTTGAAGTAATAATAATGACGTATTTGGTGGATATAGAATATTGTAAGTGACAATAATTATAGCAGTGTCATAGGAGATAGTAAAGAAGAATCAAGAATACTTTGTTATAAAATATCTATACTATATGTTAAGTAATATAGTGTTATAAAATGTATAGTGTAACTACTAGGGTAATCACTATTTTTTAAGTGTAATAGATATGGAAAAGGAGAGATAAAATGGAATTATATTAAATGCTCAAGTAAAATCAGAGAAGGCAGTAAATCGGGGAAAAACAAAGAACAAATAATCACTAATAGAAAAGTGCCAAACGTGGTAGATATTAATGCAAATGTATCAATAATCACTTAAAATGTGAATCGTCTAAAAGCACCAGACTCAGATTTTCAGAGTGAATAAAAAAATAAGATTCAGTTACATGTTGTGTACAAAAGAAACCCACTTTAACTATAAAGACACTGATGATATGTTCAAAGTAAAGGGGTGAGTGGCAGTTGCAGTCTGTGGCACTCATGAAGAGGAATGAGAGCAGTAAGTGAAAAGTGAATTTGGCACCTTCAACTGAAGTACTCAGGGTTTTTTTTTTTTTTTCTTTTTTGATACAGAGTTTTGTTCTTCTTGCCCAGGCTGGAGTGCAATGCCATGATCTCCGCTCACTGCAACCGCTGCTCCCACTGGGGCTAACTAGGCAGTCCTCCACCCAGGGAGAGCAAAGAAAAGCAGGGTGGGGCAATGGCCTACCTCGGAGCAACATGGAGCCAAAGGAACCCCCACCCCTAGCCAAGGGAGGCAGTGAGTGACTGTGATTCCCCCTGGGAAACCATGCTTCTCCCATGGATCTGGAGATCCTCTCCTGAGCCCACACTACCTGGGCCTTGGGTCCTATGCACAGAGCTGTGAGCAGCCACTCAGGCACACACAGAGACCCAGGAGTTTTATATACTCTGGCCCCAGGATCCCCAGTGAGGTGGAAGATCCATCCATACATTATACATTTCCCTAGGAAGGGGGCTGAATCCAGGGAGCCAAGCAATGTCATTCTGCGGGCCCCACTTCCATGGTACCTTACAGGTTAGGACCCAGTGGCAGCAGGTTGAGTCTGCCTGAATTGGTGGGAGAGTTTCTGGAGGGAGGGGCAGCTGAAATTTCTGTGGTTTCATTGACTCAGCATACCAGCCTGCTGGTTCTGGGGAGTCCAGGCAGTCCAGAAAAGGAGGGTCCTCCCCCAACACAGAACACCTGCTTTGCCAGATTTGGCCCAGACTTATTTTTAAAGTGGGTCCCCAGACAATTCCTCCTCACTGGGTGGGGCCTCCCTGCAGGGGGCCTTCAGTCACTCCGGCCAGGCTTACATGGACAGAACTTGCCCTGGGAAGCAGCTCCTGGGGGAGGGATGGCTGCCATCTCTGTGGTTCAGTTGACTCGACTGTTCCAGCCTTCTGGCTCTGGAGAATCTGGGCTGTCCAGACAAGGAAGGGTTCCCCCAAATGCAGCACATATGTTCTACCAAAAAACAGCCAGACAGCTTCTGTAAGTGGGTCCCTGATCCCGTTCCTTCAGACTGGGTGACATCTCCCAACAGGGGTGTTTCCAGACACCACCCAAAGGAGTGTTCAGACCAGCAACAGGTCAGTATCCACTGGAACAGAGCTTCCAGAGGAAGGAGTAGGCTGTCATCTTTGCTGTTTCACAGCCTTCACTGGTGATACCTCCAGGTACAAGAAAAGCTGAGGCAACTGGGGTTTGGAGCAGACCCCCAGAAAACCATAGTAACCATATTGTTGCTAACAGTCAGTGGCCTGTTAAAAAACAAACATCAACAAAGAAGACCCCACAAAGACCCTATTCAAAGGTTAGCAACCTCAAAGATGGAAGGTAGATAAGATCACAAAGATTAGAAAAAAATCAATGCAAAAATGCTGAAAACTCAAAAAGCCAGAGTGCCTCATCTCCTCTAAATGACTGCAACACCTTTCCAGCAAGGGCACAGAACTGGGCTGAGACTGAGATGGCTGAATTGACAGAAATAGATTTCAGAATGTGGGTAAGAATGAACTTGTATGTTGTAACCCAATGCATGTTGTAACCCAATACAAAGAAGCTAAGAATCATGATACAACAAACATTAGAGGAACTGATATTCAGAATAGCAAGTTTGGAGAGGAACATAACTGACCTGATGGAGCTGAAAAACACGACAAGAGAACTTCACAATGCAATCACAAAAGTATGAATTGAAGAATAGACTAAGTGAAGGAATCTCAGAGCTTGAAGATAACTATCTTAAACAAGACAGGCAGACAAGAATAGAGAAAAAAGAATAAATAATGATGAACAAAACCTCTGAGAAATATGGTATTATGTGAAAAGACCAAACCTATGACTGTTTGGGGTACCTGAAAGTGATGGAGAGAATGGAACCAAGCTGGAAAACATACTTCAGGATATCATCCAGGAGAACTTCCTTAACCTGGAAAGTCAGGCCAACATTCAAATTCAGGAAATTCAAAGAACCCCAGTAAGATACTCCATGAGACGATCAGCCCCAGAACACAGAATCATCAGATTCTCCAAGGTCATAATGAAAGAAAAAATGTTAAGGGAAGCTAGAGAGAAAGGCCAGGTCACCTACAAAGGGAAGCCCATCAGACTAATAGTGGACTTCTCAATGGAAACCCTACAAGCCAGAAGAGATTGGGGATCAATATTTCACATTCTTAAAGAAAATAATTTTCAACCCAAAATTTTATATCTGGCCAAACTAAGCTTCATAAGCAAAGGAGAGATAAATCCTTTCCAGGCAAGCAAATGCTGAGGG
The DNA here is from genome assembly GCF_028858775.2 of Pan troglodytes. Classification (NCBI taxonomy): domain Eukaryota; kingdom Metazoa; phylum Chordata; class Mammalia; order Primates; family Hominidae; genus Pan; species Pan troglodytes. The sequence continues at coordinate 85,543,663 of NC_072414.2, forward strand.
AATTCAGGCATATCTTGCAAGAGCTTCTAAAGGAAGCACTAAATATGGAAAGGAAAAACCATTACCAGCCACTACAAAAACACACTGAATTACACAGACCAGTGACACTATGAAGCAACTACAAAAACAAGTCTGCAAAATAACCAGCTAGCACCATGATGACAGGATCAAATACACACATAACAATATTAACCTTAAATGTAAATGGGATAAAGACCTCAATTAAAAGACACAGAATGGCAAGCTGGATAAAGAGTAAAGACCTATCAGTATGCTGTATTCAAGAGACCTCTCTCACATGTGAAGACACACATAGGCTGAAAATAAAGGGATGGAAGAAAATTACCAAGCAAATGGAAAACAGGGATTGCAATTCTGGTTTCTGATAAAACAAAGTTTAAGCCAACAAAGATTTAAAAAGACAAGGGCATTACATAATGGTAAAAGTTCAATTCAACAAGAACAGCTAATTGTCTGAACTAAACATGCACCCAATACAGGAGCAGCCAGATTCATAAAGCAAGTTCTTAGAGACCTACAAAGAGCCTTAGACTCCCACACAGTAATAATGGGAAACTTCGATCACCCAACTGACCATATTAGATCATTGGAGACAGAAAATTAGCAAAGACATTCAGGACCTGAACTCAGCTCTGGATTGAGTGGGCCTGACAGATATCTACAGAACTCTTCACCCAGAAACAACAGAATACACATTCTTCTCATTCCACATGGCACTTACTCTAAAATTGATCACATAATCAGAAGTAAAACATTCTCAGCAAGTGTAAAAGAACTGAAGTCATAACAGACAGTCTCTAAGACCACAGTGCAATCAAATTATAACTCAAGATAAATTCATTCAAAACCACACAACTGCATGCAAATTGAACAACCTTCTACTGAATGAATTCTGGGCAAATAATGAAATTCAGGTAGAAATCAAGAAGTTATTTGAAACTAATAGGAACCAAAAGACAATGTAACAGAATCTCTTTGATTATAAAGTGGTTTTGAGAAGGAAATTTATAGCACTACATGCCCACATCAAAAATCTAGAAAGATCTCAAGTTAACAACCTAACATCACAACTAAAAGAACTAGAGAACCAAGAGCAAACAAAAACCAAAGCTAGCAGAAGACAAGAAATAACCAAGATTAGAACTGAATTGAAGGAGATAGAGACACAAAAAACCCTTCAAAAAAATCAAAGAATCCAGGGGTTGGTTTGGTTTATAAAAAAAATAAATAAAGTAGATAGACTGCTAGCTTAGACTAATAAAGAAGAAATGAAAGAAGACTGAAATAAACACAATCAGAAATGATAAGGGAGATATCACCACTGACCCTGCAGAAATAAACCAACCATCGGAGAATACTACAAACACATCTATGAACATAAACTAAAAAATGTAGACTAAATGGATAAATTCTTGGACACATACACTGTCCCAAGACTGAACCAGGAAGAAATCAAATAGACCAATAATGAGTTCTAAAATTGAGGCAGTGATAAATAGCCTACCAACCAAAAAAAAAAAAAGCCCAGGACCAAATGGATGCACAGCTGAATTCTACCAGAGGTACAAAGAATAGCTGGTACCATTTCTACTGAATTTATTCCAAATAACTGAGAAGGAAAGACTCCTCCCTAACTCATTCTATGAGGCCAGCATCATCTTGATACCAAAACCTGGCAGAGATACAACAACAGAAAACTTTAAGCCAATATCCCTGATGAAAATTGAACCAAAAATTCTCAGTAAAATACTGGCAAACTGAATGCAGCAGCACATCAAAAAGTTTATCTAACATGATCAAGTTGACTTCATTTTCAGGATGCAAGGTTGATTCAACATATGCAAATCAATAAATTTTATTCATGTCATAAATAGAACTAAAGATAAAAACCACATGATTATCTCAATAGATGCAGAAAAGGCCTTTGACAAAATTCAACATCTCTTCATGTTAAAAACTCTCAATGAACTACGTATGGAGGACACATACCTCAAAATAATAAGAGCCATATATGGCAAACCCATAACCAGTATCATACTGAATGGGCCAAAGCTGGAAACATTCCCCCTTGAAAACTGGCACAAGACAAGGATGCCCTCTCTCACCACTCCTATTAAACACAGTATTGGAAGTTCTGGGCAGGACAACCAGGTAAGAGAAAGAAATAAAAGGCATCCAAATAGGAAGAGAGAAAGTCAAAATATCCCTGTTTGCAGATGACATGATCCTATATCTAGAAAACTCCATCATCTCTGCCCAAAAGCTTCTTAAGCTGATGATAAGCAACCTCAGCAAAGTGTCAGCATAAAAAAAATCAATGTGCAAAAATTGCCAGCATTTCTATATACCTAAAACAGGCAAGTAGAAATCCAAATCATGAATGAAGTCCAATTCACAATTGCTTCAAAGAGAATAAAATACTTAGGAATACAGCTAACAAGGAAAGTGAAGGACATCTTTAAGGGAAACTACAAAACACTGCTCAAAGAAATCAGTGATGACACAAATGGAAAAATATTACATGCTTATGGATAGGAAGAATCAATATTGTGAAAATAGCCATATTGCCTAAAGCAATTTATCGGTTCAATACTATTAAACTACCACTGACATACTTTCTAATACTACACAGAATTAGAAAAAAAATTTTTAAATTCGTATGAAACTTAAAAAGAGCCCTAATAGCCAAGGGAATCCTAAGTAAAAACCTGGAGATAGGCTACCTGACTTTAAACTATACTAAAAGACTACAGTAACTAAAACAGCATGTACTGGTACAAGAACAGACACATAGAACAATGAAACAGAATAGAGAACTCAGAAATAACCACTCACACCTGTAACCATCTGGTCTTTGACAAACCTGACCAAAAAAAGCAATGGCAAAAGGATTCCCTATTTAATAAATGGTTATGCGATATCTGGCAAGCCATATGCAGAAGATTAAAACTAGACCCCTTCCTTACACCATATACAAAAATTAACTCAAGATGGATTAAAGACAAATGTGAAACCCCAAACTATAAAAACCCTAGAAGAAAATCTCGGCAATATGATTCAGAACATAGATACAGGCAAAAATTTCATGACAAAAATGACAAAAGCAATTGCAACAAAAGGAAAAATTGACAATTGGGATCTAATTAAAGAGCTTCTGCACAGAAAAAGAAACTGTCATAAGAATGAACTGATAACCTACAGAATAGGAGACTTTTTTTTTTTGCAATCTATCTATCTGAGAAAGGTCTGATATTGAGAGTCTACAAGGAACTTAAACAAATTGACAGGAACAAAACAACCCCATTAAAAAGTGGGCAAAGGATGTGAACAGATACTTCTCAAAAGATGACATACTTGTGGACAACAAATATATGAAAAAAGCTCAACATCACTGATCATTAAAAAAATGCACATCAAAACCACAATGAGATACCAACTTATGCTAGTCAGAATGGCAGTTACTAAAAAGTCAAAAAACAGCAGATGCTTGTGAGGTTGCAGAGAAAAAGGAAGGCTATTACACTGTTGGTGGGAGTTCAACCCATTGTGGAAGACAGTGTGGGAATTCCTCAAAGATCTGGAGGTGGAAATACCATTTGACCCAGCAATCCCATTACTGGGTATATACCCAAAGGAATATAAATCATTTTATTATAAAGATGCATGCATATGTTCATTACAGCACTATTCATGATAGCAAAGACTTAGAATCAACCCAAATGTCCATCAGTGATAGACTGGATAAAGAAAATGTACATTTACACCATGGAATACTCTGCAGCCATAAAATAGAATGAGATCATGTCCTTTGCAGGGACACGGATGGAGCTTTCAGATGCCACTATCCTCAGCAAACTAATGCAGGAACAGAAAACCAAAAATTGCATGTTCTCACTTATAAATGGGAGCTCAATGATGGGAACATATGGACACACTGGGGGAAGGGGGGACGTGGGGAACAACACATACTGGGGCTTGTCATGGGGCCAGGGAGGCAGAGCATTAGGAAGAATAGTTGATAGATGCTGGGCTTAATACATAGGTGATGGGATAATCTGTGCAGCAAACCATCATGGCACACATTTACCTATGTAACAAACCTGCACATATACTCTTGAACTTAAAAGTTGAAGACTAAAAAAAAAAGGGGTGTAGAAAGATATATCATGGTAAAGATATATGATGCTGGCTGGGCGTGGTGGCTCACGCCTGTAATCCCAGCACTTTGGGAGGCCGAGGTGGGCGGATCACGAGGTCAGTGATCGAGACCATCCTGGCTAACACGGTGAAACCCTGTCTCTACTGAAAACACAAAAAAATTTATACATAATATATAAATTATATATAATATAAATTATATATATAAATTATGTATATAAATTATGTTATATATGTTACATATATAACATATAAATTATATATGTTATATATATATATACACACACCATGCTAAAACTAAGTTTAAAAAAAAGCCAGAGTAGCTGTGTTAATTTCAGACAAAGCAAACTTCTGAACCAGAAAAATTAACAGAAATAAAGAGGGGCATTGCATAATGATAAAGGGACTAACTTTCCAAGAACGGGAAATAGTTCTAAACATGTATGCATCTAACAACAGAGAATCTAAATATATGAAGCAAAAACTGAGATTGGTGAGGACTAACAGAAAAATTTCTTATTATAGCTGGAGATTTCATAACTCCTTTTTCAGTAACTGATAGCTCAAGCAGTCAGAAAAACAGTAAGGATATAGTTAACCTGAACAGTGCTATTATACAACTTTATCAAATTGACATGTATAGACTATTCCATCTGACAACAAAATACACATTCTTCTCAAGCTTTCATGGAACCTTCACCCAGTAGACCCAATCTAGGCATAAAGCACACAAAGTATTTTAAAAGTAGAAATGATACCAAATTCTCAGAAAATAATGAAATTAATCTATAAATTCATACCACAAATTATCATTTATTAGGGAATTGCAAGTTAAAACAATAGTAACTTATTTACTATATATCTATTATTAATAGACTGGCTAACATAGAAAAAACTGATAAAGCCAAATAAGGTAGAGGACACAAAGCAAAAGGAAGTATTAATTGCTGCTAGGAGTGCAAAATGGCATAGCCATTTTGAAAGACAGTTTGGTTTGTAGTTCTCCTTGAAGAGGTCCTTCACATCCCTTGTAAGTTGGATTCCTAGGTATTTTATTCTCTTTGAAGCAATTGTGAATGGGAGTTCACTCATGATTTGGCTCTCTGTTTGTCTGTTATTGGTGTATAAGGATGCTTGTGATTTTTGCACATTGATTTTGTATCCTGAGACTTTGCTGAAGTTGCCTGTCAGCTTAAGGAGATTTTGGGGCTGAGATGATGGGGTTTTCTAGATATACAATCATGTTATCTGCAAACAGACAATTTGACTTCCTCTTTTCCTAATTGAATACCCTTTATTTCCTTCTCTTGCCTGATTGCCCTGGCCAGAACTTTCAACACTATGTTGAATAGGAGTGGTGAGAGAGGGCATCCCTATCTTGTGCCAATTTTCAAAGGGAATGCTTCCAGTTTTTGCCCATTCAGTATGATATTGGCTGTGGGTTTGTCATAGATAGCTCTTATTATTTTGAGATACAACCCATCAATACATAATTTATTGAGAGTTTTTAGCATGAAGGGTTGTTGAATTTTGTCAAAGGCCTTTTCTGCATCTATTGAGATAATCATATGGTTTTTGTCTTTGGTTCTGTTTATATGCTGGATTACATTTATTGATTTGCATATGTTGAACCAGCCTTGCATCCCAGGGATGAAGCCCACTTGATCATGTTGGATAAGCTTTTTGATGTGCTGCTGGATTTGGTTTGCCAGTATTTTATTGAGGATTTTTGCATTGCTGTTCATCAGGGATATTGGTCTAAAATTCTCTTTTTTGTTGTGTCTCTGCCAGGCTTTGGTATCACGATGATGCTGGCCTCATAAAATGAGTTAGGGAGGATTCCCTCTTTTTCTATTGATTGGAATAGTTTCAGAAGGAATGGTACCAACTCCTCCTTGTACCTCTGATAGAATTCGGCTGTGAATCCATCTGGTCCTGGACTTTTTTTGGTTGGTAAGCTATTGAATATTGCCTCAATTTCAGAGCCTGTTATTGGTCTATTCAGAGATTCAACTTCTTCCTGGTTTAGTCTTGGGAGGGTGTATGTGTCGAGGAATTTATCCATTTCTTCTAGATTTTCCAGTTTATTTGTGTAGAGGTGTTTATAGTATTCTCTGATGGTAGTTTGTATTTCTGTGGGATTGGTGGTGATATCCCCTTTATCATTTTTTATTGCATCTATTTGATTCCTCTCTATTTTCTTCTTTATTAGTCTTGCTAGCAGGACCTCTTCAAGGAGAACTACAAACCACTGCTCAATGAAATAAAAGAGGATACAAACAAATGGAAGAACATTCCATGCTCATGGGTAGGAAGAATCAATATCATGAAATTGGCCATACTGCCCAAGGTAATTTATAGATTCAATGCCACCCCCAGCAAGCTGCCAATGACTTTCTTCACAGAATTGGAAAAAACTACTTTAAAGTTCAAATGGAACCCAAAAAAGAGCCTGCATTGCCAAGACAATCCTAAGCCAAAAGAACAAAGCTGGAGGCATCACTCTACCTGATTTCAAACTCTACTACAAGGCTACAGTAACCAAAACAGCATGGTACTGGTACCAAAATAGAGATATAGACCAATGGAACAGAACAGAGCCCTCAGAAATAATGCCACATATCTACAACCATCTGATCTTTGACAAACGTGACAAAAACAAGCAATGGGGAAAGAATTCCCTATTTAATAAATGGTGCTGGGAAAACTGACTAGCCATATGTAGAAAGCTGAAACTGGATCCCATCCTTACACACTATACAAAAATCAATTCAAGATGGATTAAAGACTTAAATGTTAGACCTAAAACCATAAAAACCCTAGAAGAAAACCTAGGCAATACCATTCAGGACATAGGCATGGACAAGGACTTCATGTCTAAAACACGAAAAGCAATGGCAACAAAAGCCAAAATTGACAAATGGGATCTAATTAAACTAAAGAGCTTCTGCACAGCAAAAGCAACTACCAACAGAGTGAACAGGCAACCTACAGAATGGGAGACAATTTTTGCAATCTAGTCAGCTGACAAAGGGCTAATATTCAGAATCTACAATGAACTCAAACAAATTTACAAGAAAAAAACAACCCCATCAAAAAGTGGGTTAAGGATATGAACAGACACAAAAGAAGACATTTATGCAGCCAATAGACACATGAAAAAATGCTCATCATCACTGGCCATCAGAGAAATGCAAATCAAAACCACAATGAGATACCATCTCACACCAGTTAGAATGGGAATCATTAAAAAGTCAGGAAACAACAGGTGCTGGAGAGGATGTGGAGAAATAGGAACACTTACACTGTTGGTGGGACTGGAAACTAGTTCAACAATTGTGGAAGTCAGTGTGGTGATTCCTCAGGGATCTAGAACCAGAAATACCATTTGACCCAGCAATCCCATTACTGGGTATATACCCAAAGGATTATCAATCATGCTGCTATAAAGACACATGCACACGTATGTTTATTGTGGCACTATTCACAATAGCGAAGACCTGGAACCAACCCAAATGTCCAACAATGATAGATTGGATTAAGAAAATGTGGCACATATATACCATGGAATACTATGCAGCCATAAAAAATGATGAGTTCATGTCCTTTGTAGGGACATGGATGAAGCTAGAAACCATCATTCGCAGCAAACTATCTCAAGGACAAAAAACCAAACACCGCATGTTCTCATTCATAGGTGAGGATTGAACAATGAGAACACATGGACATAGGAAGGGGAACATCACACACCGGGGCCTGTTGTGGGGTAGAAGGACGGGGGAGGGATAGCATTTGGAGATATACCTAATGTTAAATGACGAGTTACTGGGTGCAGCACACCAACATGGCACATGTATACATATGTAACCTGCACATTGTGCACATGTACCCTAAAAATTAAAGTGTAATAAAAAAAAAAGAAAAAAAAGACAGTTTGGCATTTTCTCATAAAGCGAGTCATTATTGTAGTATACAATCTAGTGTCTCACTCGTTGGTATTTACCCAACTGACTAGAAAACATATGCTCATACAGAAACCTGTATATAAATATGTATAGAAACATTATTCATGTGCCCCAAACCGGAAACAACCAAAGTATCTTTAATATAATAGATGAATGAACAAACTGAAATACCTGTAGAATGTAATAGCATTCAGTAATTTAAAAAAATAAGCAATCATTCCCCAAAAAGCCACATGGAGGAAACTTAAATGCACATTGCTAAGTGAAAGAAGCCAATTTGAAAAGGCTGCATGTTCCATGGTTTCAATTATTTGGCAATCTGGAAAAGGCAAAATTTCAGTGTGCTGAGGTTGTCTGCCAGCTCCATCCATGTTCCTGCAGTTACAAGATCAGTGGTTTTCTCAGTTCAGCAGTGCATGGTCTAGTGTTGAATAGGTGAAGCACAAGAGATTTTGTAGAGTGATAAAGCCACCAATACTTTTGTCAAAATCCACAGAAATTTATAGTACAAGAAGTGAAACTTTATATACGCAGCATAAAAATAAATCATGTAGAAGGCCCAGGGATCCCAGGATTAAATGCAGAAAGTAACGTAAGAATCTAACTGTATTACAAGTGTAATCAACAACCTCACCGAGATAAACATCAGTGAGGCTGGAGAAACAATATCCCTGGGGGTAGTGGGAGAACAGGTGCTGACCGAAATAACTTTGAAAATGAGTGAAACCTGTAAGAGTAAAGGCAAATGAAACTGTGCATAAGCACTGTACTCTAGTTGATAAATTGTTTTCCATAGGGATAGATGTTAACAATTTTGATACCGGTATATAAATGTATCCTAGGATTGAACATTTCAGTAAATGGGTTGTAGATGGTAGGAGCTGGGTTTCTCACCATTCCACTGACAGTTTACCAATAAGCAAAAGAAGCAGGCTAGAATGAACTGTGTTAGAATTAGAATTGGAGCATTCAGTATGAACTCATGTTTAGCTTAACAGAGATAGTGTTTATGGAAATATGTATATATATATGTATATGCATATATGCACCACTTATTATACACCTAATACTCTGATCTTGGTTTATAATACTATTCTCCAGTGAAAGGACCAGTGATTCTTCCAGACATAGCAAATTCATGTACTAAGACATATACTAATATACTTCATGTACATGTACTACATATACATGTAGTATATTACACTAATGTATATTATACTATATTATACTATATACTATAGTATATTATACTATATTATACTATATACTATAGTATATTATACTATATTATACTATATACTATAGTATATTATACTATATTATACTATATACTATAGTATATTATACTATAATGTATATTATACTACTATACTACATGTACAATATACATGTACATGTACTGATATACTACATGTACAATATACATGTACATGTACTAATATACTACTTAGTGCATATACTAAGACATGTACTAATATACATATATATTATATAATTATATATTAGTACCTATAATAAGACATGTATTAATATATTATACATATATTATATATTATATAATTATATATTAGTACCTATAAGACATGTATTAATATATTATACATATATTATATATTATATAATTATATATTAGTACCTATAATAAGACATGTACTAATATAATACAAGATGAGTCTAGAACATCTAGTAGGGACAGAAAGAAAGAAGAAAGAGGAAGGAGGAGAAGGAAGAAGGAAGGAGATGGAGAAGGACCAGGAGAAGGAGAAGAAGAAACATAATTTTGGGGGTATGTAAAAAAAGACTTGTAAGTCAACTGAATGAGCTCCCCACGGCAAAATCTGGACTGGTTTGAGCAACAAAATAAAGTGGTATTGAAATATAGCCCAGAGTATAAGAAAAATTCATACCTTATACTAATATAAATAAATGGGTAAAAGTAGGTACATTTTCTATGTAGAAGAATTGCACACAGGGCTTTATATCTGTGTTCACAGAATTTTCTGTAAGTCTGTGAATGTCTGTAGAACAGGAACAGTGTTTTGTTGTTCAGAGATCAATTGTGTGACTTGGGCTGAACAAATACCTGGCAATTGGTAGGTGCCCAGAAAATATGTGTTCAGCCCAAGTCACACAGTTTATACTTGAGATTTTTTTTTTAGTTTTTACCTAATGTCCTTTATAATGTTCACATGGAAATTAAGGAAAATAACTATTTATCCTCTTAAAATAGCCCAAAATGCTTTAGCTTTTCTCATAGTTAATATTTTTTCTAATCATAAATACCATGATCTCCACAGGCTCCACGGAAAGGTATCAAAAATAGCAAGCATCTTGCTAGAATGTAACACGTGACTTAACCTCCTGTGCATGCTTTTAATCTTCATCTTTTCTCCAGCTGTGTCAGTATCGTATTTATCAAGATTCCCAAGCATGCAATTTGAGGGCTGTGTTTGATTACATTTGGGTTTTCTAGGCACATTAACATGGTGGTTATTTGGAAAGACTGACTGTGCAGGGGAAAAAGAGCACTGGTCTATGAGTCTGGAATTAAAATTCTCTTCCTGACTTTGTTCCTAAGCTAGCCTTGGGACCTTGGTGAGTTGCTGCACCTGTCACAGTCTGGGTTTCCTCATTTGCAGGGACAATAAGGGCTAAATGATCTCTGAGTTTCCTTCTTCCTTTACAGTTGATGGTAGAATGTGGGCTCATTTCTGCAATCCAGTTGAGTTCTCAAACTAGTAAGTTTGTGAATAAGACTGCAGTTTGGAATTCGGGCTTCTCAATCCAGGGAAGGAAGTCTCTCTTGGTTTGGGTATGGTGAGAGGCATGAAATTTTCTCTAGAGATGTTTTCCCTTTGGTTTTAGAATGTTGGGTGGTATGTCTTGCCCATCAAAAAGGAGAGAATAGGATGAATGATAATTTGTTAGTTGGGAACAGCTTCCCACAAGAAATGAAAGAGAACTAAAAGGCAGAATAGATGACTAACCTTTGCCTTGCCCAGCAGAAAAGCTGGTGAAATTTAGAAATATAGTCATGTTTCTATTCACTCAGGCTCTCTACCTGAACCAACAACCATTCGTGAAACTTTCCACATTAAACTTTCAGTTCCAGTAAAGTTCATAGCAGTCTTACAACTGTACCCGGAGGTGACAACATAACATTCCTTTGGGTCTGATGCATAGAGGCTTAGAGTGTGAGGGCTGAACAGGGTTTTTGAGGGCAAAGGGACATATAAGTGTGTTTTACCATGCGCATAACACTTAACTTACATGAATGATCCTGGCTGGATGCTTTTTATGTATTATTTCTAATCCTTCTCAGAATCCAGCAAAACAGGTGGTTCACAGAGGAGGAAACTGAGGCTAAAGCAGGGTAAATAACTTATCCAGTTTTACTCGACTCCAAGAGGCTGGTTTGAGTTTTTAACTCAAGTCTGTCTGACTCAGCTTCCTCAACTGTGTTCTCACATTATTAACTCCTAGTCTTGCTTCAATCCTGCCTCTGGGAAGCCTTCTTTGACCCTCTAGAGAATATAAATTACAGGAATTCCCCTTTCTGTAATTGTTTTGTGGTGTGGTTCACACAGGGTTTTATATCTGTGTTCACATAATTTTCTCTTCTACAAGTCTGTGAATGTCTGTTAAACAGGGACAGTGTTTTATTGGTCTCTGAATCCTAATACCTGGCAATTGGTAGGTGCCCAGAAAATATTTGTTCAGCCCAAGTCACACAATTCATTGGACACAGAGCCAGAACTAAATCCAGACCTCTTGACTCCTGGTCCAGAATTCTTTCGCCACCACATTATTACTTTTAGGTTTTTAATCTCATGCAACTTCCAGCTTATTCTCCCCATAAAACCTCCTTGTTCCCTCACCCCAAACCCTGCACATGATTTCTGTGAGCAGTGGCAATGTTTTCATCACAAGTATGAAGGCTTGCACTTACTGTGGACTTACTGTGGACTCAGCGCAGGCTCACTATGTGAATCCTCTTCTTTTCTCCTGACAGTGCTCCCAGGTGAATGCTGCTATTAACCCCATTTTACAACGTGGAAACTGAAGAATTGAGATAGTAACTGCACCAAGATCTCACAACTGGGGTAAAAATCCATGCAGCATGGCCCTAGATGAACATAATCTGAAAGACTGGGCTCCACGCCTCAAGGTTGGGACAGAGAGCGAGTCTCCTTGCTCAGGTTTTATCTCTTGTTAGTTAGATGCCAAATATATTTTTTTAAAATAAAATAGCTGAGATGTCTTGATCCTTAAGGAACATAACACCAGGTTCCAAGGGTGATTTAATTGAAGTCACCCACTCCTTTTAATCCCTGCAAACTTTTACCGAGAGCTTTGAAACAGGTTGCCGAGCGCTTCCCATATTGAATCTGTGCATACTCTGGTTTCTTACAAGGTCATGTGAAGGATAAGATTCAGAGCATTCCAGGGAGATTACGCTCCAACTGCAAAAACCTGAAAAAGCAATTGATAAAGGCTTAGCTGCATTACTCTGAAGACTTTGGTATTGTGGGGTAATCATACATAGCAACTCTCACAGGGTTCTGAGGCTTATCTCATTTTATGTGTCCCTTTTTCCTTGGAGAGTCTAAATCTCTCCTGGAGATTAAAATGTAATGACACAATGACTTGAGACAGAAAAGCGTCAAAAATCATACTTTGAGGCATTATAGGATATATGTAACATTATGCACAAACACGAAAGGGGATTTGAATTCAGCAAAGAACTCCAGGTGTATCATATGTTTCTATTTGTATACAATTTTAAATTTTTAAAGAATAAGACCATAGTGGGGCAGGGTGAGGAAGGGTCCATGGAGCCTCTCCAAGCTCTTATTCCTTCATGGGAGAAGCTTCCCTTAAAGGAGGAGCTGCAAGAGATGAAAAGGAAGAGGCCTGGAGAGCTCACATGAGGTCTCCAAGCAATTGAGCCTCCCTGGAGCTGTAAAGCAGGAAACTCAGCTTCTGGGTGAGGCCCTGATCCTTTAAAAGCCCAGATGCCAACTCCATAGGGGCAGACCCATCTCTCAGCTGATTGACCTAGCGCTGGACGACATTCCTCATATTTACTTGTTTATTTTCTCTCTCACCTGTAATCTCCATAAAGCAAGTTTCATGAGACAAGGAACAGATATCTCTAGGTCAATGCTGTATTCCTAGTTTTAGAACAATGCCAGGCTGGAAAGGAAGGAAGGAAGGAAGGAAGAACAGGAGAGATGGTGGAGAGAGAGGTAGGTTGGTTTATAGTAAATACCATAATGCGTATTTGTGTGCGTACACATGCACATGTATGTACACAGAGATACATATATACTTACGTAGGAAGCTGTATATTTTGATGAGAAAAGTGTAAATATAAAACATTTAATTGAGTAGTTTTCAATAAATGTTTCAGAGTTTGTATTATGGCCCCTAAGCTAATGTATTTGGAGTGGAGTTTGTAGCACAGCGCACGTTTTTACCCAACAGATTTGTTATTAGAAGAACTCACATAACTCAGAGACGACGCACACCAGGCAACAGAAGAAAGCAGCCTAAATGGAAGGAGGCTGAGTGAGCAACAGGCCATCTGCTGTTGCAGCTGCTTTTCCTCCCACACATGGGAATAGCATCACATTTCTTCGGAAAAAACACCTTTCTTATGGCTTCAGGCTGTGATTTGGGGATGGCTGTCCTCCAACTACAGGCTCATGGGTAGTTGCAGGTCTAAGGTTTGGCCCATGGTTACTCAGGCTCAGTCAAGGGTGCATGTGATCCAGCCTTCCCAGTGACCATCAGCCCCTAATCTCTGGCTCCCTGATGGCTGGATTATAGACCAGGGGCTTTTGATGTCCTTCTCTCCCAAATGGGGAAGAAGTCTCTTGAGAATAAAGCCAACATCGGGGAAATAGAGCTGTGGGCTGGTGGGAAACAGCCATCCAATGACATGGAGAGAACACCCAGCCCCAGCCTAGGAAGCCCTACTTCTGTCCCCTGGGTCAGAGGTTTAAGGAGTTGTGGATGCATTGTAGTTTCTTGCCAAAAAAAGAGTGCTAAGGACAACCCTGTTCATACACGTGCTTTGGAAGAAAAAGGGAAGATGTTTTCCATGCATAATAACTGCAGTGGCTATGCATTCTTATCTTGAACTTAATCTTTTTGTCCTATAGTTCCCAGAAGTGCACTTGTCTACCCAAGTGTTCTGAATTTCATTTCATAACATGCAATCACAGGACACGCATTTATATCCAAACTCCATCACATTTGTTCTTGCTCAGAAATATAATTGGGGATGAAGATGGTGACAGTCATCTTCAGAGGTTCTGTTCTGATTAGGTAAGAACAGAGCATTCTAAAGATGGCCTAACCCAGACCACAACTTTGCACAACAATTTATCCCATTGCTCCTACATTTTTAAATTTATTTTTGGGTAACATTATTAGCTACATTTGATTAGAAGTGATATTATAACTGTCTTAGTCTGTTTGGACTGCCATAACGAAACAGCGTAGACTGAGAGGCTTAAACAACAGAGATTTATTTCTCAGTTCTAGAGGCTGCGAAGTCCGAGATCAAGGTGCCAGCCAATTCATTTCTTGGTGAGGGTCCTCTTACTGGCTTGCAGGTTTCTCTTTAGATCTTCACATGGCTTTTCTTAGGTGTTTGCACATGGAGAGAGAGCTCTCTCTTCTTCTCCTTATAAGGGCACTAATTCCATCATGAGGATCCCACCCTGATGACTTAATGTTACCATAATTACCTGCCAAAAGCCTCATCTCCAAATATCATTATATTGGAAGTTACAGGTTCAACATACACATTTTAGGGAGGGACACAGACATATAATGATACGAATTTTCTTTGCAAAAGTGACCATGTGATCATTTGCAATTCTGCTAAAAAGACAGATCCTGGGACTAGTTGCAGATATAATGCACAAAATTTCTGACTGTTTTAATGATTTAATAAGCCAGTTGCTAATAGGTAAACATACATGATACTTACATTGACTAAGGCAATCATGAGTATATTCCCATAATCAGGGGATTCTCATTTAGGTGTCATACAGTTTTATTTGCCTCACAAAATTTCAAGTCAATATTCTGCTGTGCTTTCTACTTTGAAAAATGTCATATTACAGCCGGTTGGTTGAGAAATATTTTCAAGGGCCTGTGAAAAGCTAGGTGGGAAAATGGATTATAAATGTGTGGGCCTCTCCACCATGCCCTCTCTGGTCTTGTAGCACTTTAAGGGTGGTGGGTGCCATCTTGGGGTGATACGTTATTTCCAATGTGTCCATTCAGTGTTGTTCAACCATCTTGAGGCCTCAGGCTGGGAGCACACCATCCCACAGTGAAAACGCTCGCCTTTGTTGTAACCCTTTGGGAATTTGTATTGATTGAACAGCATATTTGGGAGAGAGAAAAGCAGATTACACAGTGGCTTGTCATGCTTGATTTACTTGAAAAGTGAGAAAAATGCTGACCTGGGAGACTGGTGACCCTTGAAACTAAATACATGTGTGTGTCAGATACACTGTGAGCTGCACATTGCACTGGGGATTCAACACATCTGGTTGTGAGAATGGCACTCAGGATGACCCAGCTGTGAAGAGGTGGTAAAAAACATAATTGAGCTTGTTTATAAATATTGCTTGCTAACGCAGCTCTTGGCAATACTGGAGATGACATTCTCCCTTAAAGTCTGCTTCCTCTTAATATTTCTTCTTTCTTGTTTTGGCAACTATTGAAATTGAGGTACATGTTCTTAGATTAATGTCAGCCAGCAGTATTCAATATGATTTCTCTTCTCTGAGAAGATACTGTTTTAGGAAAACTGTGGCTTCCGAGCTTATAGCCTAATCTGAATTTCCCTATGTTGAGGAAAAAGACTTAAGGCAAGACCAGTGAAACAAAGAATTACAGATTTGAATGGCAGATTAGGCCTCTTGTAATTTTCATTCTCCAAAATAAAAACATTGTTTATACCATCTATTTGCTATATGTGTTTCTGCTTTTGAAAATATTTCTGTGGTAGATCTCCTGCAATGCCACTGGTAAAAACAAACCACCAACTATTTGGGGGAACTTTTGTTGACATGAAGCCAATTATAATAATTCTGTGAGGGGTGACATGATGGAGAAGACAGACCAAGGACTCTCTAATTGAGCGTGCCTCTGCACCCCAGTTCTGCCACTTCTGGTGTCACATTGACAAGTTGGATGGCAGTGATAAGCTTCAGCTTTTTCAGCTGTAAAATGGTGCAGCAATACTTATCTCAAACAGCTGTTGCGAGGAAGAAATGAAGTGACATGTGGAAAATGCCAAGCACAGTTGCTGCCCAATTAATGCTGTGACCACTCCCGCCTTTCGAAGTAGAGGGACTGACCACCACTGGGCAATGTGTTGTGACCTCATTATTTGTTTTCCTTAATTCCAAATAACAAATTAAAAATCAATTGATAAGAAAAAACTTGAGTTTAAGTATTCACTTTGTGATTTAGATATTGAAAAGGAACATGTGCTTCTTGTCTGTCTTAAGTGAAAGTAAACAAGTATCATAGTGGCAAGCACAAACCAGGTCAAGGCATGAGGTTGTGACGCCTGATGTGAGCATAGCATGTCAATGGTGGCTTAATACAATATTATCAAAATAACATATCTTTCCCCTTAGTCAATGATTTCAAAGATACTGTTTCATGACAACACGGCTAGATCTTAATAGCTACCATGGAAAAAGACCCTACTAACTCATGACTCAACAAAAGTTGAACTCCATTTTTACCAAATGATCTCTCGTGTGATTACAACTGAATACCTATAAAAGACGCTTTAATCTGCAGTCTGACTCCTCCCTACCCCCTTCTTTGATACATCACATTTGTTATACCATAATAGTTTGGCCAAAGGCAACCTCATTTTAAGAAGGTAAATAACAGTAATTGACCTGACGAGATCACTGGGATGCATTTATATTAGAGAGCAATTTTCAAACAGAGTGGAGAAAATGCTATATAACTGAAACCTCCCTGAATATTTTCCTCCTATCTAAGCAGGGAAAATCTCATTATCAGGAAGGGACTCTCTGTGTATATGCTCTCTGCCTCAGTCTCAGATAACTTTGATTTTCCTCTTAAATGTTGTATAAATATTGATGGCACTTATAAATTTCTATGTGGTGGGGAATTATATTTAATACATTTTTCATTACATTTGTTGTTATCTTGCTACCATGGTGAAACGATTTTCTTGAAATTAAGTACCATAAAATATTTGAGAATATGTTGCAGCTGAGCAATTGAGAAAGACAGATGTGATAACATTAAGGAGGATGAATAAGCACACATGTGCACTGATTTAGAAAACACTCGTTTCTTCAATGAATAAATGCACTTAATGTAAGTCTTTTATTTTTTGTTTAGCTACCGCTTCACTTCCTATTTCCACCAAATGTGGGAGTCACTAATTATCGCTCTTAATGCAATAACCACAACCAGGCAACACTTAAATGACCGTATTCTGAATAAGCTGTATTAAGCCCCAGCCATGACTTTTCCTTTTGTCACTGATTGGTAGTAAATTATTGGAGTGTGGACAAACTAAAGTAGCAAGCTACTTTGGCATTATATGAACACCATCTAATTCACTGCTGGAGAAGAAAGGACAAATGAAGTACCACTTACTCAACACCTACCATGTGCCAGGCATGGCACAAAGCCCTTTGAAACCATTGTCTCCCTCAATCATCCTCAACACAATCCCAGGAACCAGGTATTATTTCCCCATTAAGAGAAAACGGAGGCTCAGAAACATCAAGAAACTCCCCCAAATATCTACAATTTGGACCCTGGTTCATTGAAGCCCAAACTTCATGGCCTTTGTCAAAATTATTATTGAGCCGCCAGTAAAGGTAGATGTAGGATAGACATTTCGTGGTCACAGACTTGCATACCTGGTAAGATGTGGGGACAATTTGTAACTTGAGAGAAAACAATTTTTGTTTAGAAATAGTACCATGATTACATGGCTTTGATGAGTTGTAAATACAGATCTTGATACTAAATTTGATTGCCCCATCTTAAGGTAGCAAGCTCTTTGGATGTCACCCTAAGAAAGCTGTCATGGCCAGGCTGTTGCAAGCAGCCTTCTGGAAAGGAAAATAAATGTGCATGTGAGAACTGGAGATTGGCCCTTCAATTAAGAAGCTTGAATGAATAAATAAGGACAGGCCGCCCTTGACCTCACCTAGATACCCAGGGGAAACTATACTATGGAAGTTGAAGGCACAGTTGAGGATGTGTGGTACTGCCATGCTGAGAGCCACCACCCAGGAAGGTCTACTTCTCAGCTCTAAGGCATGAGCCCCCAGAGAGGACAGATGATAAGATATTGGGAAAACACACTTAATAAAGATGGATTCGGGGATTTGTATAGGAAGCACCATGTACGTGGTCACCTTGGTGGAGAAAGTGATTGGAACTGCAATGGTGGGGAGAAAGACTATTGCTAACCAAGCAACAGCAGCTTCAGAGCCCCAGCTGTGATGAAGGCCATGCTGCCTCAAGTGACAGTGGTGGCGGGCCTCATGAGGACAAAGAGCATGATTGGACCTAGTTCAGCAGTGCAGGAGAAGCAAGGATACCGAGGGGCAATCACTGATGATTGCAGCAAGAAGGTCTCAAGGGCACCAGAGAGAGAGAGAGATGATACCATGTTGGCCTTCACAGGGAACATGCCAGCTTGGGGAAAAAGAGAGGATTAACAGGGTTTGGTTACCTTCTTGGGGCTAGGTTTCTCCAATCTTATAACTTCACAATGGATTATTATTATTCCCTTTACTGGAGGGGAAATCAAGACAAGGAGAATTAGTCTAGTCTACTAGGTCTCACCAAGGTCCCATATCTGACCCTCCAGAGTGTCACCCACAAGAATCCTGAGATTTCATGGAGATTCACTTTTTTCTGGCTTTTATCATTTTGATGTATAAAAATATGAAAAGATTAATTGGCAATTATAGAGATTTGAGTGATAATAATACATTAATATTTATTGAGTGGTTCCTGTTTGCCAGGCATTGTTCTAAGTAGCTTATGTCTATGACATTATTTAACACCTACAATAATGTTGCAAGATGAGGATGGCCATTATTCCCATCTTTCAGATGGATGGGGGAGTCACTAATTATTGAAGTCCAGAGTGGATCAGAGTAGTGAATTTGCTTGCCCAATGTCATGCAGCTGGTACATGGGGTGCCAGCCTAAGTACTGAGGCAGTATAAATCTTAAAAGTAGCACTGTACTGCTCTTATCATCTCCCCATGTCCATGCATGTGGATCTTTGGGAAGGAGCCATGTACACAGGAACCAGGGTTGTAAATGGCTCTAACTATATCTTCCTGTTCTTGGGAGGGGTTATCTTAAGTGAGTAAGTAAGCCCTAGTAGCTCTCAAGGAGGATCTCCTACTAAAGCTTTTTCTTTCAAGTTTCACCTTTGCTATGTCATAGCCTGGAGGTTTGCCTCTCTCTCCTCTCTCCCATTTAAGTTCAAAGAGCTTCTTGGGGTTGGCATCCTGTTGGCAGGCTCAGTTACCATAGGGTCATCTGTTTGGAAAATCATAGCCCATGGAAGATGTCCCTGCCTGAACCAGGAGAAGGAGAATAAGGCAATAGGCAGATGGTGCCAGTCCATTTTGTGTTCCTAGAATACCCGAGGCTGGGCACAGTGGCTCATGCCTGTAATCCCAGCACTTTGGGAGGCTGAGGCAGGTGGATCACCTGAGGTCAGGAGTTTGGGACTAGCCTGGCCAACATGGCGAAACCTTGTCTCTACTAAAAAATACAAAAATTAGCTGGGTGCAGTGGCAGGTGCCTGTAGTGACAGCTACTCAGGAGGCTGAGGCAGGAGAATTGCTTGAACCTGGGAGGCAGAGGTTGCAGTGACCCGAGATTGCACCACGCCATTGCACTCCAGCCTGGGAGACAGAGCAAGACTCCATCTCAAAAAAAAAAAAAAAAAGGAATATGTGAAGCTGGGTAATTTATTAAAAAAAGAGGTTTATTTGGCTCATGGTTCTGCAGGCTACACAAGCAAGGTGCCAGGATCTGCTTGCCCTCTGGTGAGGCCTCAGGAAGCTTTTACTCATGGCAGAAGGTGAAGGGGGAGCAGCTGTTACATGGCAAGAGAGGGAGAAAGAGGGAAAGAGGAGAACATACTAGGACCTTTTAAACAGCCAGCTCTCGTGGGAACTCAGAGTGAGAACTCACTCATTACAGCAAGGACACCACCAAGACATTCAGGAGGATCAGCCTCTATGACTCAAACACCTCCCGCCAGGCCCACCTCCAACATTGGAGGTCAGATTTCAACATGAGA
This sequence comes from Pan troglodytes, assembly GCF_028858775.2. Taxonomy (NCBI): domain Eukaryota; kingdom Metazoa; phylum Chordata; class Mammalia; order Primates; family Hominidae; genus Pan; species Pan troglodytes. The sequence continues at coordinate 85,564,177 of NC_072414.2, forward strand.
TTTGGAGGGTACAAACATCCAAGCCATATCACAGACTTAGCAAGCAAGGCCAGTGGATCCAAATAGGGGGCCCTCCATAACCCAAGGTTGTGGTACAGGAAGCCAGAGAAGAAAATACAAAAGCCATGCCCTTGGATGGATGCCAAGATTAAAACAGAAAAGCACGCAAAACAGAATCTTAACCTATCAGCAGAAAGAGAGTTTGAGGGTAGAAGTGGGGGCAGATGAACAGTGGGAGCCAAAGGACAGAGTTAAAATGGGGCAGTTACTAAGAGAGGCAGCCCAGGGGAAGGGTGGGCAGGGCATAACAGGGGGAGTAGACGTTGACGGGTGCAGTAGGTACAACTCTGGGGTAGGAAGGCACTTACTGTGGGCTCCCAGCAAGGGTCTGTGAGTAATCTTGGGTCAGCCACAGGGGCTCATTTAGAATGAGCAGCCCAGATCCCAAGGCCTCTTCTGGAGCTGCTCATGGGCATCCACTGCATGTTAGGCCCTGAGCCTATAGTCCATATCCTGTATCCTCACTGTCCTTGGAGGTGGGTTCTCTGGTCCCAATTCTGCAGGAAAGGAACTGAGGCTCAGAGAGTCCACATGAGATACCCAGATTCACTCAACCAGTCATCACGCTGGCATTCACCATGTCCTGGCAGCATTCAATCACTCTTGGGAAAGACGTTGGCCCTTTTTACGCTCTGGTAATAAAATATTGACCTAAACATTGTATTCCTTAGAAATCCAGCTGTATTAATCCTAAAAAATAACTCTTACATATCTAATTTGATGTTTCCCAAAATATCTTATTAATGAGAATCCATTTCTGGGCCTCAAACCAGATCCACTACCTCAAAGTCTCTAGGGAGGGAGAGTCCTAGAAACATGACAATGGAACTCTTCAATTGTATAGTTTCGACCATATGAAATTGCCAGTACATGGCTATTTATGATCTATGAAAACAACAATTTTACATGGTCTAATCTAACTTATACTTCAAATCGTAAATGATTCTTATCATCAGAGAAATTTGAGAAAACCTTTTAAATGCTTTGACATGTTCCTCAAAGCTGATATTCACCGTGCTTCAGTATTACAAAAGAGCAAGTATTACAAATAACCTGAAGTCTCACTGCTAATTATCTCCTGTCTAATTCAGTTATAAAAATCAATCCGTGGACGGGCACAGTGGCTCACGCCTGTAATCCCAGCACTTTGGGAGGCCGAGGCGGGTGGATCACCTGAGGTCAGGAGATTGAGACCAACCTGGCCAACATGGTGAAACCCTGTCTCTACTAAAAACACAAAAATTAGCTGGGCATGGTGGCAGGCGCCTGTAATCCCAGCTATTTGGGAGGCTGAGGCAGGAGAATCGCTTGAACCTGGGAGGTGGAGGTTGCAGTGAGCTGAGATCACGCCACTGCACTCCAGCCTGGGCGACAGAGTGCGACTTTCTCTCAAAAAAACAAACAAAAAATCAATGCATTAGTGCATTAAAAAAATAGGTATTGAAGACCTACTGTGTATCAAACACTAGACTAAACCAAGGGTACAACATGGTTTTAGATATAATTCCTGAGCTCAAGATGTTGTGAACTCAGAGCGATTAAGCCATGATTACACAATACACCAAGTAGCATAGAGCACAGAGGAAAGAATAATGTGTATGTTTGAAAATGCACTCCCAGAAGTGTCATATTCTTCTTCAACCAAGAGATGACCAGCTTTGAAGGTTTTACTTGCAGGGTTTTTTTTTTTTTTTTTTTTTTTTTTTTAAGATTGGGATATTGCAAGGATGAACCACTGCCAAGGTAAAGCAGGCTATAAGAGAGAGGCTTCCAGTATACAGTTTAGAAGACCATAAGTGTCATGGACCCCTGGATGTTCAGCTATTTCTTCTCTCTGCTGTCTTCTTCTCACTGCTAGAGAAACGTGGGCAATAACATGACTGATTTACTAGTATTAGTCAGCACTTTTTATGCATCTGGAAATCTTGGACTTAAGAACACCTGATACTAGTGTGAGACCCTAATACACAAGGTTATTGTCTGGGAGGAATTGTGCAGGTGTCTAAAGAGTTAAAAGAGGCTGAGATTGAAATTCCATTCTCTTTCATAATTTCTGGACTTCTTTTTAAAATGGTTAAGAAGCAGAGTTTGCCCTAGTATCAGTGTTCAGGAAGAGATTAGTTTGCAAAGTCAGTGGAACTTCTCATTCACCTTTCTCCCCTTGCAAGGATCCTAAGGTCTTGCCCAGCTTAAGATTTTCAGCATGATGAAAATCCATTCCACTGGATGCGCAGGTAATGCAACCTCTTTTTACAACAACAGCCTTCTTTCTTTGAGGCATTTCAGTCTGGCCATTCAGGTGCATAAAGTATGCAGAAGCAGGTGGGTAGGATTTCAAGCTTCAGTGGCTGCTTGGCTCTAATCCCTCGAGGTAGATATTTAATTAAGCTGAGAAAGTCAGTGTACCATCCATCAGGCAGCATGTTCTAGCGTAGACCACTTACTATCTGGGACATCGTGTATCAAAAGTATAAAATGAGTTTTAATATGAAGTGAAATGACATAAATGGAAAGTGGACCAACTGCTGACTCAGCAACTTCTTCCAATGACAAAAAAGCTACTTTTAAAAATTTGCTCAAAAAGAACAAGTGGTTCCCACTATAGATATCAAGCACTGTAATGGAATTACTGACCCTACTGTTGCAATGCCATACACCAGCAAAGTTTGCTAGTCAGAGCAGGTATGTGCCCTGGAGACATGGCCAGCTCAGAAGAAGCCTCACAAAACCTTGGCTTGCTATATCTGAGTTGACTTGCATTGTGGTGCTTGTTGAATAATGATCAGAATCTGACTCATGCAAGAAAGAAAGGGTGCATTTTGAACGATTCTGATTTGTAAGTTCTGGGAGGTGATAATAGAATAACAGCTTTATTCAGCATTCTGCAGAACACACTGGAAATGCAAAGATCATGTGGAACAGGGGTCTGGTCCTCACGAGTGTTTACAGTCTAATGACAGAGAAAAGCCTGAGTCCCATCAAGGATGTTTTAAGGGAAAAGGCAATTGGTGAAAGATGTGTGTGTGTTTTAGACCTCAATGGCAACAGAGTTCAGGAAGGGGAGCAATGACTTAAGGCTACGGAAATCTGTAAGGACTTGGGAATGAGGTACAAATTGAATTAGGAAGAAAAGAGGAGAGGGCACAGTAAAGGCAGGCAAGAAAGGAGAGGTATGGGCCGGGCGCAGCGGCTCACGTCTGTAATCCCAGCACTTTGGAAGGCCGAGGCGGGAGGATCACCTGAGGTTGGGAGTCCAAGACCAGCCTGGCCAACATGGTGAAACCCTGCGTCTACTAAAAATACAAAAATTAGCTGGGCATGTTGATGCGTGCTTGTAGTCCCAGCTACTCAGGAGACTGAGGCAGGAGAATGGCTTGAACCCAGGAGGCGGAGGTTGCAGTGAGCCGAGATCGAGCACTGCATTCCAGCCTGGGTGACAGAATAGGACTCCGTCTCAAAAAAAAAAAAAAAAAAAAAAAATAGAAGTGTGATGGGGCAGGGGTGGGACAGAATTTGCTGGAATCAAAAATTACTTTTGGAAAGTTGTAGAAGACAGGAGTGGAAGGGTTCACCAGGAAGAGTTTGTGAGTATCTACAAATGGAAAGCTATGTAATTTAAGCTCTAAACTCTCTGCAATGGGTAGCCATTGGATTTTACAGCAGGGTGTTAAAAAATGGATTTGCAGCTGTGTGCAGGACAGGCTGAGGGCACAGGACAAATTATTCATCTCACAGGTGTCATTGAGAGCTTAGAGTGCTAGATGCTTGGATTGCAAATATGAAGCACACCAGGTCTCTCTCAAGAAGACCTCACAGAACAATAAGGGAAATGCATAACGCATGTGGACACACTTTCAACACCTTTGCATGGGCTTGAAGAGTGAACCCGGAGAAGCTAGTAAGAGACTGCTGTAGGCCAGGTGATATGAAATTTGGATTTGAACTAAGCTGGGGAAACAGGAGGAGTACTCACAGCAGTGACTCATAGTCAGAGTTGACATTTCAGAAGGTCGGGAGGGAGAGGTCAGGACTGAAGAGAGTTTGGAAGGTCACCTGGGGAAAGGTGAACAAAGTGTGAGGGGCAGAGAGGCAAAGGGCTGCTGCAGGGGCCCAAGGTAGGAGGTGGAGAGATGGGCATGAAGGAGCAGGGAGAAGGAGCAGGGAGGAGGAGCGGGGAGGAGGAGCGGGGAGGTCCAAGCACAGGGATCATGGGGAGAACTCAGGAGCTGGGACTGGTCAGAGCTGACAGCCGTGCCCTTCTGTTCTGGGGCACCTGCCACCCCTGTGCTCCTCCCAGGAGCTGGGCTGTCTCAGCGGGAGGGAGAGAAGTACTCACTTTCATTAGTTTCTTTGCCACATTAAAAGAACACTGGTGGCTGGGCGCGGTGGCTCACACCTGTAATCCCAGCAGTTTGGGAGGCCGAGGTGGGCGGATCATGAGGTCAAGAGTTCGAGACCAGCCTGGCCAACATGGTGAAACCCTGTCTCTACTAAAAATACAAAAATTAGCTGGGTGTGGTGGCACATGCCTGTAATCCCATTTACTCAGGAGGCTGAAGCAGGAGAATCACTTGAACCCGAGAGGCGGAGGTTGCAGTGAGCCGACATCGTGCCATTGCACTCCAGCCTGTGCGACAGAGCGAGACTCCAACTCAAACAAAACAAGACAAAACAAAACAAGAACACTGGCTGGGTGCAGAGAGGGTCACTGCTGTCCAACAGAGCAGCCCTACACTTTCCTTATCCTCAGAACCTACCTGTTTGCCTTTATATCCTGTGACTTTTTAGCACTCAAATTAACGGCTGCATCCTCTGAACTCTCTGAGCATGCCCAGCCTCAGCCCTGCCTCCCACCCCAGCCCTCTCCCACCTCCCACCACATCCCTTCCACTCCCCACTGTGCACAACCCCCCGCCCTCCCCCATCCACACCTACCTCCTAACCCCACCTCCCCCTAACTCTCACTGGCAGCCTCCCATCCCATAGAAATTCTATGCCTGTTTTTTTCACTTTACTTTTGAATGCAGCATGTGGCACAAAAAAGTGCCCTCGAATTTGAAATATGACAATCCAGGTTTAGATCCTGATATAGCCTCTTATGGCCAAGATCTCTTTGAGTCTTGTTTTTCTTACCTGAAGAAATGGAGATAATATTTATAAAGATAAAATGAAAAAATGTTGTACAGATGCCTGTTACCATATATTGCTTGGGCCATCCTAGGTGCTTGCTCAGAATTAATGACCTTTCTTGCTGCTTTTCCTGCTAGAGTCTCGAAGTGCACATACAAAAGATTCCACACTTATTGAATTAATCCTCCCTCCTGCCTCTATTAGAAATTAAACGTTTTAAGGGCAGGGTCCTCTCTGGGTCTGGCATGTAGAGTCTTGTGCATGCCGTCTACTAGTTAAATATTTGTTAAATAAATGAGCCATGTGGTCAGGAAAGCGAGGAAACTCCTACATGACAGCTGTGATTTCACACTGTGGGTGTCTGGAGAAGAACGGAGTTTGACAACCCGCTGTCTCTTCCCTAGAATGGGTGGTAGACCTCAATTCTCTCCATTGTCTCCCAACAAGTCTCTGCTTAAAGTTTAAGGAACTGTTGACATGGCCTCAGCAGCGCAGGACCAAGACATCATTCACAGGCACATATGCCACTCCTTTGGAACCTGTCAAGTGTGTGCCCGAAAAATTATCTGTATATTTTGCATGGTGACAAAAGCAACACATTCTCATCTCCTACAGTGAATTAAATTCCACCAGCAAAACAAATGCCCTATGACAGGTGATGGATAGATGTTTTCTCTGACAGCCTCTGGCACAGAAATCTGCCCTCAATCGAGTCTGGAAAGATAGCTGGAAGAAGAGTTGAAGTAGTCAGCCAGCTCTCTCCCCACGCTGCACTGTGCAATGTCTAAGCACGCAGCAATATAAATGACATACCATTCAATTGACCTTTTGCTTATCTATAAATGCAGAATGAGCTGTGTGGACCCTGATCCACAAAGGAACCATTTTAGGAAAATTTATTTCCTTTCACTACCCATAAAAATACATTGCTCCTCACAAAGGAGAGACAAAAAAAAATACTTTCTTCCCCTAATAAGATTATTATGAAAGGGATATTTTCTCTGAACTATCATTACTGAGTTGCGTGCTGTCAATTTTTTATCACGGTGTTACCACTCTCAGCTTGGCTGGAGCTCCAGAGACATGGCAGGCAAGGGCCTGGCCTTTCCTGTTGTTTTATTTGGGTGATACTGTGACAGGGTCAAATGTTTTTAATGCGGGTGGGCTCAACTTATCACTGGCCCCCAGTGTTCTCCTCTATTCCAGGCAAAAGATGACGGGAATTGTAGCTCAATGCTTGGGCATAAATAATGTACTTATACACACAGGCATATACACACACTCACACTGGATGGCAATCCATGCATTGCTGGCATTCAAAGGGGTGAAGTTCCACCATTGTGCTAAGAAAAGCTGTGTCCCCTCCAGCTTCGGTATTTTTCAGTGACTTTTACTTTAGTCTCTGTGACACTTAGCTCAGTGGGAGACTGGTCAGAGGAGCTGTGCTAAACTCTCTTTCATGCCCCTTTGTAGCCAACAGTGAAATTAACTACAATGTATTCAGTATCTGCTTTGGGCCAGGAAGGCAGCTAGTTGCTTTACAGAAAACTCCATCTTTAAGCTTCACCCCAGGTTGCTGTCTCTTTTGAAGCAATTGAGGTTTGGACAAGTGAGCCAGCTGGGCTAGGATCCCATTGCTAAAGAAGAGCCGAGGTGGAAGAGTGTGTCTTCTCCAGCTTAGGGGGAACAGAACACACTGGTGAGGAGCCATAGGAGGAGGGAGACCTGCAAGAGGGAGGGCAGGCTGTGTGAGGTGTTTTAGGTACCGAAGCCAAACGGGAACCGGATTTTCTGGGTCAAGTGGGGCAATCTTATCAGACTGTACTTTAAGTACACTTGAGTCTCCAGAAGTTAAATTGAGTCATTCTCAGCAATAGGCTGTCATGAGCAGAACTGTAGAATTACCATTAATAGACATTTATGCAGCCAAAAGACACATGACAAAATGCTCATCATCACTGGTCATCAGAGAAATGCAAATCAAAACCACCATGAGATACCATCTCACACCAGTTAGAATGGCGATCATTAAAAAGTCAGGAAACAACAGGTGCTGGAGAGGATATGGAGAAATAGGAACACTTTTACACTGTTGGTGGGACTGTAAACTAGTTCAACCATTGTGGAAGTCAGTGTGGCGATTCCTCAGGGATCTAGAACCAGAAATACCATTTGACCCAGCAATCCCATTACTGGGTATATACCTAAAGGATTATAAATCCTGCTGCTATAAAGACACATGCACACGTATGTTTATTGTGGCACTATTCACAATAGCAAAGACTTGGAACCAACCCAAATGTCCAACAATGATAGACTGGATTAAGAAAATGTGGCACATATACACCATGGAATACTATGCAGCCATAAAAAAGGATGAGTTCATGTCCTTTGTAGGGACATGGATGAAGCTGGAAACCATCATTCTCAGCAAACTATCACAAGGACAAAAAACCAAACACCACATGTTCTCACTCATAGGTGGGAATTGAACAATGAGAACACTTGGACACAGGAAGGGGAACATCACACACCAGGGCCTGTTGTGGGGTTGGGGGAGGCAGGAGGGGTAGCATTAGGAGATATACCTAATGTTAAATGACGAGTTGATGGGTGCAGCATACCAGCATGGCACATGTATACATATGTAACAAACCTGTACATTGTGCACATGTACCCTAAAACTTGAAGTATAAAAAAAAATAAATTAAAAAAATTACCATTAATATAAGCCAAGAAAGTTAAGGAACAAAATCTATCCTAAAAATGGGTTTTTAAAAATAACTTGTATTATTTTGTTTTACTATTTTTCAATTTTTATTAATTGCCTGGTGACCACAGTTAATAATAATGTATTGTATATTTCAAAATTTGTAAAAGTCAATTTCTAATGGTTTACTCATTTTTGACTGCATATATATGTGTATACTTAAGAATTTAAAAATGCTTCTAAGCAAGAAGAAGCATATAAAAATTACCCACAATTTTAACCATGTGGAGGTGAATAATCTATATTTTAAGTTACATCCGTATAGTTTTGAATTAAATAGCTGTGTTTTGACTACACAAAATGTATTTTTTGAAAATCTAGTAAAGTCTTTTTATAACCTGAGTATTTTGGTAAAGTATAATTTCTTCAACTATTATTGGCATATAATTGGTAAGAATATTCTCTCCTGGTATTTTACAAATATCTCTTATAGTTATATCCCTGTTTTTGTCTTCATATTGTGTGTGTGTATGTGTGTGTGTGTATGTGTATGCGCATTTATATGCGTGTATGTGTGTGTGTATGTGTGTGTGTATGTGTATGCGCGTTTATATACCTCTCTTAGATCTTGTTATTCTTAGTTGTGTACACAAGGAACCCTGGTTTCCTATTTAAAGACCTCATTTGAAAACAGAAGGGTAATCTTTGCTACTTAGTTGGTCTTGATTTTCTATGATTTATCAGTTAGCTGAGCTAGGAAATGTTTCTAAGATAAAATACTTCATAAGTTCATACTGATGCTTCAATTCAAATTCAGAACCACAGATGCTTTTCTTAACTTCCTCAATAGACCAAGGTTCACCCACACTGAACATCCCCTCTATCGAAGAAACCACTATCGTTTCTCATCTCTTTTATCCAAAGAAGTGCACTCAACAGTCTCAAAATTACAACATAAATACTACCAGTGGCAGTGTTTTCTGAAAACAGGTTAAAAATTTTTTCCTGGTTCCTAGGGAATATCTCACTAGGAACGAATAGTCAATCAAATTTCTTTCTGGGCCAGGCACAGTGGCTCACCCATGTAATCCTAGCACTTTAGGAGGCTGAGAAGGGAGGATCACCTGAGGTTAGGAGTTTGAGACCAGCCTGGCCAACATGGTGAAACCCCATCTCTACTAAAAATACAAAAAAAATTAGCTGGGTGTGGTGGCAGGCACCTGTAATCCCATCTACTTGGGAGGCTGAGGCAGGAGAATCACTTGAACCCAGGAGGCAGAGGTTGCAGTGAGCCAAGATTGTGCCACTGCACTCCAGCCTGGGCAACAGAGCGAGACTCCATCTCAAAAAAAAAAAAAATTCTTTCTGAGCAGTTGTACTACCAAATTGATACCCAATTTTGCTTCCCATTTTCATAATTATACAAAATATTACATGATTCTAAAATCAAATTTACAAAACAAGGTACATTCAGAGACATCTGGCTTTTTTCCCTGTTTCCTTCACTTGTTTCTCTACCTTTCAAGGTAGTAATTTATTAATTTTTTATCCTTTCATTATTTTGAGTATAAAAATGTTTATGTTAATGTAAGAAAATATTTGTATTTTAGGTTTACTATAGAAAAACATAATTTATGAACTATGTTAATATAAGAAAATATGTCTATGTGTGTATTTTTATTATTTCCTTTCTTAGATGGATAGTTTTATACTATAATGTTTTCCTTCACCTTGTTTTTCCATTTAACAATATGTTTCAGAGGTTATTTCCTACAAGGGCCTACAAGCAGTCCTCATTCCTTTTCCTGATGGCATAGTAGTCCATTTGCAATTGTGGCATGGTTTTATTGCTCCCCATTAATGAACACTGGAGAAAATTCCAGTCTTTTGTTATAAATATGCTGCACCAAATACCTGTGTGCAAGTTTCATATATTTTTGGCAATGGATTTTTGGATATAGTCCCAGAATGGTGATGGGTAGGTCAAACTATACATGTCTATAAAATTTTGCTATCACAATTTTGCTAGACATGACCCAATTTCTGCCCATGGGGGTTGTACTATTTTGCATCTCCCTCAGGAATATTTGAGAGTTCCTGTTTTCCCACAGATGTGCCACAAAGCTTATTGCCAAACTTCTAAATTTTTGATGATTCCACCTATTTGGTGAGAAATGGTATCTCAACAACTTTTTTTTTTTTTTTGAGACAGAGTCTTGCTTTGTCACCCAGGCTAGAGTACAGTGGAACAATCTTGGCTCACTGCAGCCTCCGACTCCCGGGTTCCAGCGATTCTCCTGCCTCAGCCTCCCAAGTAGCTGAGATTACAGGCATGCATCACCACGCTCAGTGAATTTTTGTGTTTTTATTAGAGACGAGGTTTCACCATATTGGCCAGGCTGGTCTTGAGCTCCTGACCTCATGTGATCCGCCCGCCTCATCCTCCTAAAGTGTTGGGATTACAGGCGTGAGCCACTGTGCCCGGCTGTCAACAACATATTGTCTTTCTTTTCTAATGAGTGACACTGAACATCTTTTCATAGAATTAAGAGCTCCATTATATGTATTTTTTCCTCAGTGATTCATCTCTTCAAAGCTCCTCCCCATTGTTCTTTATTGTCAAAATGTGTTATTTGATACAGTTCTTGTGCATAGGTAGCATGTCTGCCCGTAGGCAGAGGTGGGTGGAGGAGACAATGAGTGTTTCAGGTAGAGGACTGCCATAAGCATCAGTGTGAAAGCAGGGCAGCCTAAGATGTGGTTGGAAAGCATCTCCACTGGACGGTCATGGAGGGCTTTCCACATTCCTCAGCTGAGCATACAGGGTCCCCACATAATCTGCCCTCTGCAATCCCTTCAATCTGAAGTTCTCTATAAACTTCATTGCCTTATACTCCAGTGTCATCTATGTAGTTGCTGTTAAAAATACAGGTGCTAGAAAAATTCTATAATGTGAGTGAGCAGTGGCTACACATGTGTTAATATTTTCCGAAACACACTGAATAGTACATTTAAAATGTGTGCATTGTATTGTGTGTAAATTATACTATATATATAGAATATATATAGTGTATATACAGTATATACACTATATATAGTATATATACTATATATAGTATATATACTGTATATACACTATATATACTGTATATATACTATATATACAGTATACTATATAGTGTATATATAGTATATATACTATATATAGTGTATATATACAGTATATATACTATATATAGTGTATATATACTGTATATATAGTATATATACTGTATATAGTATATATACTGTATATATAGTATATATACTGTATATACAGTATATATAGTATATATACTGTATATACAGTATATATACTATATATACAGTATATACAGTATATATAGTATATATACAGTATATATACTATATATACTGTATATACTGTATATATACTATATAGTATATATACTATATATATAGTGTGTGTGTATATGTGTGTGTGTGTGTGTATATATATATATATATATATATATATATATATATATATATATATATGGCATGAGCTCAGCTCACTGCAACCTCTGCCCCTGGGTTCCAGCGATTCTCCTGCCTCAGCCTGCCAAGTAGCTGGGATTACAGGCGCCCACCACCATGCCCAGCTAATGTTTTGTAATTTTAGTAGAGATGGGGTTTCACCATGTTGGCTAGGCTGGTCTCAAATTCCTGATCTCGTGATTTGCCTGCCTTGGCCTCCCAAAGTGCTGGGATTACAGGCATGAGCCACCGTGCCCGGCCAGAACTATGTATATTTGTACATAGTCATGACCATAAACTAGTCATGTTCAAGCCCTATCCTAGGTCTACTGTGTCAATTTCTGGGTGTGTATACTGAAAATCTACATTACTAAGCAAGACCCACAGGAGACACATTTGCACATTAAAATTTGAGACCACGAACTACTTGTATTTCTTCAAACTCTCAAGCGGGGTGTGTTTCTATGCCTGCCGATTCTGCTGTTTGCTAGAATGTCTTTGAATACCTCAGGAAGGCCTATGCATCTTCAAGATGTTGTTCTGGTATCACATCCTCTGCTTTTTCCTTCTTCTGGTTTAATTTAATGTGAACTCTACCCTCCTTTGTTCTCTACTGTGAGTATAAAATTATGATACTTCCATTAAAATATAAATACAGACATATACTATATGTATATTTAGAAAGTATATATAATGCTTGCTCTAACACATTTATTTCTGTATTTCCCTTTACCAAACCAAAGACCATTTTCAGAACAGAGATTGTGTCTGATTTGCCTTATTTTCAAGGTCTTGTTGAAACCAAAACACATAGTAGGTGTCTGATGAATCGTTCCTAAATGAATGGCCTTGGTGAAGGACTAGTGGGGGAGGAGGCTGGATATATAGATTAGGAGTATATTTTAGAAGGTCATAAATATTAAACTAAAAAGCTGATTTTTAATCTATTGGTTATCATGTAAAGAATGCTTATTATGTATTAGGAACTGTGCTAAGCACAGTGTGACTTTTATTGCATTAAATCCTATGTGGTGGGTGGTTTTTATTTTAAAGATGACAATCTGACACTTAAAGAGGTCAAGCCACTTGTCCAAAGTCATTGTGCTTCCAATCAAATCCTGGTCTGACTGACCTCGGAGAATGCATTTTTTTTTTTTTTTTTGAGACGGAGTCTCCCTCTGTCGCCCAAGGCTGGAGTGTAGTGGTGCGATCTCGGCTCACTGCAAGCCCCGCCTCCCGGGTTCATGCCATTCTCCTGCTTCAGCCTCCTGAGTAGCTGGGACTACAGGCGCCCGCCACCGTGCCTGGCTAATTTTTTTGTATTTTTTTTTTTTTAGTAGAGACGGGGTTTCACCATGTTAGCCAGGATGGTCTCGATCTCCTGACCTCGTGATCTGCCCGCCTCGGCCTCCCAAAGTGCTGGGATTACAGGTGTGAGCCACGGCGACCGGCCGAGAATGCATTCTTTAATAATGTTAGTGCCTCTCAGGTTGTTAAAGTTTAAGAAGATTGAATATTTTTCTCACAGAAATAGAGATGTTTGGGATTTCTAAGATGGTACCCAATAAATAAAAGAGTACCCACCTTCACGTCCAAGTTCAATACAAATTGAAAAAAACAAAACCAAGAAGGCATATTGGAGATTTAGACAAATCACCTACCTTTCTTCCTAATAACAATTGCATTGGAGAATACAGTTTTGTGTGAGAGACAGGTGAGTGGGCTGGGAAGGACCAACATCAGTTGGACTTAGCCTGGTCTCCACAGTGCTGGACCAGCACAGGCATCCCCTGCAGAGGTGGAACACACCTCAAAGGCTGCCTGGAGAGTAGCTTGCTTCCACAGGAGAGGAAATCGGGACTGAGCCATGTAAGCCTGCTGAGTCTTCCCAAAGTTACCAATCAAGAAAGTCACTCTATGTACCTGCAAAGGTGTAGTAAAGGGGTGGAGATAGCTTAAGTGTTTAGAGGGTCCCTTTCTTCCTGAGATCCAGAGAAACAGGAGAAATGATCAAGCTCTCCCCTGGGGATCAAGCAATGATGATGGTGCCTCCTGAGCCAGGGGGCAGCTGGCGGGTATTGGAGTATTGCAAAGTTATGTCTGCCAGACTTGGCAGCCAAGTAGGCATTGGGGGAAGGAAGAACATAGGAACCACTCATGACTTGCAAGCAAGGGTCTGTGTGACAGCAATGTGGGCTACCATGTTAAGCCCAATTGCAAGGAGAAACATACTCTGAGGAAGAAATGATGGGTTTCATTTTTTAAATTAGCCTTGGAAAGGCTTGGAAAGAAGCATTGTCTAGTCATTTTAAAAGATGCTTTTTTAGGACTTAGAGAGTTTATAAATGGACACATGAAACATTAGCAAACTTGAATAAAGGGTTCATCAACTTCAGATTATGCAAAAATAAGCATAGACCTATGACCAAAGCAACGTGCTACATTTTAAGATTAATATTTATAGAAGGCATATATCACTTACTCTTTGCTTAGAGTGTGTGAAATCTTACTGGAAAGTGAAAGGTAGTCTTCCTTTTCAACATTTTCCTCCTGTCCCTGGACTTACCATTACCCGTGTTAATACCCTTTCCTTCTGTTTTCATAGCTTGAATCCTCTTTGCTTTCTGGATCAACATACCAAAAGTTTTCGAACTTTAATTGCATCTAGGTAGTATGTATTTGAGTTTTTTATTGCAAACATTTGAGATTAAGACTATGTAAATCGAGTTAACCAATTATAAATTTTAAGTCTTAAAAATTTTAGGCCTTGTTTTAATATTCTCTTTAAATATTCAATGTATATTTAAACCCCTTGACCTTTTTTGTTAGCACTATTGATTCTTGAGTGTGCATTTAATGAGAGGGGGCAAGTCACAATTCCCATTCACCGGAAGGAGATAGTATGCAAACTGAAGGCACTGGCTTTGGGATTGGAAAGGCCTACGTCTTAGAAAAGGGTATTTTTGAAATGGTAAAATGGAGCTGTAATATTCAGGTGAAATAATTCATGCAAAAATATATGGCGTTTATCCCCTAATGATTTAAATGTTAATACTATTTTATTGAAGATGGCATTTCTTAAATATGATTTTTTTCCTTTAGTTTCTTCAAAGTATAAAGGTAATTGTGCTACAAAAACTCACCCCAAAAAAATATGAAGTCAAGCAGGCTCATACATGAGGTGTTAATTTGTTGTTGCATGTTTGCTCTGATTAGACTTACTTTAAGGGCTGTAAAGTCACACCGAAGCATATGTAGGTTGGCCCAGTCACCTTGGAGATTAGGACTTCTCCAAAGTTGGCTTTTTTTCCCCAAGAGTAAGATATTTTCCTGTTATATTTCAAGGATTTAATGCCACTTCTACTTGGACGGTGCCTGCCCTGACCACCCAAGGCTAGGTTCAGACTACTTTTTCTGCTTTCATTAATCAGTCTACATGCTCTTTTAATGTCCTGGTTTTCTAATCAGTCTCCCTGGACCTAGGAGAAGGTCTGAGTCTAAATTATTCACTGCTGTTTCCCAGTGTCTGGCAGAGATCCTGGCACTTCACAGAAACCCAGAACTTTTGGATGAATGATGATAGGTAGCTTCAAGTTTTCTATTTGAAAACAAATAGTATTTTCCACATAAATTCTGGGAGCACTGTAATAACATCCTATCATAAAGATAATTCATAAAGCATTTTAGTATGAATTAGCAGTTTAATCATTAATAATTAAGTATTTAATCACTAATCAATGTTTATAATACATTTACAAGATGTGTCTTTTCAATTTGTATTCTCTTTAATATACAAAACCATGGTTTGATGCAGTGCTTGTTATTTAGTCCACCATTTTGCAGATGAGTGCTTCCTAGATGCAATATATCATGCTAAGTTTTGTTATAAGAGTTTGATATTCTTTTAGCCAACATGCATGCAATAAAGTCTAATATAAGGCAGTTGTGCAGAGAATATTAAGGATCTCAGACTTACATCTTTGAGCCTAGTTAAAGGAAAGATTAGTTTAGATTACAGGGTGGAAGAAAGACTGCATGTATTCTGTTGGATTATCATCTAAGTGACTGCACTGGGTTAGATACTGAGGCACAAAGATGAATAAGACACGGTCTGCTCCTGCAGCGATCACTTTCCAGAGGGTAATGGAAATATGCAAACAAAGGCATGCTGTGTCCCAGGTGAGATACGAAGTAGAGTTGGAAGCTCAGTCCACTCATCAAGAACAGGCTAAGGAAGTCCTGGAGGAGAGTGGGATAGATAGCCACTCATTTCCCATCACATGGACTTTGAGGAGGGGCAAATTCCCTGGCAGAAACACAGACATCTCTAGCAAGGGACCTATTCTAAGAACATCCAGAATGTCAGCAGGCCTGGAGGGTAGAATGGCCTGGACAAGTGGCAGGGAGGGCCCCTGTAGGAAGAGGCAGGGCCAGATCATGGGGACTAATGTAAGGGACCAGAGAATGGATGAATGCACTCAGACTTGGGGGGAAGGTTACAATTTTCATCAAGGGTGAGGTGCCTTGGCACATGAGGTGTGCAGTTGGGGGTATTAGTCTGGAGCTCCTGAGAAGCACAAGCTTCATAGGAGTATTGTGGCAGAAGGAATCAAGACTTTCCAGACCAACTGTACCAAAACAGGGTAAGGAGTGGCGGAGGAGCTACGGTGTAGATGACCCAGGTACATGATCTGCCAGGTGCTGAGAGTCAACTCTGGAAACACCTAAGGGCTCCATCCTGAGCATCTTGGATGTCACACTTAGCAGCTTACCTTGGAGAGTGGAGGCCCTCATGTTAGTCAATACAATTTCAATACAATTTAAGAAATCTCACTTGGTTTATTTTATAGAACACATAAGAGCAAACAATATGTCTAGTGCTTTCCAAATCAATCAAGTAAAGATAAGGGAGCAAATGGTGTGTGCGTGTGTGTGTGTGTGTGTGTGTGTGTGTGTGTGCTATTCAAGAGACTTTCTATTCCCTGTGAATAGGAAGTGGGAATGAACGCTGTCTTTAAACCCATGAAACATCTAACATATCATTATTCACTATATTAACCATGCTGCATGTTACCTTTTTAGAATTTATTCATTGTTTAACTGAAAGCCTGTGCCCAACAACATCCCTTTTCCCCTGCCCCTAAGTACCTGCCAATTATCATTTTACGCTGTTTCTCTAAGTTAAACGTTTTTAGGTTCCACAGATTCATGAGATCATGCAATATGTGTCTTTCTGTGCCTGGCTTATTTCACTTAGCACAATGCCCTCTAAGTTCATCTATGTTGTTGAAAATACTTGAAATTTGCTAAAGGGAATCAGCTTTTAGTGTACACACACACACACACACACACACACACACACACACACACACACGGTATATGGTATGTCAGATGATATGCTAATACATTTGATTGTGGGAGTCATTACACAATGTATACTTATGTCAAAATACCACGTTGTATACTTGAAATATTTACAATTTTTTGTCAATTATACTTCAATGAAGCTGGGAAAAATTAAAAGACACATAAAAAAAAGTAAGGAAGGATATTCTGCAATACCTAGAAGGGAAGAATTTATTCCTTATTGAAAACTTGCCACACAGGGAAGATAAAATGGAGACAAAATAAGAGACAAGGTTTTTTCAAAAAGAATACAAGTAAAAATTGTTTCAAAAATTCTATCAGTTAAGAGCATAAATCCCTGTTTTGTTTTTTCAAACTAGGAATGCCCTCTCTTTCATTCCAGTTGCAACCTATGTGTTCCTCAATCATCAGGTTTTATTTGTTTGTCTGCTAATTAATCAGCACGAGGCACCTAGAAGTCAAGTGTGACTACTTTAGTCTACCCTCTTGGTGTGTTCTCTGGAGTTCTTCTCACGTTTCAATTTGTGACTTTATTTGCATTTTTAGGAAAACACTTAGGGGGCTTTGAAAAGATTACAAGTATTAGTGGGTAAACAAAGACATTGCAAGCTCTTCATCCTGCCATGCTTCTCCGAGTGCTCACTAACACACACCATTCCATGACATGGGCCACATTAATTCCTAACGTGGATTCCGAATGACCCCGCTATGACGTGGGTGACCTTTCTGACCTCTGCTGTTACGTTGTCATGTTTTTTTATTAAAGCCATATTTCATAAAACATGTTCACATGTTTTATGAAATAAAACATAATTTGTTGTGTCCAGTTACACCCCTGCCAGTATTACAGGGAGAGAAAACCAACCGATTTCCTGGTATGTCATAGTATTTTGCATAGCACTGTAAGGAAATTAATTGGCCACTTGTAATACTGTAAGGCACTCCCTGAAGCAAACCTCCACTATGTGCAGTCTCTGCACAGGCCCCTTGCCGAGCACTCTACATCTGGTTCATTTTAAAGTGTGTTGTGCATGTTAGCATAGGATGAGTGAGCAGGCACCATGGCTTACTGAAATATTAGAGCTCTGAGGCGCCTCTGTATTGCCCAGTTATCAACAGGTCTTTACTACAAGAGAAGCAACCAGGAAATTGAGTTAATATTTATTACTCAATCTCATAACTCGCATGACCTTTAGCACAAATATGGACCCCAGAACTAAATCCCTAGAAAATCAAAATTCAGGATTGACTTGGTTTTACCACGACTATGGTTTGTATATTTATACATGCAGTATACGTAGGCCTAATATATATCAGAGCTAAAACTCAAGTGGCAATCAGTGGACACAGTAGGAAAGAATAGCTAGCAAATTTGCACATGTGGTTTTGATTAAAACTTCTATTTCCAAATGTAATTGTTTCCTTAAATGATAGTCACAGTGACTTAATGTGCTTATCAGTAGCTGTAACTTTTTTTTTTTTAGCAAAAATGTTGGAATTTCTTTAAGTATATTTGAAAGTATAAAATCTTGAATACTAAAGTCAGTATTTTTGAGTGCTAACGCTGCCATGTATGAGAACTTATTTATAATAAATGTTGATAGTAGAGTTGTAAATAAAACCAAACAGACATATATTTTTTTTCCAATGTGGCCAAATACCAGCATTAAAAATTCATATCATGGTTAATTTATTTAGACAGATTTCATATAATTGGGAAAAGAAATTTTCTAATACTATGAAGGCAAAGATAGGGAAGTATAGTATTTCATCAATTGTATACATTAGTACAACCTTTATGCAGGACAGTTTGAGACTGTGTTTCAAATGCTTTAACTCTGGAAATACTTTTTCAGCAATTCTCTTTTTTTGAACTATAGCTTAAAAATGATGAGGAGTGGGAACAAAGTTTCAGATGCATAAGAATTAATAATAGCCGTTTGTTGGATATTTTTAAAAATATTTTTCTCATGTGAACTTTTAGGCTATCACAAACATCCTTGAAGAAGCCTGAACATATCCTGGATTTAGAATTGCTAAGTTGATAGCTCTCCCCATGTTTAAGGCTTTTAAAAATATGCTATCAAATCACCCTTCATAATTTGTTGTGTCCATTTACACCCCTGACAGCAGTTATTATAAAACTTATTTCCCAAAACATCTAATGGTCACTTTAATTTGGGAACTTTTACAACTGTATCTATCCATTCCTCTAGAATTTGCATTTAAGGGTTATCTTCTGGTGTATATTCTACAAAATTATTCTGCCTGGTTAAGTTTTTAACAGGTAAGGTATCATACCTCCTAATTAAGTTATAATAAAACAGGATTAATCCCGGCACTGTGGGAGGCCGTGGTGGGCAGATCACAAGGTCAGGAGATCGAGACCATCCTGGCTAACAAGGTGAAACCCTGTCTCTAATAAAAACACAAAAACAATGAGCCAGGCGTGGTGGCAGGCACCTGTAGTCCCAGCTACTCGGGAGGCTGAGGCAGGAGAATGGCGTGAACCTGGGAGGCGGAGCTTGTGGTGAGCCCAGATTGCGCCACTGCCCTCCAGCCTGGGCAACAGGGCAAGACTCCATCTCAAAAAAACAGAAACAAAACAAAACAAAAAAACGAAAAACAGGATTATGGTAGAGAACAAAAGAATTAATAACCTATTATGGTAAAAATGTAAACACAAAATAAATGTACACCAGTATGGATTTGCTAAGTACACACACACACACACACACACACACACACACACACACACACTGATTATATATTAGAGTAAGGTTTTTTTCTGGTTGGTGGTTTACAGGCTTTTTATTCATTTTTTTGTTCTCTAAAAATGTACTTGCATGATGTTTTTAATCAGAAAAATAAAGGTCTTCCACTATAAAAAAATGTATAATCTGAAATTACTTTAGGTAACTATTTTAGACTGTGGATAATAGGTGGGTTTTCATTTAAATAGTCATTTAAGAAATACTTGAGCTTGTAATTGTGGATTGTCAAAGGAAGGCTCAGAGACAGAAACATTCATAAAGGAAATGAGTATAAGGGAGTCAGACTGCAGAAGGACTAGATTACCAAATTTTAAAAAATGCAATCAGAAATTAAAGGAGAAAAAAGCAAAAATACCAAGGTTGCCAAGTAACATTTGTCTGTTGAAGGCAAAAACAACAGTTGTCTAATACTATTATATTTACAAATGTCAAGACATACTTTCAGACATCAGCACAGCAAAGATCAAGAATATAAGTGATTTTGTAAAGGAGTTCAGATGTGTGGGAATGAGTGAAGCTTTCATTATTTGAGGTCCATACCAAGTTAGGATGAACCTGCTGTACCTGTCTTATCTCAGGTACAAAGCCTACGGTCTACCTATGGTTTGTGAGGGTCTTAGTCATATTAGAAGTGGTACAAGTATCATTTTTTGCTTCTATAATTCTCTCTCCTAGTCAATATCCTGCCATCAAATGTGGATTTGGCCAGATAAGCTGCTAATAAATTTTCTGATTTTTGTGTCATTAATTTGATATTGTTGTTTTAAAAATAGTTGATGTATGCAGGTGTCATAAGAGATATTAATACTTAAGTACATTATTTGTATAATTAACAAAAGTAGGGACATGTGATGTTAAACTGAAACATTAGTTTCTGACGGAAATTTTAAAAAGACACTGGGTTTGTAATTTACTTTTACGTGTCGGAAGTATCTTACTGTCCTTATTAGCTCTACTGAGATTAAGAACCAAGAATCATCTTAGAAACCTCTGTAGGGTGCACCTACCATACATGTAAGCTCATAGGATATCCTTCCTGTTTATTTTCTGGGCTTGCAGGTAATGACATTCTTTATCTTCTTAAGTAAATTTCATAAGCCTAGAGCTAGTATTAGACCACTTTTACTGGGAGGACTTTGTAGATATCATTTTTACTTGTGAAGCATATTCCTTATTTTTTAATAGCAAGTATATACAACCTAATTAAATGAGCTTTTGGGCTTGCTTATATTTTATAAATCACATGTACCCAATTTTATATTCTGATCGGAAAGAGAATAAATTGTTACAGGTTACACTCAGTTGAGTTTTGTCTCAATGGAACCTCCAGGAATAACTAAAAAAGGAAGACTCAGAGAAAGAAACATCAAGACATCAGTGTGAGCAAGAGAGAAAGACTTTTGAAGGACTGAAAGCCTCCATCCCCAACTAAGACAAACAAGTATTTAAAGAAAACAAAAAGTGGA
Source organism: Pan troglodytes (assembly GCF_028858775.2). Taxonomy (NCBI): domain Eukaryota; kingdom Metazoa; phylum Chordata; class Mammalia; order Primates; family Hominidae; genus Pan; species Pan troglodytes. Next base: position 85,585,200 of record NC_072414.2, read on the forward strand.
ATTCCCAAGGTTATTAAATTTATATTAGTCTGTTCATAGTGGGAAAACAGCAACTATCTTACATGATGATTGCAGCTGTGACTTAATGGGAAATATTCAAAAGTTTATGATTTGTGGGAACAGAGCCAGTCAGCGTGACCCTTTTATTTTTGGTTTGTCCCAGAGTCCTCAGAGTGCAACTTGTTTTTTAAAATTTTTTCCCTAACTGTGACATGTGAAGTGTTTAGTAATATTAGAAACAGGATGAAGTATCAGTATTTTCTTCTAGAGTAAAAAATGATTGCCCTGAGTTCCTTCGAGTAAATACATGATATGCATCTTAGACATGGCATGTAGACTTTAAGCACAAATCACACACACTTTTCTCCATTTGCACTGCTGGGAACATTTTTCTATCTCAGCCCTAACTGTGTAATCTCCTGAAATGCACCTTACTGCTAGGCATGAAAGATGCCTTTCAAACCTCCCAGGATTTATGCCGAACTAAATTGTTAGTTGAGGTAAGTTTAAGAGTTGGAGCAAAAGGCTTATTCCTTGCCCTTTTAGAGAAGATCTGCCTAAACAACAGTCCTTCCTTTTTATTTTTGTTGCCTTAGCTAATGTGACCCAGAAAATAACATAGTGTGGTGGTGAAGAAAACCAAGCGCGTGAAGGGATGGCTGGGTTTTCCCCTGGGGGAAGCCCCTGGCAGGGTCTGGCTCTGCATTCAGGGGGTCTTGCCTGGCCTTGACCAGTGCCACAGAGCTTGAGGAACCCTCTCACACATGTCAATGAGTCCCCAGCATACGGTCAGTGAAGTTAATCAATATATTGAGATATATCATATCCTTTTAAATTTCAGTTATTTTCTAACTTTGAAGGAAACATGAACCTGTCACCTAGATATCAGCTTTATATACATCACATTATTTTTTTCCTTAATAAAACAAAGTCCACTTTTTAAAAAGATTTATAAGTAGCTCTTCATTTGTCCTTTTAATTTTGCTTCCATGGGGAAATAATGTTGAGTAAATTTCGTTAAAGCTGAGTGGTCCAAATAGAGAGCAACCTAGACCAAGATTTTAAAGCATCTCTATTATCTTACTTCTTTATTTGAGTGGACATTAAAGATTATATATAGCATAGGTCTGTCCTTTGACCAGCCTGCTTTCTGACAACATTAAGTTTCAGAATATGATATACCATTAAGAGCACTTCTTGTGATTAGGAGTTTTTTATTTAAGGGCTACTAATATAGACTGCACTATTTTGGCTTCTTGAACCTTCCATTCTGGCCAGTTGTTTTATACCCAGGTCCTTCTTTAAATTTATTTGTCACCTGGTTTGTTTTTCGCTACTTCTTAGGTGTCTGAACGTCAATATCAAAGCAATTTAAGTCTTTCTCTTCCAAGAAACCATTGCTGACTGCTCTGCCCAAGCCTGGCTTCTTCATTTAAAACTCATTTGAGCATCTACTATGTACTGAGAATTGTGTATTTTGTAAGGCATAAGGAAATAGGTAGGCATGTCTCTGACTTCACGAAGCTTATGGTATAGGAACCATGACAACCTGAAATTCTCAATAAAATGTCAGATAGGAAATGAAAGTCTCAATTAACACATCGAAACTCAGATTTTTTACAAAGTTCATTAATATCTGCATCTGAGCTCTGAGGCTGATCTTGATCTTGTGAGATTATCTTGGGGGAAAAAGAATACAAAATGGCAAGCACAATGCAAAGCAGAGGTCTTGAGAGTTAAGCATCATTGTCTTCCTGGTAAATCTTCCTGTGTCTGAGTTTGACCTTCCCCTCAAGCCTCCAGCATATATGTTCTTGAATAAGACAACTTGATCTATCGCATTCTGGTTTATTCCATCTGATGAGCGGATTGTTCAGAAACTTAAAATGATTAACTCAGCCTCTGTCCAGGTCTACTTTTGGTCACTTGTGATAAATACTCAATCTTCAAGGGTTTCTTTAGTGTTCCTGCCCTTTCTTCTGGGGTGATCCAAGTTCCTGAACATCATAAAAGAGAGCTGGTGTGTTTTGCCCACTCTTCATTTCCGGCTCTCAACCTTTATCTGGGTTCTATCTGCTGAGGTGGAGTTGGGCATCGTGTAAGCAACTTCGACTCATGGCAGATGCTCTTGCTACTGCCTTTGGTTGCAAGGTCCCTGTGCTCTATGGTCTTGTTCCAACTCGAGTTCCCTTCCAGGTCATAGTCAGCTTAGCCCTTCTGTGTATCTCTTGGGGTCCCAGTAACGCTGGATGATTTTTTCTCTATTATAGAGAAACAAGCAGGATATTATGTTGTCGTTTCAAGGCTGACCATCCCAACAAACTTCCTTTGTCATTGTTACATTTCCGCTGGGTACCCTGTTGGAGGTAGAACCATGCCTTTCTGGAAGTCTCTATGCCTCCACTGACAGCCCATGCGCAAGGAAAGAAGTAAGGCCCTTCCCTTCTGTTCTTGAATTCTAGAGGAGAAACCAGCACACTCCATTTAGAACCATTGCCCTCTTCCCTCTCTCTCTGACTCTGGGTCTCCCACTGAGTGCCATGAAGGGCTTTCACCAATGTAGAGAAACTTTTCTAACATATCATTCTCCTCTGATTCATTCATTTGGATATAACAAGTTACTTTGTTCCAGTTTGCTAGGCTTGTCTCCTGACATAAAAAGGTCTGCCTTAGAAGCCCTAAGAAAACCCTTTCTTGATCCTTGTGGAGGGTGGAGCCAAGATGGCCGAATACGAACAGCTCCAGTCTACAGCTCCCAGCATGAGTGACGCAGAAGACGAATGATTTCTGCATTTCCAACTGAGGTACCGGGTTCATCTCACTGGGGATTATCGGACAGTGGGTGCAGGACAGTGGGTGCCACACACTGAGTGTGAGCCAAAGCAGGGTGGGGCATCTGCTCACCCGGGAAGCGCAAGAGGTCAGGGAATTCCCTTTCCTAGCCAAGGAAAGGGGTGACAGATGGCACCTGGAAAATCAGGTCACTCCCACCCTAATACTGTGCTTTTCCAATGGTCTTAGCAAACGGCACACCAGGAGATTGTATCCCACGCCTGGCTCAGAGGGTCCTACGCCCATGGAGCCTCACTCATTGCTAGCACAGCAGTCTGAGATCAAACTGCAAGGCAACTGCAAGGCAGCAGCGAGGCTGGGGGAGGGGCACCCACCATTGCCGAGGCTTGAGTACGTAAACAAAGCAGCCAGGAAGCTCGAACTGGGTGGAGCCAACCACTACTTAAGGAGGCCTGCCTGCCTCTGTAGACTGCACCTCTGGGGGCAGGGCATAGCCAAACAAAAGGCAGCAGAAACCTCTGCAGACTTCAATGTCCCTGTCTGACAGCTTTGACGGGAGTAGTGGTTCTCCCAGCACACAGCTGGAGATCTGAGAACGGACACACGGCCTCCTCAAGTGGGTCCCTGACCCCCGAGTAGCCTAAGTGGGAGGCAACCCCCAGTAGGGGTAGACTGACACCTCACACGGCCGTGTACTCCTCTGAGACAAAACTTCCAGAGGAACGATCAGGCAGCAACATTTGCTGTTCACCAATATCTGCTGTTCTGCAGCCTCCGCTGCTGATACCCAGGCAAACAGGGTCTGGAGTGGACCTCCAGCAAACTCCAACAGACCTGCAGCTGAGGGTCTTGACTGTTAGAAGAAAACAAACAAACAGAAAGGACATCCACACCAAAACCCCATCTGTAAGTCACCATCATCAAAGACCAAGGTAGATAAAACCACAAAGATGGGGAAAAAACAGAGCAGAAAAACTGAAAATTCTAAAAATCAGAGTGCCTCTCCTCCTCCAAAGGAATGCAGCTCCTCACCAGCAGCGGTAAAAAGCTGGACGGAGAATGACTTTGATGAGAGAAGAAGTCTTCAGATGATCAAACTACTCCGAGCTAAAGGAGGAAGTTCGAACCCATGACAAAGAAGTTAAAAACCTTGAAAAAAGATTAGACGAATGGCTTACTAGAATAACCAATGCAGAGAAGTCCTTAAAAGACCTGATGGAGCTGAAAACCAAGGCATGAGAACTACGTGACAAATGCACAAGCCTCAGTAGCCAATTCGATCAATTGGAAGAAAGGGTATCAGTGATGGAAGATCAAATGAATGAAATGAAGTGAGAAGAGAAGTTTAGAGAAAAAAGAATAAAAAGAAACAAAGCCTCCAAGAAATATGGGACTATGTTAAAAGACCAAATCTATGTCTGACTGGTGTACCTGAAAGTGATGCGGAGAATGGAACCAAGTTGGAAAGCACTCTGCAGGATATTATCCAGGAGAACTTCCCCAATCTAGCAAGACAGGCCAACATTCAGATTCAGGAAATACAGAGAATGCCACAAAGATACTCCTCAAGAAGAGCAACTCCAAGACACATAATTGTCAGATTCACCAAAGTTGAAATGAAGGAAAAAATGTTAAGGGCAGCCAGAGAGAAAGGTCAGGTTACCCACAAAGGGAAGCCCATCAGACTAACAGCTGATCTCTCAGCAGAAACTCTACAAGCCAGAAGAGAGTGAGGGCCAATATTCAACACTCTTAAAGAAAAGAATTTTCAACCCAGAATTTCGTATCCAGCCAAACTAAGCTTCAGAAGTGAAGGAGAAATAAAATACTTTACAGACAAGCAAATGCTGAGAGATTTTGTCACCACCAGGCCTGCCGTAAAAGAGCTCCTGAAGGAAGCACTAAACATGGAAAGGAACAACCAGTACCAGCCACTGCAAAAACATGCCAAATTGTAAAGACCATTGAGGCTAGGAAGAAGAAACTGCATCAACTAATGAGCAAAATAACCAGGTAACATCATAATGACAGGATCAAATTCACACATAACAATATTAACCTTAAATGTAAATGGACTGGGGGGAGGAGCCAAGATGGCCGAATAGGAACAGCTCCAGTCTACAGCTCCCAGCCTGAGCGACGCAGAAGACGGGTAATTTCTGCATTTCCATCTGAGGTACCGGGTCCATCTCACTAGGGAGTGCCAGACAGTGGGAGCAGGTCAGTGGGTGCGCGCACCGTGCGCGAGCCAAAGCAGGGCGAGGCATTGCCTCACTCGGGAAGCGCAAGGGGTCAGGGAGTTCCCTTTCCTAATCAAAGAAAGGGGTGACGGACGGCACCTGGAAAATTGGGAAAATCGGGTCACTCCCACCCGAATACTGTGCTTTTCCGACGGGCTTAAAAAACGGCGCACCACGAGATTATATCACCCACCTGGCTTGGAGGGTCCTACCCCACAGAGTCTCACTGATTGCTAGCACAGCAGTCTGAGATCAAACTGCAAGGCGGCAGTGAGGCTGGGGGAGGGGCGCCCACCATTGCCCAGGCTTGCTTAGGTAAACAAAGCAGCCGGGAAGCTCGAACTGGGTGGAGCCCACCACAGCTCAAGGAGGCCTGCCTGCCTCTGTAGGCTCCACCTCTGGGGGCAGGGCACAGACAAACAAAAAGACATCAGTAACCTCTGCAGACTTAAATGTCCCTGTCTGACAGCTTTGAAGAGAGCAGTGGTTCTCCCAGCACGCAGCTGGAGATCTGAGAACGGGCAGACTGCCTCCTCAAGTGGGTCCCTGACCCCCGAGCAGCCTAACTGGGAGGCACCCTCCATCAGGGGCACACTGACACCTCACACTGCAGGGTACTCCAACAGACCTGCAGCTGAGGGTCCTGTCTGTTAGAAGGAAAACTAACAAACAGAAAGGACATCCACACCAAAAACCCATCTGTACATCACCATCATCAAAGACCAAAAGTAGATAAAACCACAAAGATGGGGAAAAAACAGAACAGAAAAACTGGAAACTCTGAAAATCAGAGCGCCTCTCCTCCTCCAAAGGAATGCAGCTCCTCACCAGCAACGGAACAAAGCTGGACGGAGAATGACTTTGACAAGCTGAGAGAAGAAGGCTTCAGACGATCAAATTACTCTGAGCTATGGGAGAACATTCAAACCAAAGGCAAAGAAGTTGAAAACTTTGAAAAAAAATTTAGAAGAATGTGTAACTAGAATAACCAATACAGAGAAGTGCTTAAAGGAGCTGATGAAGCTGAAAACCAAGGCTCGAGAACTACGTGAAGAATGCAGAAGCCTCAGGAGCCGATGTGATCAACTGGAAGAAAGGGTATCAGCAATGGAAGATGAAATGAATGAAATGAAGCGAGAAGGAAAGTTTAGAGAAAAAAGAATAAAAAGAAATGAGCAAAGCCTCCAAGAAATATGGGACTATGTTAAAAGACCAAATCTACATCTGATGGGGTACCTGAAAGTGATGGGGAGAATGGAACCAAGTTGGAAAACACTCTGCAGGATATTATCCAGGAGAATTTCCCCAACCTAGCAAGGCAGGCCAACGTTCAGATTCAGGAAATACAGAGAATGCCACAAAGATACTCCTCAAGAAGAGCAACTCCAAGACACAGAATTGTCAGATTCACCAAAGTTGAAAGGAAGGAAAAAATGTTAAGGGCAGCCAGAGAGAAAGGTCAGGTTACCCTCAAAGGGAAGCCCATCAGAATAACAGCTGATCTCTCCGCAGAAACCCTACGAGCCAGAAGAGAGTGGGGGCCAATATTCAACATTCTTAAAGAAAAGAATTTTCAACCCAGAATTTCATATCCAGCCAAACTAAGCTTCAGAAGTGAAGGAGAAATAAAATACTTTACAGACAAGCAAATGCTGAGAGATTTTGTCACCACCAGGCCTGCCGTAAAAGAGCTCCTGAAGGAAGCACTAAACATGGAAAGGAACAACCAGTACCAGCCACTGCAAAATCATGCCAAAATGTAAAGACCATCGAGACTAGGAAGAAACTGCATCAACTAACGAGCAAAATAACCAGCTAACATCATAATGACAGGATCAAATTCACACATAACACTATTAACTTTAAATGTAAATGGACTAAATGCTCCAATTAAAAGAAACAGACTGGCAAATTGGATAAAGAGTCAAGACCCATCAGTGTGCTGTATTCAGGAAACCCATCTCACATGCAGAGACACACATAGGCTCAAAATAAAAGGATGGAGGAAGATCTACCAAGCAAATGGAAAACAAAAAAAGGCAGGGGTTGCAATCCTAGTCTCTGATAAAACAGACTTTAAACCAACAAAGATCAAAAGAGACAAAGAAGGCCATTACATAATGGTAAAGGGATCAATTCAACAAGAAGAGCTAACTATCCTAAATATATATGCACCCAATACAGGAGCACACAGATTCATAAAGCAAGTCCTGAGTGACCTACAAAGAGACTTAGACTCCCACACAATAATAATGGGAGACTTTAACACCCCACTGTCAACATTAGACAGATCAACGAGACAGAAGGTCAACAAGGAAACCCAGAAATTGAACTCAGCTCCGCACCAAGCGGACCTAATAGACATCTACAGAACTCTCCACCCCAAATCAACAGAATATACATTTTTTTCAGCACCACACCACACCCATTCCAAAATTGACCACATACTTGGAAGTAAAGCTCTCCTCAGCAAATGTAAAAGAACAGAAATTATAACAAACTATCTCTCAGACCACAGTGCAATCAAACTAGAACTCAGGATTAAGAATCTCACTCAAAACCACTCAACTACATGGAAACTGAACAAGCTGCTCCTGAATGACTACTGGGTACATAACGAAATGAAGGCAGAAATAAAGATGTTCTTTGAAACCAGTGAGAACAAAGACACAACATACCAGAATCTCTGGGACGCATTCAAAGCAGTGTGTAGAGGGAAATTTATAGCACTAAATGCCCACAAGAGAAAGCAGGAAAGATCCAAAATTGACACCCTAACATCACAATTAAAAGAACTAGAAAAGCAAGAGCAAACACATTCAAAAGCTAGCAGAAGGCAAGAAATAACTAAAATCAGAGCAGAACTGAAGGAAATAGAGACACAAAAAACCCTTCAAAAAATTAATGAATCCAGGAGCTGATTGTTTGAAAGGATCAACAGAATTGATAGACCACTAGCAAGACTAATAAAGAAAAAAAGAGAGAAGAATCAAATAGACGCAATAAAAAATGATAAAGGGGATATCACCACCGATCCCACAGAAATATAAACTACCGACAGAGAATACTACAAACACCTCTACGCAAATAAACTAGAAAATCTAGAAGAAATGGATAAATTCCTCGACACATACACTCTCCCAAGACTAAACCAGGAAGAAGTTGAATCTCTGAATAGACCAATAACAGGAGCTGAAATTGTGGCAATAATCAATAGCTTACCAACCAAAGAGTCCAGGACCAGATGGATTCACAGCCAAATTCTACCAGAGGTACAAGGAGGAACTGGTACCATTCCTTCTGAAACTATTCCAATCAATAGAAAAAGAAGGAATCCTCCCTAACTCATTTTATGAGGCCAGCATCATTGTGATACCAAAGCCGGGCAGAGACACAACCAAAAGAAGAGAATTTTAGACCAATATCCCTGATGAACATCGATGCAAAAATCCTCAATAAAATACTGGCAAACCGAATCCAGCAGCACATCAAAAAGCTTATCCACCATGATCAAGTGGGCTTCATCCCTGGGATGCAAGGCTGGTTCAACATATGCAAATCAGTAAATGTAATCCAGCATATAAACAGAACCAATGACAAAAACCACATGATTATGTCAATAGATGCAGAAATCACCTTTGACAAAATTCAACAACGCTTCATGCTAAAAACTCTCAATAAATTAGATATTGATGGGATGTATCTCAAAATAATAAGAGCTATTTATGACAAACCCACAGCCAATATCATACTGAATGGGCACAAACTGTAAGCATTCCCTTTGAAAACTTGCAGAAGACAGGGATGCCCTCTCTCACCACTCCTATTCAACATAGTGTTGGAAGTTCTGGCCAGGGCAATTAGGCAGGAGAAGGAAATAAAGGGTATTCAATTAGGAAAAGAGGAAGTCAAATTGTCCCTGTTTGCAGATGACATGATTGTATATCTAGAAAGCCCCATCGTCTCAGCCCAAAATCTCCTTAAGCTGATAAGCAACTTCAGCAAAGTCTCAGGATACAAAATCAATGTGCAAAAATCACAAGCATTCTTATACACCAATAACAGACAAACAGAGAGCCAAATCATGAGTGAACTCCCATTCACAATTGCTTCAAAGAGAATAAAATACTTAGGAATCCAACTAACAAGGGATGTGAAGGATCTCTTCAAGGAGAACTACAAACCACTGCTCAATGAAATAAAAGAGGATACAAACAAATGGAAGAACATTCCATGCTCATGGGTAGGAAGAATCAATATTGTGAAAATGGCCATACTGCCCAAGTTAATTTATAGATTCAATGCCATCCCCATCAAGCTACCAATGAGTTTCTTCACAGAATTGGAAAAAACTACTGTAAAGTTCATATGGAACCAAAAAACAGCCCACATTGCCAAGTCTATCCTAAGCCAAAAGAACAAAGCTGGAGGCATCACTCTACCTGACTTCAAACTATACTACGAGGCTACAGTAACCAAAACAGCATGGTACTGGTACCAAAACAGAGATATAGACCAATGGGACAGAACAGAGCCCTCAGAAATAATGCCACATATCTACAACTATCTGATCTTTGACAAACCTGAGAAAAACAAGCAATGGGGAAAGGATTCCCTATTTAATAAATGGTGCTGGGAAAACTGGCTAGTCATATGTAGAAAGCTGAAACTGGATCCCTTCCTTACACTTTACACAAAAATTAATTCAAGATGGATTAAAGACTTAAATGTTAGGCCTAAAACCATAAAAACCCTAGAAGAAAACCTAGGCAATACCATTCAGGACATAGGCATGGGTAAGGACTTCATGTCTAAAACACCAAAAGCAATGGCAACAAAAGCCATAATTGACAAATGGGATCTAATTCAACTAAAGAGCTTCTGCACAGCAAAAGAAACCACCATCAGAGTGAAAAGGCAACCTACAAAATGGGAGAAAATTTTTGCAATCTACTCAGCTGACAAAGGGCTAATATCCAGAATCTACAATGAACTCAAACAAATTTGCGAGAAAAAAACAACCCCATCAACAAGCGGGTGAAGGATATGAACAGACACTTCTCAAAAGAAGACATTTATGCAGCCAAAAGACGCATGAAAAAATGCTCATCATCACTGGCCATCAGAGAAATGCAAATCAAAACCACAATGAGATACCATCTCACACCAGTTAGAATAGGAATCATTAAAAAGTCAGGAAACAACAGGTGCTGGAGAGGATGTGGAGAAATAAGAACACTTTTAGACTGTTGGTGGGATTGTAAACTAGTTCAACCATTGTGGAAGTCAGTGTGGCGATTCCTCAGGTATCTAGAACTAGAAATACCATTTGACCCAGCCATCCCATTACTGGGTATATACCCAAAGGATTATCAATCATGCTGCTATAAAGACACATGCACACGTATGTTTATTGAGGCACTATTCACAATAGCAAAGACTTGGAACCAACCCAAATGTCCAATAATGATAGACTGGATTAAGAAAATGTGGCACATATACACCATGGAATGCTATGCAGCCATAAAAATGATGAGTTCATGTCCTTTGTAGGGACATGGATGAAGCTGGAAACCATCATTCTCAGCAAACTATCACCAAGGACAAAAAACCAAACACCACATGTTCTCACTCATAGGTGGGAATTGAACAATGAGGACACATGGACACAGGAAGGGGAACATCACACATCAGGGCCTGTTGTGGGGTTGGGGGAGCAGGGAGGGATATCATTAGGAGATATACCTAATGTTAAATGACGAGTTACTGGGTGCAGCACACCAACATGGTACATGTATACATATGTAACCTGCACGTTGTGCACATGTACCCTAAAACTTAAAGTATAATAATAAAAAAAAAGAAAACGCTTTCTTGCCCGTGTGTGGTGGCTCACGCCTATAATCTCGTCACTTTGGGAGGCTGAGGTGGGCGGATCACGAGGTCAGGAGATCAAGACCATCCTGGCTAACACGGTGAAACCCCATCTCTACTAAAATACAAAAAATTAGTGAGGTGTGGTGGTGGGCGCCTGTAGTCCCAGCTACTCGGAAGGCTGAGGCAAGAGAATGGCATGAACCCAGGGGGCAGAGCTTGCAGTGAACCAAGATCATGCCACTGCACTCCAGCCTGGGCGACAGAATAAGACGTTATCTCAAAAAACCCATTTCTCCCTCAACAAAGCTAAATATTTGCAAATAAGTGCTCATCTCGGATTATTTTCTATGTCTTGTGTCAATTTATTCTCTTGACAGCAAAGAACTGAAAAAGATCCCTGACTGGTTCAACAGGAGAGGAGAAATGAATGCATTTGTAAACCATAAATAAAGCCCTTTGGAAGAGGCTCACTGAGGTAAATATTAGGGTCACTAGGTCTCAGGAGCAGCTGTAGGAAGGGGTGAATAAAACTAAGGGCTTTGGAGGGCAGGGTGAACTTCATACTTGGAAGCAAAGGAACAAATCAAGGACACCAGCCCTCAAGAGAACACCTAAATTATCCACAAAATATAATACTTTTCAGGCCATACAAAATAATAAAGGGTGTTTCATAAACATCTCATTGCAGTGATCACTAACCTTCATATGCTAATTTTCTATAAATAGCAAAACCTACCACCTTCTAAAGAACTTTGAAATGTTGGCTTTTGGCTGGGATTATGGTGGCTACATGGGCTAAGAGCTCTAAAACTTTTGCACTTTTTGAAGAAATAACATGGAATGAGTTGGCAGAAAAAAACAGTTGCAAGATCGGATAAAGGAATCCTCGGAGCTAATGCTAGAATTCCACGCTGTGGGTTCCTAGCATTGCTCTTTCTACCCCTCCCCGCCAGCCATTAGCTGAGGAATTTTCAAGTAAGAAAACAATTAATTTAGACCCCAAAGCTAATTGGAATCAATACTTAATGTTTCTTCTGAACTCTCCAAATTAATTATAAAATGATGTATGTTCACATTGATGCCGGACTATATAGATTTCTATCTAAAATTTACCTCCAGGGGCACCTTTTCAACAAGGAGTCAGCTGCTTGTAGTTTGTCATGTCATCCCTTTCGCCATGCACCCTTAGTTTTCTCCCCTTGAAATTTTGTGTCAAGGGCAGTGTTAATATCAGGGCGATGAATTAGCTGTACTTGAGATAAAGAGAGCAGCTTGCAGACACACGCTAGCAAGCACCAGCGGGTCACCATGAAGTTGAAGTCTATGAGTGCAGAGAGAAGACACCTGCCTCTACAAGGTGCTGCAGTTCCAAGCTGCATCCTTCTCTGGCAGTATTAGCTGGGGAGCCTGCCTCAAAGCAGCAAAAGGCAAGACATCATCAAGTGTGAACTGAAGCCTGGCTTTGGTTCTGTCCCCTCAGTGAGGCATGTGGCTTCCAAGCTGCAGAAGACTTCTCCTTGTCCTCTGAGTGCCTTCGTATGCGGTGCTCCAGAACTTTCATGTGGCGATCATAAAATGCTTGTTAGATGTATCATTGGCAAGACAATGGATACACAAGGGACACTCAACACCCATGCAGTTAAAGGCCTTTCGCTTGCTTATCAGTACAGGAAACTTACAGTAACTTTGTCTGTCTCTAAGTCTGTTCTTATTTTGCACTACCTGCCCCATGGACAAGTAGTAATGCAGAGAAGAAATAAAGAAGAATAAAATGTCACAGTGGGGTTTTCTTGTAGAATAGGAATTTGAAGTTGAGATAAATAAAGTCTTTGCCTTTTCAGACACAGCTAAGTAGCTGGAAGTTTCTGAAACATTGGACTGAAGGGGTTGACAATAGTGGGGAGCACAAGAAAAAAGATGCCTGACAACAGGGTTCTGTTACCTTGGGCAGACAGTCTCCCCAGAGATCATTCCTCACTACTGAGAATTGAAGAGGCATCTTTTCCCCGCCTTCAGTTCCACAGTCCAACATCTCTCAGGTTTGCATTCTTTAATGCAACAAAAGTTATTGCTCAACTACATGTGCCAGACCCCAGAGAAGCAGAAATAATTAACAGATCATCCCCACCCTCAGGACAAGCATAATAAGGAGCCCTCTGGCATTGTCAGAGAAGAGGTGAACTTGGTTAGATGGGCACATTGGAACAGATCCGTAGCTGTTATAGAGAGGCTGGTACTGGGTGTGAGACTGGCCCAGTCATCACAACCAGAGTAATAAACAGGCACAGGAATATGTGACTTGTATCAGGGTGGAGCCTGGGGGCTGGGAATACAGATAAGACCAGCAGTCTGGGATCCCTTGGTGAACAGTAGGGTTCCTGAGCATGAGTGAAAGCAGCCTGGAATTGCCTTCAAAGAGACATGTGTAGGAATCCCGGCTCTGCCTCTGACTAGCACACCACATTTGAACTAGAGTATGCAAGGATTTAGGAGAGGAGAAGAAACTGTGAAGTGTTGGAAGGTTCTGGAAAACAAAGGGTAGAGAGCAGCTGGACTCAAGGTATCTCTCTAATAGGCCCTTGTTTTCACCTCTTGACCTGCTTTCTCCACAAGGGGGAAAAGGATGTGACAGCAGTTTCAGTTCCTTCTTCCTCTCTGCCAGCAGCAGCCTGAGATTTGCTTAACAATAGCCTGAGATTTGTTCTTTCTGACCCCAAGTTCAAAATCCCAGGGATTGCTCTGATTTGAGTAAATGCCCATTCTTGGGACAATCTAGAATATCCCATTCATATAAAAAGGCTAGAGTAGAGGAAGGATCATTTCCCAGAAGAAGAGTCTGCTGCACAAACAAAACCATAGTGTTGACAAATAGTCATGGCCAATGGCAATCTGATGGTCCAGGGCCCTGGATGACTCCTCTGCAGGAGCATCTTCAGGGTTCTAGGAAAGTCACAGGGGCAAGAAGTTAAAAATGTTGAGTGACTACTTTATGCCACATACTTTACACATTATTTCACTGAATTCTTGGAGGTAAGTAGTATTACTCACATTTTATACATGAAGTAATTGAGAAACTCAGAGGGGCTCATTGACTTGTAGCAATCACACAGTGGGTAGGTTCATCTGGCTCCAAATTTTAGGCTCTGCATGCCCAGAGGCCAAGGGTCTTCCCTGTGTGTTGTAGTATTCACCTCATTTGATTTTATTAAGGCAGTGTTTGTTAGCATAGCTCTGAATTAAAAGAAAAATAAGAGGTTGTAAATATGGTTCTACCCCTCTCTCTTCTCTGCAGTAGAAGTCAGCCTTTCTCACCATCTGAAAAATAAGAGAGAGCAGTGCTTCCCTTGCTTCATTTCTTACAGGTTTTGGAATTCTAACTTTGCTCATTCACAAAGTCAAACACTTGTCATGTTCTGAAATGATAAAACTTATGTTAAGCCCATGACCTTAGTAATACGAAGGGAGGGAGTGGAACTCGAGTCAGACTGATGGGGTCTCCTCTGCCACACTGCAGCTCTGGAGCCGTGGACCGTGCATGGAATGTCTCTGAACCTCAGCTTTCTAATTAATAGAATGGGAATAAATTAAACATCATGCATTCTTGTGCATTTTTATTCAGAGACCTATAAATTATTTTTTCGTATAATGTTAAGTTTTGCTAAGTTCTATTTATGTAGCATGAAATAGCCAGGCAGTGTTGCATATGATATGAAGCACAGGGTCCTCAATTTAAAGTGAAACCAGTCTGGGAGGTATAATGGTAGGTGGCCTCATTGGTTTTCAGCGGACATTCTGTATGCAGTATCTTTTCATGCGCTGTTGCTGGGAAAACCAAAGAGTAAATCTGAAATAAATACTACAGAACCAAGAATGCAAAGGTCATTGTTGGCTGTTTGGGGAAGGGAAGTGAAAGATTAGAAATGGTCATCAAGACAGGATCGCCAAATTGACACCTGTGAATGTTTCCAGGAACTAAACAATTACACTAGGCTAGTGTCCCTTTAAAATGGTACCTGTGATATCCAAGTGGAATAAAGAACAACGTGGCCAGGCAGACAATCTAATTTTACTAAGATTGACCTTGCTTTGGGAAGACATGGAAATGTTTTATCCAAACAAAATATCATTGAAATTGCCAAGACATTAGAAGAATAACCACACACCCATTTTAAGGAGACAGGTTGCAGTGGTGAAAATTATTTTCTGAGTACAGCTTTTTGTTGTTGTTGCTTTACTTGTCAACTTGGAAATCTGGGATCCTGGGGTTAATTTCCAGGAGGGAAAACCAGACAGAAGGGTAGTACAGAATAAAATGGAGTCTACAGGGTTTGAATTCAGACATACTGCCGGTGAATTTAGCTAGGCTACTGGATTCTTAGTTTGTGACATGGGGTGAGTCCAAGCTTTAATGTTTTTATAGCTAAAAATAAAGATACAAATGGCAGCCTTCAGTGCTGACTAAACAGGATAACATGGCAAAAGAGCACATTTATGAAGCATTTATTGTTGCCAGGTATGATTTTAAGCACTTGACATGTATTGTTTTTGACCCTTATAACAACCCTTGCAACTCTGTTACAGGTGAGGAGAAAGAAAGGTAACTTCCTGAAGTCGCAAAGCTAGGGGACACAGGGTGGCTGCATAAACCCACACAGCCTGCTGCAGTGTCCTCCACACGTCCTTTCTGAGGCACATTCATCAAAGGGGTGAATAAGGTCCCGAACAGCACCGAATATGCATTTGATGTTTGTCTTCCTGAAAGATTACCTGTAAATGACCCATGTAAAATGTTTAGCTGTCCCTGGCCCGTAGAAGGCACACACACCCAGAAGGAGGCAATGGAAACCAGTTCTCTAGCTCCTCTCTCTCACAATAAAAAGGAACAATAATCTTTAAACATCCAGAAGTTCTTTCTCAGTCTTGGAAAAGGTCTTCCAACAGGCCAGCAAGAGGAAACCATAAATCCTCCACGTGGAGCAAGAAACGTCTGCTTCATAAAGGTAAATTCAATCTCAACTTTGAAGTATAAAAAGTGAAGTATGAGAAGTCAACGTAAGCCAACGACAAGGGATCCCAGACAGCAGCAGGCGAGGAACTTGGGCGGCAGGGCCAGGGGCAGGCACAAAGACAGCCACAGATCAGCTGCAGCCAGGGAGGCCGCTGGCCGGAGTCGGATCAGATCTGGCTGCCGGCGATATTGCGTCTCCAGGAGACAAAGCCAGGCGGCCACCGGAACCCACGAGTGGCTGCACATCTGGAAAGCGGAGCCCCGGGATGAATTATGCATGGATTACCTTGCACTTGCGCAGGAATGTCTGTTTATTCACAGTAGAGGAGCAGAGAGAAGGAAACCTGTTTTACACCTGGCATTTAATTTAGAAGGGATTGCTTCCCCGGCTGAAGGAAAAGCCATCTGAACTGCGCAGTCCTGGCTCTGCACTGGGGTTCCCGCAGCCAGCACGTTATGTGCCTTGTGAAACCTAGAGCCTTATTTTTCAATGCGCTCTGTAAGACTGTGTGTGCGTGCACGTGGTGGTGGGGGTGGTGAGTGTCCAAATCTGTGTGCACACAGCCACTCCTATGGGTGTAAGCCCTGGACATGGCCCACGTGGCAGGCACCCAAAGCATATCCGGCCCAATCTCTAAGTGTCCCCCATCCCTTTTCGGCTTCGCTCCATAAAAGTCACGAGGGACAGGGCGGGTGGCTCACGCCTGTAATTCCAACACTTTGGGAGGCCGAGGCGGGCGGATCACGAGGTCAAGATCGAGACCATCTCCTGGCCAACATGGTGAAACCTCGTCTCTACTAAAAATACAAAAATTAGCTGGGTGTGGTGGCATGTGCCTGTAGTTCCAGCTACTGGGAAGTCTGAGGCAGGAGAATCGCTTGCACCCGGGAGGGGGAGGTTGCAGTGAGCCAAGATTGCACCACTGCACTCCTGCCTGGGGACAGAGTGAGACTCCGTCTCAAAAAAAAAAAAAAAAAAAAAAAAAAAAAAGTCACGTGGAACCATCGTGCAGTGCTGAGCTACACGTTACACATCCCCGGGTAGCTCCCCCAACCGCACCTTTCATTTTATTTGGGATTTATCCTAGTCTTTGGATTTGCTACATGTGAAAATTCCGCGAAGAAACCAATCCATTCTACCGGCTCCGAAGCAACAGATTATTATGTAAGGCAGTGAAAGTATCTCGCTGAGCACCGCTTTGGGGATTGTTGAATTAAGTTCTTCCTGCTACAGAACCCTTCTGTCCTCCGATCAAGTCCCATCTCTTTGTAAGCAAAATGGAAATGTCCCTTGGCATACGTAGCACTCTGTTTTCAAGTTGTTTATTCTGTTTTTCAAAATTGTTTACACATTGTAATTGTACATATTTATGGGGTTAAATCTGAGGTTTCCATACATATCTATGTTGTATAATGGTCCAATCAGGGTAGTTAGTGTTTGCATGACCTCATGCATTTATCATTTCTGTTTGGTCAGGATATTGGGAAGCCTCTCTTCTAGCTATTTTGTAATATAGTAAAGATACTTTTAATTAAACTGTATAGCTGTTTGCTGCACTGATGTTCTCTGAGAGAGGCAGGACACTTTTTATACCATGTGAAAACGGATTTTCCAGAACAAAAAAGTGTGGAAAATAGTTTATTGAAGATTCCACATTGCAAAAGATTTATTAAAGTATTGGTTTCAAATCAGTGCTTTCTCTTATACCTACAGAGAGTATCCACGACAAAATGAAATTAAAAAAAAAAAAGAAACTACTCATGGGACAGGCACTGGCTAAATTAACAGTTATGCTTCCTTGTATGACCCTCTTTAGGGTATATCCCTCAATGGGTAATCGATTTAACAAATACTGAAGTCTGCAATAGTCTTACAGACCTGTTCACACTCTCCTTTGGTACTTCTTTCCTTATACTGTTTATAAAATATATAATAATTGTGTGTGTAAATATATCCATATTTATATTTATTTATGGGATACCATGTGATGTTTTGTTACATGCATGTAAAATAATTAAATCAAGCTAATTAACGTATCACCTCACTTATCTTTTTTTGTGGTAAGAACAAAATCTATTATTTTAGCAATTTTAAAATGTACATTATTATTAACCATAGTCACTATGCAAAGCAGTCTATCACTAAAACTGATTCCTCCTGCCTAACAGATGCTTTCAGCTGACAAAACTTACTTCTGTTGCAATGGCTAAGAATGTACTCTTATAAATAAAATACTCTGTAATAGCTACTGTCTTGTAAGGTGTGAGGTATGGCATCTTTATCAGTAGGAAACTGCTCTTTTTAAAAAAATCACTCTTCCATGTACAGAGATGGGTGGAGGCACAAGAAAGGAGAGATTGCGTTTCCAAAATATTTGCTTCTGTATTGCTGAATGGTGAGATTCAAAACAAAAATCCCTTGTTTAGCAAAATTCACAGTTGAGCCCCTGTGGATGCACAGAAAATCCACAGGAGGTATGGAGGCAAAATGCTTTAGTAGATAGCTTAGGGAGATTGAGTTTCTCGAGGAAGCTGAAAGAAGCAGTGTGGTCCTGCAGAAAGAGGTTGGAGAGAGATGGACAAGTGCCTGGAGGCTACAGAGAAACATACCTGCATTCTCATCATGCAGAGTGGTCAACACACTTGTAAATAACAAAGTCAGATGTCTTGTTCTAGGCCATTTGCTTTTCCTGCTACATGAATTCCAAATCATCGTTGCAAATCTCTACACCATGACAGTGTTGTTTTGGGGAAAACAAGGAAAAGGGCCAAGTTTCTTGTTGGGTTGTCATGAAGCAGGTGTGGCAATAAATGTGCAAGGTCCTGAGGGGGAAGTATAAACCAGGGTAGGTCATTGGACTTTCCAGAGAATGCAGGATAGCCAGTTTGGGACAATGTTATTTTATTCTCATTGGAGAGAGTGATTCTGTTTCAATCATGTGCCGGAGCCACTCTTGAGAGGCAACTGTTAAATATTCAGCAATTTTGCAAGGTGGTTGTCAAGCCACTAGTAGCTGGAAATTGGGTATGATGGGAGGATTTGCATCTAAGCTATCAGCAAACACTTCAAATCAGGGTTTTATTTTAGGTTGCCAGTACACCATTGATCTATGCTCTAGCAACAGCAACTCAGTTGCAGTTCTCAATTAGACCATCCCCATTCTTTGATGCCTCCTGTCTATATACGTTGCTCTTCCTGCCTGGAATATTATCTTTGACATTGTGTTCTAGAAACTATCTATGGCTAATAAAAGACGTAAGACTCCCTTGGAGCAGGACTCCCTCTGTGCTCCAAGTGTCTTGGATATATCTGGACCGTGACACTGAGTCTATTGCTTATAGTTTTCTGTTTTCCTACCCATAGCCCTTCTAAATTGTCATCAACTTGAGGTCAGGATATGAATCTCTTTTTAATTTGTGTGTCTCCACTATCAAACTTAGTGCCTGGCATTGTGCCAGCCTCTCAAAGTATATATGTTGAATGAAAAAATGAATGGAAGAACAGCTGCCATGACTATATAGCGGGCATGAGACAGACACACACACTGTGCATGACTCGCAATCTAATGGTTCCAGAGGTAGAGGAAAAAGCAGTAACAAAATAAACAAAACTGGCAGGGCACTGTGGCTCATGCCTGTAATCCCAGCACTTTGGGAGGCTGAGGTAGGTGGATCACCAGAGGTCAGGAGTTTGAGACCAGACTGACCAATATGGTGAATCCCCGTCTCTACTAAAAATACAAAAAGAATTAGCAGGGCGTGGTGGCACACACCTGTAGTCCCACCTACTTGAGAGGCTGAGGCAGGAGAATAGCTTAAACCCAGGAGACGGAGGTTGCAGTGAGCCGAGATCGCGCCGTTGCACTCCAGCCAAGAGCGAAACTCTCTCTCAAAAAATAAAAATTAAAAAAAAAAAAACCAATAAACAAACAAAACCAACAACCTTGGGACGAACAAATTTGCAACAAAACCTTACTTAGCGGTAATTATTCCATCTGTTGGTCTAATTTATTCTGAGCACCAAGGAATGAAAATAGTTTACCCAAAAAAGGTCTGAGGAAGCCCACACCTATGTTATTTATTCCAAGAGAAACCCTGGGTCCCTCTCCTTCAAGATCCAGCACTCTCCACACATTGTTGACAGCCTCTGTTTTGCAGCCTTTAAAGCCACAGTAGTTTAAAAAGAAGATTAGCGAGAGGAGACTGTTACACGTGGACACACTGATAACAAAGACAAAGTATGACTGTCAGCTTAACAGGAGGAAAGAGAGAAAAAATATAAAAATACACAAACACAAGAAGCAGACCTGAGAACTCTTTCCTCATCCAAAGCAATTTTTGAAACTGTAAAAGTTTCCTAAACAAATTGTACTGGAAAGTTGAGTTTCAGAAATACTTTGTAGAAAAGAAAAAATTTGGCTGGGCGTGGTGGTTCACGCCTGTAATCCCAGCATTTTGGGAGGCCAAGGTGGGCGGATCACTTGAGGTCAGGAGTTCGAGACCAGCCTGGCCAATATGGTGAAACACCCTCTCTATTAAAAATACAAAAATTAGCTTGGCATGGTGGCAGGCACCTGTAGTCCCAGCTACTCGGAAGACCGAGGCAGGAGAATCGCTTGAACCTGGGAGGTGGAGGTTGCAGTGAGCCCAGATCGCGCCACTGCACTCTAGCCTGGGCAACACAGAGAGACTCTATTCCAAAAAAGAAAAACAAAACAAAACAAACACAAAACCTAGCCAGGCATGGTGGCATGTGCCTGTAATCCCAGCTACTCAGGAGGCTGAGGCAGGAGAATTGCTTGAAACTAGGAGGTAGAGGTTGCACTGAGCCGAGATCGTGCCACTGCACTCCAGCCTGGGTAAGAGAGTGAGACTCCATCTCAAAAAAGACAAAAAAAGAAAAAAACATTTGATCAGAATACCTGCATACATGTTTCTGCTCTGTTGCTCATTCCCTGTGTGACCTTAGGCAAGTCATTTAACCTCTCTGAGCCACAATTCCTTTTTCAAAAACAAGTGGAGATTGCAAGTCCCTCCTCAAAGTGTTTTTGTAGGATGAAAACCATACAGTTAAAGTAAAAAAGTAAAATATATTTTCAAATGTATTTAATTTTTTAAAATACATAAACTGAGGTAGAAAAAGATGTGAATACATCTCCTCTGGCTCCCTTACAGTTGACTCTTGAACAACTCAGGGATTAAGGCTGCTGATTCCCCTCAGTTCAAAATCCATGTATAACTTTTGACTTCCCAAAAACTTAACTAGTAATAGCCTGCTGTTGACCAGAAGCATTACTGATAATATAAACAGTTGATTAACACACATTTTGTATGTTGCATGTACTATATACCGTATTCTTTTTTTGAGACAGAGTCTTGCTCTGTTGCCCAGGCTGGAGTGCAATGGTGTGATCTCAGCTCACTGCAACTTCTGCCTCCCAGGTTCAAGTGATTCTCATGCCTCAGCCTCCCGAGTAGCTGGGATTACAGGCACATGCCACCATGCCTGGCTAGTTTTTGTATTTTTAGTAGACATGGGGTTTCACCATGTTGGCCAGGCTGGTCTCAAACTCCTGACCTCAGGTGATCCATCTGCCTTGGCCTCCCAAAGAGTTGGAATTACAGGTGTGAGCCACCACGCCCAGCCTATATACCTGTATTCTTAAAATTAAAGTAAGCTAGATGACAGAAAATGTTATTAGGAAAATCATAAGGAAGAGAATATATATTTACAATTTATTAAGTGGAAGTGGATCATCATAAAGGTCTTCCATCTTCATCATCTTCATATGGAGTAGATTGAGGAAGAGGAGGGAAAGGAAGGGTTGCTTTTGCTGTTTCAAGGGTGGCAGAGGTGGAGGAAAATTTGCATATAAGTAGACCCACACACTTCAAACCCATGCTGTTCAAGAGTTAACTGTACCTGTCTTGTTTACTATAAAATGTGGTTCAGAGAATTAGAGCTGGAAAGATGCTTGGACACCCACCTGATTATATTCTCCATTCTACAGATGAGAATAGAGGCCAGGGTACAAATCTTCCCAACAGAATGAAGAGCTGGTTGTATTTTTTTTATTTTTTTGTTTAATTTTTAACATTTTAATTTTATTATGTTATTTTTTATTGTATTATGTTATTTTTACTTCATTTCCTTTCTCTGAGCCAGGTCAGAAAGAATAAATTTATAAAGAACACTCATCACTAAGCTCCAATAAAAAAAAAAAAGGAAGAAAATGATTAAAATAAAATGTACTGCCTTGGCAGAATCCTTAAAGACCATCTGGTTGCGATTCGGCATAGGGGGTCTGATAGGAGCTCCAATCCACAGTGTTGCTTGACCCTGGAATCATGGATTGTAGTTTTCGTGAGCAAATCACCTTTCGTTATCTATCTGCTCTGTATGGCCAGAGATTAGACTTGGTTCTTTCATATATTTCCTCCAATGTTAACCTCTCAGCATCTTTGTTATTATAATCTCAGTTTTTTTTTTTTCCCAAAGGAGGAAAGTGAGGCTTAAAGAATTTTTGCAAGACTTACCCAAAGGCACTTAGACGATTAGTAGCAGGGATGGGCCACAACTGCTAGAGCAAGACTAAAATCAATTAATTTTATGTCAAAGAAAATAAATTACTAAAGACTTTCTAACTGCTAGGTCCTGCTCTGTGCTAGTCCAGTACTCATTCTGTCTCAAATTTTTTTCAAATCATATCTCCCCATCAGCAGCAAGCTTTGTGAAAAAGAACAATCTTGGGATGAAATGATATAATTGCTGCAATTTTTTAGACCTAAGCCCATGGAAAGGTGACCTGAAAAGGCTGTCATTTGCCTTACTGCACAATAGACTTGCTCAATCCTAAAGAACAGTTCTCCATTTTCTTAGGCAAATAGAAATCTCCATATACAAATGTTCATAGTACTAAGAAAGGACTTAGAATATTACCTATATTGTTAGAATGTAAAAAAAATTCATCCTTCTAAATAGTTAGATTAAGATTGCTTTATTGCAAGAGATACTTTCATTACAAAGTACCTGCAGCCTGTCCTACAAGAGTCATTTCTCACTATTTCTAGATGTATCCTGCAACATGATACTTATTGTTTCTGGTTACTTCCATACGCATTTGAATTTGCTTAATTCTTGCCTCTACATGGAATTCTCTCCATTTCCAACTTCAAGAAAAGAACTTCTTTTAAAGTTCCACTAAAATGCTCCTTCCTCTATGAAGTTCTTCTCAATCCTCTATGTTTCAGGAGGGGAAGGGTAACATTTATAGATCTCCAACTATATACAGGAGCTATGGTAGGAACATGACATGCTGTCAACATATCTCATTCCTCCAAAATCCTAACTGGTACGTATTACAAGCATGGAGGGAAAAGGAAGAAATGTTTTAACTAATGTTTAGAACCAAAAATATTTTAATTACAAAAGTTTGGACTTAATAATGTAAAGACAAATTTTTTGGGGGGTGATGGGGCATCTGTGTATAATGAGTTATACAAGCTGCTGAAGTCTCTTTGTTCCATCTTGCACTGTTTATGGAGTATTCTCTTTAATGCTGGGGGAGCTGAATACTCAGAGGATATAAAGACAAGCTCTGCTGTGTATATTTCCTGGATGAATTTATCTTTTGTGTTGAAATATACAAATTTCCTAATATTATGTTCATAAACCTATTTCGAGGCTATTCCTATAAAATCCAAAGAAATACCAGTTGGCAGGTGAAATTCCAAAACTGAACAGAAAGTACACCTTGAATATATCAGGGAGCTGTCAAAAACTATTTCACAATGGGATTTTGTGGGGTGGATTAGAAAATGGTGAGTACACAAGAGACAATTCTTATTTCTCTTAGAAGGCTTAGAAAGGTGAGAAGAGCAGAACAGATTGGTTCATTAACGTGCTAACCTTAGAAATGCATGTTTCTTAATAGGGCTGCCTCTAGTGGAGATCCCCTAAAAGAGCCAAGTTCAGAGCTTGAAAAAGAGGGAAAGCTGTTTCCAGGCTAAGCACTTGTCAGTTTTCCCATGAGCTCATGTAGGGGAGTATCTCCCTTTATTCATTTCAGAGCAAGAAGACTCAGCAATGACTGGGAGCGTGGGCTGTGCTCTCAGTCCCACCTGACATGCTAGACCTTTACACAACGTAATGCAGGGTAGTCACTCCTGAGCCAAAGGCAAAATCAGGGCGGGGCGGGGTGGGGGGTGGGCGGGGGTGGGGAAAGATGTCTTCTTCTCCAGAGACATGAAATGTTTTGGGGATTGTGAGCCTCTGCCATAAAGCCTACTCTTAAGGCAGGTGATGGAAAGGCAAAGATTTCTTATGTCAAGGGCTTCTATTTGAGTGCAGTTTTTGCTGAGTTCCAAGCAATTCATATGAACACAATTCCTCTGTGTGCACAGAACCCGGTCTACAGAGAACTTGAGACGGTGAGTGGTCTGGATTTACTTAGTCTAGAACAGGGCTTCTCAGACATTTTACCAGGAGTTAAAACTTATATTAAGGGAAAGGGACAAAGTGATCTGATTCATATGTATGTTTAGTGTTTTGTAATAAACCAGCATTTGTGCTCAGAGGTCTCATTAAAAAGTATAATTTTCAGGATGGGTGAACCTCAGCAATTTGAAAGACTACAAAGCCTCTGAGTTAGCGTTCAAGTTCTGCAAATGCTATAAAACCAACTATTTTCATTAAACATCCCATGTATGAAGTTTGGTCTAATCTGAGAGGGATGGCAATCAATTGATTTTCACAGTATTCCGGAGTTTTGCTGAAATGCTTGCTGTGATTAATTTAAGGGACTTAAAAATTTCAAAATTTCAAAATTATTTCTCAAATTTCATAACTAATATCCAATTTTGATTTAACAATTGGTTCTATTACTTAACCAAAAATTTTTCTTGATATGGATGCCATGAACTGGAAGGGGATTACAATGGTCTGAATATATCCTCAAAATACCTATATTGAAACATAATCACCAATTTGTTAGTATTAAGCGATGATAAGTATTAGGAGGCAATTAGCACCCTTATAAAAGAGGTGTGAGGGAGCGGTTGGTCCCTTCCTCACTTTTCCATGTGGAGACACAGCATTCATCCCCTCCAGAGGATACAGCGACAAGGTGCCCTCTTGAAACCAAAGACCAGGTCCTCATCAGACATAAAACCTTCTGGCACCTTGATCTTGGACTCTCCGGTCTCCAGAACTTGAGAAATAGATTTCTACTCTTTATTAGTTAGCCAGTCTTATGGTATTTTGCTACAGCAGCACAAACAAACTAAGATAAACTATAAAGGACATAATTGTTAAGACATTTTCCTGGAGAGAGGGACCAAGATGGCAGACTGGAAGTAGGCTCATGTGCTCAGCTCTTATGCTCTTACCAAGAGGAAACAAAAGGGCTAGTGAACAGTGACCCTGCAGGCTGATCATCTGAGAAACCACATCTTGATCCATGAAGGCAACAGGGGGACCCAGAGAACAGAGAGAAGAGAAGCTGGGCACCAGCCTGTCTGTGTTCAGCGTGGTGCCAGGAGAAACTCTTCAACACAGGAAATGGTGAGTTAGTGAGAGCCTCCTGGGGCATTCGTGCTGTCCACAGGAACCTGTACAAGACTGGAAATGGGAGAATACCCCTGCCCCTCAACCCCCACGACTCCACTCTGCTTCTAGACTGAGACAGAGAGCTACCTGGATATTTTGCAGGGACAAGTCCTGAGTCCAGCAAGACCCCTATAAGCCTTTGGCCCTTCAGCAGGCCAGCACCAACGCCACAGCCCCAGCAGAGGCTGCAGTCACAGTGCCTGGGGGCAGGAAGATTGCTTCATCCTCTTGCCGGATGGGGCTCAGTGCCAGCTTCTGGCTCAGTGGTCCTGCTTCTTTCTGAACTCAGCTAGTAGGTGCAGCCCCCTGTTTTACCAGGAAACACCCAGGCAGCAGGGCAGGTGGCCCTGCTCACCCCCACTGCTGGAAGCCAGGTGGGCAATGCCTGCTAGAGTTTCCAGCTCAGCAATCTCTCCTCTGTCTAAACTCAGCCAGTGGGCACAGCCTCCTTTTGTCCTGGGAAGCACCTGGATGGCAGGGCAGGTGACCCCACCCATACCTGCTGATGGTAGCCAGAAGGGCAATGCCTGCTAGAGCTTCCAACTTAGTGGTCCCACTTCTATCTGAACTTATCCAGTGGGCACAGCCTCCTGTTATCCTGGGAAACACCCAGATGGCAGGGTGGGTGACTCTACCTACCCCCACCTCTCCTAGCTGGACAAGCCACATCTGCTAAAACTTTCAGCCCAGCAGCCCTGCATTTACCTGAATTTGCTAAAGGGCACAGCCTCCTGTTTCCCCAGAAACACCTGGATGGCAGGGCAGGCAACTTCAGTCACCCCTGCTTCTTGTAGCCAGATGGGACCCACCTGCTAAAGCTTCCTGCCCCGTAGTCCCACCACTGCCTGAGCTCTGTGTGCTGGCACAATCTTGTGTTTCTCTGGGAAGCACTTGGACAGAAGATTAGGGCTAACCCAACAAGGATACAGGTTATCTGCCAACTGCAGCCCCTGCCTGAGAGAGCCACATGGACCAGAACAGCCAATAAAAGAAACACGGGCACAAAGATAGTAATGGGAGAGGGCTCCTTTAAGACACAGGAGTGGAGTAGAATCGAAGCCAGTCAACTAAACCTACCCTATACCACAACCTAACCTCCAAGGGCATCAAAAAATATAAAAACAAACAACAAAAAAAGCAAAGGACAGCACCAACTTCGAAGATTGAAGGAACGTCAGCACACACAGATGAGAGAAAACCAGTACAGGAACTCTGGCAACTAAAGAAGCCAGAGTGTCTTCTTACCTCCAAACAACTGCACTAGTCCCCAAGCGATGGTTCTTAACCAGGCTGGAATAACTGAAATGTCAGAAATAGAATTCAGAATATGGATAGGAATGAAATCATCGACAGGAGAAAGTCAAAACCCAATCTGAAGAATCTAAGAAATACAATAAAACAATACTGGAGAAAAAAAGACAAAATGACCATTTTAAGAAAGAAGCAAACTGAATTGATAGAGCTGAAAAACTCACTTTAAGAATTTCATAACACAACTGGAAGCATTAACAGCAGAATGGACCAAGCTGAGGAAAGAATCTCAGAGCTTAAAGACCGGTTCCCCAAAATAACTGAGTCAGAAAAAAATAAAGAAAAAACAAAGAAGAATGGGCAAAACTCCAAGAAATATGAGATTATTTAAAAAGCCCAAATATGTGACTCATCGGTATCCCTGAAAGAGGAGGAGAGAACGCAAGTTACTTGAAAAATGTATTTGAGGATATCCATCCATGAAAATTTACCTAACCTTGCTAGAGAGGCCAACATTCAAATCCAGAAAATGTAGAGAACCCTTGTGAGATACTATACAAGATGATCATTCACAAGATACCTAGTCTTCAGATTCTTCAAGGTTGAAATGAAAGAAAAAATATTAAAGGCAGCTAGACAGAAGGGACAGGTCACCTACAAAGAGAACTCTATCAGGCTACCAGTGGAGGACCTTTCAGCAGAAACCCTACAAGCCAAAAGAGCCTGGGGGCTCTTTTCCTTAATATTCAGCATTATTAAGGAAAAGAAATTTCCACCAAGAATTTCATATCCAGCCAAACTATGCTTCATAAGCAAAGAAGAAATAAGACCCTTTTCTAGACAAGAAAATGCTAAGGGAATTTGTTTCCACCGCACCTGCCTTACAAGTGATCCTTAAGGGAGTGCTAAATATGGAAAGGCAAGATATTTTCTATATTTCCATTTTCATTATTGGCCACCACAAAACACACTTAAGTACCTATACCATTGACACTATAACGCAGCCAAACAACCAAATCTGCTTAATGACTAGCTAATAACATGATGACAAAATCAAACCTGCATATGTCAATATTAACCTTCAATGTAAATGGGCTAAATGACCCAATAAAAAGGCACAGAGTGGCAGGTGGAATAAAGATGTAAGACCCAACCGCATGCTGTTTACAAGAGACCCATCTCACATGCAGTAACACCCATAGGCTAAAAGTGAAGGGATGGAGAAAAATCTACCAAGCAAACAGAAAACAAAAAGGCTGAGGCTGCTATTCTAACTTCAGACAGACTTTAAACTGACAAAGATAAAAAAAAAGTCAAAGAAGGACATTACATAATGATAAAGGATTCAACTCAACAAGACAACCTAACTATCCTAAATAAATATTCACTCACCACAGCAGCACCTAGATTTGTAAAACAAATTCTTAGGAACCTATGAAGAGACTAAGATAACCAGACAATAGTAGCAGGAGACTTCAACACCCCACAGACAGTATTAGATTGTTTGGGGCAGAAAATTAACAAAGATATTCAGAATCTGAAATTGACATTTGACCAAATGGGCCTAATAGACATCTACAGAACTCTTCACCCCAAAACAAAAGAATATACATTCTTCTCATTTGCACATGACATATACTGTGAAATTAACCACACAATTGGCCATAAAACAATCCTCAGCAAATTTAAAAAAATGAAATTATACTAAACACACTCTCAGACAACAGTGCAATAAAAATAGAAATCAATAGGTAAGAAAATGGCTCAAAACCAGAGAATCACATGGAAATTAAACATGCTCCTGAATGACTTTTGGGTAAACAATTAAGGCAGAAATCAAGAAATTCTTTGAAACTAATGAGAATGAAGATACAACATACCAGAATTTATGGGACATGGCTAAAACAGTGTTAAGAGGAAAGTTTACAGCACTACACACCAAAATAAGTTAGAAATATCTCAAATTAACAATCTGACATCACACCTAGAGGAACTAGAGAAACAAGAGCAAACCAACCTAAAAGCTAATAGAAGAAAAATAACCAAAATCAGAGCTGACCTGAATGAAAGTGAGATGTCAAAAACTATACAAAAGATTAATAAATTCAAGAGTTTGTTATTGAAAAAGTAAATAAGATTGATAGACTGCTAGCCAGACTGATAAAGTAAAAAAGAGACAGAAGCCAAATAAACACAGTCAGAAATGCCAAAGGGGACGTTACCAGCGACCCAAAAGAGATACAAAAACCCTCAAACTCCTATGAGGACCTCTACACACAAAAGCTAGAAAATCTAGAAGAAATAGATAAATTCCTGGAAACATATAACCTCCTAAGATGGAACCAGGAAGAAGTTAAGTCCTTGAACAGAATAATAATTAGTTTCAGAATTGAATCTGTAATAAAAAGCCTACCAATCAGAAAAGCCCAGGACCAGACAGATTCATAGCTGAATTGTACCAGATTTGTAAAAGAGCTGGTAACATTCCTACTGAAACTATTCCAAAAAAAAAAAAAAAAAAAAAAAGAAAGAAAGAAAGAAAAGAAAGAGGAGGAAGGACTCCTCTCCTACTGAGGCCAGCATCATCCTGATACCAAAACCCGGCAGAGACACAACAAAAAAAAGAAAACTTCAGGCCAATATTTTTGATGAACATAGATGCAAAAACCTTGAACAAAATACTAGTAAACTGAATTCAGCAGCACATCAGAAAGCTAATCCACTATGATCAAGTAGGCTTTATTTCTGGGATGCAAAGTTGGCTTAATATACATATGCAAATCAATATGTTATTTACCACATAAACAGAACTTAAAAACCACAGGATCATATCAATAGATGCAGAAAAGGCTTTCAATAAAATGCAACATCCTTTCATGTTAACAATCCTCAACAAAGAAAGCACTGAAGTAAGTCAATAAGAGCTGTCTATGACAAACCCACAGCTAACATCATACTGAATGGACAAAAGTTAGAAGCATTCCCTTTGAGAAGTGGAATAAGACAAGGATGGCCACTCTCATCACTCTTACTCAACATAGTACTGGAAGTCCTACCCAAAGAAATCAGGCAAGAGAAAGAAAAAGCATCCAGATAAAAAGAGAGGAGGAAGTCAAACTATCTCTATTTGCAGATAATATTATTCTATCCTTAGAAAACCCTATTGTCTCCGCCCAAAAGCTCCTAGATCTGATAAACTACTTCAGCAAAGCGTCAGGACGTAAAATCAATGCATGAAAACCAGTAGCATTTCTACACATCAACTACAGTTAAGCAGAGAGCCCAATCAAGAATGCAATCCCATTTATGATAGAAGAAGGGTTAATACCTAGGAATACAGCCAATCAGGGAGGTAAAAGACCTCTACAATGAGAAATACAAAACACTATTCAAAGAAATTGGAGAAAACACAAACAAATGGAAAAACATTCCATGCTCATGAATACGAAGAAACAATATTTTTTAAATGACATACTGCCCAAAGCAATTTACAGATTTAATGCTATTCCTATCCTACTACCAATGACATTCTTCACAGAATTAGAAAAAAACTATTTAAAAACTCATATGGAATCAAAAAGAGCTCAAATAGCCAAGGCAATCCTAAGCAAAAAGAACAAAGCTGGAGGCATCATGTTACCTGACTTTGAACTATATTACAGGACTACAGAAACTAAAACAGCATGATGCTGGTACAAAAACAGACATATAGACCAAGGGAAAAGAATAGAAAGCCCAGAAATAGAGCCACACATCTACAACCATCTGATCTTCAACAAAGTCAACAAAACCAACAATGGGGAAAGTACTCCCTATTCAACAAATGGTGCTGGGATAACTGGCTAGCCATATGCAGAGGATTGAAACTGCACCCCTTCCTTACACCACATAAAAAAATCAACTGAAGACAGATTAAAGACTTACATGTAAAACATAAAACTACAAAAACTCCAGAAGATAACCCAGGAAATATCTCTCCGTGCAGAGGACTTGGAAAAGAATATATGACAAAGATGCCAACTGCAATTGCAACAAAACAAAACAAAATTTGCCACAAAAACAAAAATTGATAAATGGGGCCTGATTAAACCAAAAAGCCTCTGCACAGCAAAAGAAACTATCAACAGAGAAAAGAGCCCATGGAATGGGACAACATATTTGTGAACTGTGTATCTAACAAAGGTCTAATATCCAGAATCTATAAGGAACTTAAACAAATTTACAAGTAAAAAACAACCCCATTAAAAGTGGGCAAAGGGCATGAACAGACACTTGTAAAAGAAGACATACCTACAGCCAACAAGCATATGAAAAAACTCTCATCACTAATCATTAGAGAAATGGAAATCAAAACCACAATGAGACACCATCTCACACCCGTTGATGGGGGGAAGGCTATTATTAAAAAGTCGAAAAATAACAGATGCTGGTGAGGTTGTGAAGAAAAGGGAATGCTTAAACTATGCTGGTGGGAATATAAATTAGTTCAACCATTATGGAAGACAGTGTGGTGATTCCTCAAAGATCTAGAAGCAGAAATAACATTCAACCCAGCAATCCCATTGCTGGGTACATACCAAAAGGAATTTAAATCTTTCCACCATAAAGACACATGCAAGCAAATGTTCATTACAGCACTATTCACAGTAGCAAAGCTATAGAATCAACCTAAATGCCCATTAATGGTAGACTGGATAAGGAAAATGTGGTATGTATATACTATGGAATATTATATAGCCATAAAAAATAATGAGATCATATCCTTGGTAGGAATGTAGATGGAGCTGGAGGGTATAATCCTAAATGAACTAATGCAGGAACAGAAAACCAAATACTGCATGTTCTCACTTAGAAGTGGGAGCTAAATGATAAGAACGCATGAACACAAAGAGGGGAACAACAGACACTGAGGCCCACTTGAGGATAGAGGGTAAAGAGGGAAAGGATCAAAAGTCTACCTCTTAAGTACTATGCTGGTTACCTGGGTGGTGAAGTAATCTGTATGTCAAACTCCTGTGACACATAATTTTCCTATATGACAAACCTGCACATGGACCCATGAACCTAGTTTTTTAGAAAATTTCCTTCATATAGGCTAAATATAAAGATGGCTACCTTGTAAGACTCACCTGTGCAGATTGTGTTCTGATGTAATTGGTCTGGGAATAATCTTAGCCACCTTTATAGTTTAGCAGTGACTTAGATGATTTTAATGTGCAGTGGTTGAAATCACTGGCCTAATATATTATTTCACCAAAGAAGTAGTTCTTTGTATTTTTATACATTTGCTGAGCATTTACTGTACCTGCTCCATGCCTGGTAGAGCTACGCTTGGGAGATAAAAAGATTAATAAGACTTACTTTTTGCCCTAGAGGACTTCATAATCTATTAGCAGTAATTTCAAAATTCCAGTTTTTGTTCCTGTTGTTCAGTCAGAAGCACGACCTTTGTGTTATGGAATCTTAGGCTGTTTGAGTTTGCTTTTAGTTAATGGCCTGTGTGTGAAAGTTAAGCATATTCACCTGTTTTATTGAACGGCCATGGGAAAGAGTTTATACTTATGTTTGTGGTGAAAAAAAGAAAAGGCATTCATCTTAGCTTTCTGCTTCCTATGATGACCCGAGGCTTTCATTTTAGTAAGGAATTCCTCTCTTGGCAGAGAAAGAAAACAGATGGTGTATCTTTAAGTACATAATGTATGCTTCCTCCGCATTATTTTTGGAGAGCATAAAGTATGATTAAGGGAAGTGAACTCATGCTGTGAAAAACAGGCACTGCAGTTGAGGTGCCTGCGATAGCTTCCATATGCACCAAGGTGATGGGTTTTCCTGATCCCCACTGCTATCTTCATCCTGTAGGATTTGTAAGAAGAACCGTTGCTCAAAAAGAGACCATATGATTCTAGTCAGTGAGTGACCAGTTTGTATGACACGCAAGGGCTCTCCAAGAACACTGTAATTACAGATTAGATATCACTAACATAGTTTTAGGTAATTCTGGCAAACTCATTAGCAAAGTCTTATACAATATAAGCTACTTAGGAAGTAATCCTCACATTCTTTCTCATGCTCACTCTGAACACAAGGTTATTATTGTTCCATATGTTGACTTAAAAATACCTTTTCACAGAATATAGAGGAGAGCATCTTTAGAGCATATGTAACAATTATAATCAATCTTTTCCAAAAGGTATCTGAATTTTCAGGAAAATACCATATGTGATTTCAACAAATACTTAGTCAGTACAATATGAGGTGGGATTCTTTGGCACCTAAGAAGAAAAAAGCTGAGATTTGCATAAACAATAATGACTGTTTTTGGCTCACAAGATTGGAGAGTCGGAAGAGTGGCCTCTAAGTTAGACCTAATCTAATGGTCTTGGCCTGTTTCTCTGTGCTTCTCTGGATGGCATCTTCCTCCCTGTACTGATGTTAGTCTCAAGCTTAGCACGAAGGCTGCAGCATTTCCAGTTTATACTTGTGCATTTGGATGTTCAGGGCATGAGACAAAGACTAACTTCTGGAAAATCTCTCAAGACAAGTGAGAAAAAACATTCCCAACAGATGTCTCCTCACCTCCTGCCTGACCGCTACTCCTTCCCCTTAGACCACATGGAATTCCCTGAACTTTTGTTTCAGAGACTGAAAACTGAAGTTCATTCTCAACCCTTTGTCACTGCATTAAGAAAAGATTTATTGCATTTATGGGCTACTTTTCACAGAGGAAATAGTGTACCTGTTAATTGACGAATGCCTAGCCAGCTTTTCAGGCAGGCACACAAGCTCCCTGAAGAATGATCTTCCTGCTTTTTCTGCCTGGTGTTCCCGGGTCTCACCTCCAGAAAGCTACAGCAGAAAAGAAATCAGAGTCTAGTTTTGCTGATCCAGAAACAACTAACCTTTATGTCTCTATCCAGTTTCATTATTTGTATCAGATTTAGAGTTTTTATAGAACAAGGGCGTGTCCATGGGCTGTTGGTTTATCTGAGCTTATGATGACTTTGCCTCTCTGATCAGGAAGCTGGGATTTTGGAAAGTTAACTCTTAGCTGAGTTTTAAGAGTAGTAAAAATCTTCCACCTGTTAAGCCTTGATTACCATTATGAACAAATGTGTACACCTAGGGATGTGCCAGCAGATAGTATTGCATATAAGTGACATGCTTCATCTCAGACAGTAGCCTTTTTCCCATCTGTGCTCCTTGAACTGCCCCCACTGGCCCCATCAGACGGGTTCACTGAATAAGGACATGGGGTCAGAAATGCCACCATAGATGTCAGACCAGAAAGGCTACAGATTCTGTGTGTTCAAATGCATCTGCTAAGTGCTTATCATGGGCCTCTCACGACACTGCAAAGTGTTATGAAGAATAGGGTTTTTTTTGTTTTTTACTTTTTTGAGATGGAGTCTTGCTCTGTCACCCATGCTGGGGTGCAGTGGTGCAATCTTGGATTACTGCAACCTCTGCCTCCCAGGTTCAAGAGATTCTCCTGCCTCAGCCTCCTGAGTAGCTGGGATTACAGGCGCGTGCCACTACGCCTAGCTAATTTTTGTATTTTTAGTAAAGACGGGGTTTCACCATGTTGGTCAGGCTGGTCTCGAACTCCTGACCTCGTGATCCACCCACCTCGGAGCTCCCGAAGTGCTGGGATTTCATGCATGAGCCACCGCACCCAACCTAGAATATGTTTTTAAAATCAATTTAGAGGACATTGTATATCTAAGGAAAAGTTATGATTTTTGAAATATATTCTTTGAAATTGAGGTATAATTTACTTACAGTGAAATGCACAATAAACATCCAATATATTTATGTATAGAGTGATATGCACATTATTGTGATTTGACACTTTGACAAATGCATACATGTGTCAATGACACCTCAAACAAGATATGAAACAATTCTATCAACTGAGAAAGTTCCCTCACGCCTCCTTCCAGTCCATCCCTGTTACATAGGCAACTACTCTTCTTATTTCTATCAACATAAAGGAGACTCATCTATTCCTCGATTTCAGAAAGAATGGAATTTTACAGCATGCACTCTTACGTCTGACTTCTTTCACCCAGCATAATGGTTTTGAGATTAATCTGTAACATCGCATGCATCAGTACTTTGTTTTGTATTATGGAATAATATTCCGTGGTATGATTTTACCATGATGTGTTTAAGCATTCTCCTGCTAATGGGCATTTGGGTAGGTTAAATTTTTGTTAGGGAACATCAGACTATTGCCCCCGGGTACTGAAACTGCCATGTGTGTGTCTCTTGCCTAAGAAGAAGTCATCCTCTGAAATTTATTAAGACTTCCTTTAATCCCCACTCTTTAATAGCACTATACATAACTGATATTTTTTCCCCATCCTGTTGTTTCTTGTTGCTACCATGGAAGTACAAGTCTTCGATCTGACAAAGTTCCTGAAAAAGAAGGGAAGGCTATATATGTCCACATTACAGTGGTGTAGAAAGCTTAACCCTAGAACATAAACATTTTCCTAGGAGGTGCCGCTGGACTTGAAGTGCTTTGTATTATTCTTGGCCAACCTTTTGCACATTTTATTACAACACACTGAATAATTCACAATTGGGGAGATGTATTTTGGGAGCATTTTAGTGTCCCAGATTCCCCGATTGGGAGAGTAAAATGAATCTTTTAAAAAAAGCCTCTCTGGATAGGGGCTAAAACTTTTCTAAAGAGGGTAAGAGATCTCACAGGTAAACTTTGAGCATCATGATTCTCTGGCAGTGGGAGCATGAGGTAGATTTCACGACAGAGAAGCAATGCTCATCGTAATGGGGCGGGGGGTGAATGTAAGCAGGTGTCTAATCAAATGCTTAAGTGTCCTCCCTCCAATCTTTTCAGTTATTCAAGTCTTGCAATAAATTATATAAACTGCACACGTTTTTGGGTAAGTGGTACTTAGGATCTTTGGGATAGTAGAAAGCATCTAAGGAACAAGGACCCTGAGAAACATGAGTGACAGTTCATGGGTGAGACTGAGGTAAAGGTGCAGAGAAGCCCACCATGTGAAACAGGCAGCCAGCAGAGCAGGAGGAAAAAGTGAGATGATTCCCTTCCCCCAGATATATGACAAGGAAAGTGACACTGGGGAGATGGAAATGCTAATATTGAGGTTAATATATACTAGGGGAGCTTATTTCAAAAACTTTTGATTTTTTTGGGAAGAAAAAGTAAACTCACCAGAACACCTGTAGTCTTAACTATAATTATCCACTCTTTAATCCTCAAGAGTGAAATGTATTTTATACTTTTTTTTTTGAGATGGAATCTCGCTCTGTCACCCAGGCTAGAGTGCAGTGGCCCGATCTCGGCTCACTGCAACCTCCACCTCCCGGGTTCAAGCGATTCTCCTGCCTCAGCCTCCCAAGTAGCTGGGACTACAGGCATGTGCCACCACGCCCAGCTAATTTTTGTATTTTTAGTAGAGACAGGGTTTCACCATGTTGGCCAGGATGGCCTCTATCTCTTGACCTTGTGATCCACCCGCCTTGGCCTCCCAAAGTATACCTTTTTTAAAAGTTAAAAACAAACAAACAAAACTGCTTTTGAGGTAGAGAAAAGATTTAAGAAATATTGAGTCCAGGCCCTAGGTTTTGAAAGAGGAGAGAGAGATCGAGGGAAGTGGGGACAGCAGATGGCCTATCTAAAGACACTTTTCACTGTATTGCCAGCGCCTGCTATGATACCAAGTACAGGGTATCTGTGAGTAAATACATGCATGACTTGCCCACAGTCACATAGTGAGAAACAGAATTCATTTTCTGCTGATTCTGTTGAAGATGTAGTTTTCGTTTCTGTATAACTGATCTAACTTTTCTCATGTTCCTCTGAGTCCTGACTGGGGTGGGTTTGGGGCAGAGGGAGGGGCAGTGGTGGTGAGAAGCACTAACTTAGTCAATGTATTCCAACTTCTTCTGGTTAAACCGTGTCATTAACAGAGTCTCCCTTCAGATAATTACTCAGCCTTTTACACTTCCTCCTCTTTCCATTGCTCTACCAATGACGACCTGAGGGTGCATGATGGGGCTCACTTGACCTCCTGGGAATGATGAGAAGGATGTCCTTGCTCCAGTGCATGGGGCCCCGTGCTGTCTTCTGGGCCTGCTAGTTTCCAATATGTTGTCCCTTATCTGCCCCATCACGATATTCTTCTGTCGTCTGCTGCTGTGCACATCCCATGTGGAAGAGGGGCCAGGACTGCTTTATGTTATATTATATTACATTATATTTGTCCTGCCCCCATGCTCTGGATTTAATATACTGTAGTGGCTATAGAGACTCACACAACATACAGCTCTGATGAACCAGTATCAGCAATGTGGCTTCTATTACACAAACTAACCACTCACATCAGCCAAAACATATGAAGGCCAAGATTTTTCATAGTCACTTGGCACTGTCCCGCTGTCATCCACAATTCACAGGGCTAATTGGACCCTGGAATGGACAGTGACTATGAGACTCTGAAGGAAGTACTATGACTAGAATACTCAGACCCTTTCTAGTCCCCACCCCTTCCCAGGATTTTGGCCCAGAGACACCCATGAGGACATGAGACCCCTTTCTTTACCTCATCTGTATTTTTTTAAATGAAAGGTCTCATACTTATTACTGAACCCAGCTAACCAACATATTCATAACAGATTCAGACTGAAAAATATACTCCCAATAAAACATGTCCAACTCTTCAGATAGTGGTATTTTCAGCTTGGCATGGTAACGTGATTGTGAACTTCAGATAGCATAAATATGTGTCATTTCAGTGCAGTTCCTTATAGACCCAGCTTGGTTCTTCTCTCAAGTCTCCTTCTGGAGTTGTACCTGATTTTATTACCAGTTTTTGTCCGAATCCACTGGGGAATGGGATGATTTTGCTTGTTTCTTGGCCAGGAATCTCTTAATCCAGAAAGTCTTGTGAGAAGACATGGCGAGAAGCGGAGTCAAGCACACACCACAATGGTGGAGGAAGAAGAGAGGGTGTCTCTCTTTTTTATACATTCAGTGATCAGCAGGGTCAGATTCTCTACCTGTTTCTTCCAGTCTATTGAGAGATGCTCTTTTTCCTCAGGGTGGAGGCCTCATGTTCTCTCCTTTATAGGTGAACAATTTGAGTGCTTCAGACTAGTTCACATGAAACCAAGGGGCAGCCAGAGACTAGGGATGTGCTCCCATTAAATGCAATAGTTGAATAGTTTTCAAAATATTATCCTCATTACAAAATAGTCACGCTTTTCCTCTTCATAGAGGAAGACAAACACTACTATGTTTGTTTCCCATTTAAATCCCATTGGTTTAAAAAAATCCTTAAGAAAAACGTTTTCAAATACTCTGAATCAGACTCAAGCTCAAATCAGATACACTTGTAGTTACAAGGGGCTGAGGTTTCTTTGTCTTTGTTTTAGGTTGTTGCTAGATAATACAAACAAAACATGCTCATAAGGTTGACTTTATGGAAGGTCCCAGGAATATTCAGTGGGCTTTAGTGCAATGCCTAAGTAGCTGTTCTCAAAGCTAACGTTTTGTGAGTCTGCGCTTCAGCTGTAAACTAATTCCTTTATTTCTTTCATATGTTAGCAAGTGGTTCCATGCATGCCAACCATTCAAATAGATGGGTGATCTTTCCAAATGGTGACAGCACCCCCAGGGACAACACCACAGGGAAGGTTATTGATGGGAATGATTAGAGATTACTCATGCCAGCTTCAGAGAGGCCTACCAGCTGCTAACAGCAGTAAACCATTAGTTTTAAGTATTATGGTTGATTTTAAATCTGAGATCCTTTTCATGTGATGTAAACTCCTGCAAATGGAGACTGCC
The DNA here is from genome assembly GCF_028858775.2 of Pan troglodytes. Taxonomy (NCBI): domain Eukaryota; kingdom Metazoa; phylum Chordata; class Mammalia; order Primates; family Hominidae; genus Pan; species Pan troglodytes. The sequence continues at coordinate 85,623,815 of NC_072414.2, forward strand.
TTGTTTCATTAATTCTAACCTGCCAAAAAGGAATATATGCAGAGATAAAAAACCAGACATATAGGTACTAGAAAAAAAGTGTTTCTATGTCTAATTTCAGTTTAAACTATTGACTTAATGACTAATTTCCAAAGTATTGACAGGCCAATGTACTCATGACCCTAATATTGAGGCATATGTGTTAAATCTTCAAGGTTAAAAAAGTGACAGTCCCTCCAAATTAGAGTCAACTCAGTGATGGTTATTTTACATTAATAGTTAATCACTGTTGCTGCTCTAAGCCAATGGTTTCCACCTTGGCTATATATGGGAATCATCTGGGAGGCTTTTAAAAAATAGATGCCTGGTTCTACTCCAACAGATGCTGATTTAATTGTCCTAGGGTGTGCCCTAAGCAGCAGGGATTGTAAAAGTTCTCCAGGTGATTCTCATTTGCAGCTGTGGTTGAGAATTGCTGCTCTAAGCAGCAACAGGACAAGGGCTTGAATGGTGGGGTGTAGGACATGAGGGAAAAGATGCTTGGTTGTCAAATGTCTGACCTGTTGCAGAACAAAAGGATGTAGTCTCAGTCCTAAGCAGGGTAACCCAGCCACCCGGTTTGCCGTGGACCATCCTGGTTTTAACACTCAAAGTCCCGTGTCCTGGGCAGAATGGGATGGCTGGCCTCCCTAGTCATAAGGTCTGCAAAGAGAGGAGGGAGAAAACTTTGGTCTAGAAACAAATAGTGTTAACTGGTGGAAACAAAGAATGGTCTGTTGACAGGAGGGGTCCAGAGCTAATCTGGTAGGGACCAGCCATTATCAACATCAGACGGGTCAAAGCCAAAAGGAAAGCCTTGGCAGCAAGGCATGTTGACAATCCCAGCTCTTGTTAGCACATCTCTTAGCCTTGAATCCAACATAGCAGTCCCAGCTGTTCTGAGGGATGTCAGAGTGGAATCAGGTCCATCTGCCTCCCCAAGGTTATCACTTGTTGCCGTCTCTCTGAACCCACCTCTCCAGGCTGACTAATCTGCCTGAAGAATCCCACTCCCTCCTAGCCCCAGTGATGCCGTTCCATTGCCCTCCTTTAGGCTTGCTCAATGCTATGCTGTTGCTGCTTCTTCCCACTCTCCATTGTCTAGGGAATAAGCCCTCTTTAAAGATTTCCCAACCACTTTTATTCATTACTGACACCCCCCAGCAGACTTAAGACTTTTTTGAACTGCCACTATGAAATTTTAGTAACACAGGTGTGCTTTATATCGGCTTATGTAATGCAGCCCTTTGGAGAGCCACAAGCTATTAAAATGCAATTATGGTTTTTTGCTGCCACATCCACCTATGAAACAATTTTCGCCCTCTTGTGGGGCTATACCACCCCCATGGAGAATGCAGGAACTAGTGTCGTTCTCCCATAGAGTTTTCTACCTCCTTTTTATCTTATTCCCACTGTACCCTATAGAGGCTTCTAGCATAACATCTATAATATTTAGTAACTCATAGTTCAAATTACTGACCCCATTTTTAAGGGTAGAGACCAGTTCTAATTATGTATATGGGGCATATATTTGTCTTTTAGACACTGGTAAATGCCAGCCATGTTAGGTCCTCAAGAAACATTTGGTTGGAAGAATGATTGTGTGGCCCACATTTTTCCAGTCTTCACTATATGTAATAAGTCTCTCCACTTCCACATACCCCTAATGCAAGTCTTCTGGACTTTGTGTCCTTCCTATCAGGGCAGCCCCCAGGAAATATCTGACATTTGCTTAGAAACAAGTGTTTCTGGGTGTGCACAGTGGCTCAGGCCTGTCATCTAGGATTTTGGGAGGCCGAGGCGGGCAGATCGCTTCAGCCCAGGAGTTCGAGACCAGTGTGGCCAACATGGTGAGACCCTGTTTCTACTAAAAATACAAAAATTAGCTGGACAGGGTGGCAGGTGCCGGTAATGCCAGCTACTTCGGAAGCTGAGGCTTAAGAATTGCTTGAACCCAGGAGGCAGAGGTTGCAGTGGGCTGAGATTGCGCCACTGCACTCCAGTCTGGGCGACACAGTGAGGCTTTGTCTAAAACAAAGAAACAAACAAGTTTTCCAACTTCAACTAACTCTAGACCTCCTGGATGTTTATCTCAGTTGCATGGTTTTCTGTGGCATGTTTTCTAAACTGCAGTAGTGTCATTTACAACTCCATAGAAGTGTCAACTTCATCTCTCCAAATTTCCTTTAAGAAATGCAGCAGAACAGATATTTTGGTTTTATAAATCCATAGCCAATAACCACCCTTTGTGCTGGGGCCACCGTGTGCTGGCCAATGCGTTCCCGCCACCCCAATCTCCTTGCCCATTAATATAGGGAGGTTATAGGTTGTAGGGAAAGGGGGGCAAATGTAAATAGCAGTGCTATTACCTTATGATAGATTGAGTTCAAGGCCCAGAACACTTCCTTGTTCTGAAGACACTTGCTATTGGATTTAAGGCCCACATTGATAACCTAGGACAATAACTATCTCATGATCCTTAATCTGCAAGAGCCTTGCAGACCATTTTCCGAATAAAGTCACATTTATAGGTTCCACAAATGAGGACCTGAACATATATTTTTTGATGGCCATTATTGAACCCATGACAGGAATCAAAGCCAAGTTTTTAAGAGTAGAAACAGCTGTATCAACAGGGCAAAATTTTAGATGCTTGGATAGTCCAGCTTCTGCAATAAAGTGAGAGGAACCAGTTTTTGTGCCCAGCCTCCATTATTAACCTCAGTAGGGAAGGCAACAGGTTCAAGAGGTGGAAGAAGAGACCCAGAGCCAGGAAGTGGACATGGGGTTTTACTAGGGGCTTACATACAGGGGAGAGGGTCCAGGGTGGCAAGCTGGACCGGAGAATCACCTTACTTACAGAAATGACCCCGTGGCAGTAGGCTGGACAACATATCCACAGTCCTATGGTCCAGTGACGTGAGCTGAACAAGATAAACGCACAGCCCCCATAGTAGCGGATTGGGGAGGAAAACTGCAACTGCTTGCAAGCAGCCTTCAGATTATATAACATTTTCACTTAACCTCCTCCCCTTAACGACCTCCACCGGGCAACATTCATTTAATCCAAAACTCAGGGCCTTAATGCCTTGTATAGCCCGTGTTCCATTGGTTGGGCCTGGAGCTTAATGTTACTCATAGACAAGAAATGAATCTCTGGGTTGGCCACTCCCACATCCCCTAGCTCAGAACACACATTCAGGTGCATCTGCCATCGGGGTCATTCTAAGGTTACGCTGGCGTTATTGCTATCAGGTGTGTTTACCCTACACCAGCACGAGTGACAAGGACATTGTGCACAATGTGACTCACCTGAGAATCTTCAAGGATCATGGGAACACGCTGGGTGTGTGTAGGAGGGAGGGGGAAACATGGTGCATATGTCAATCAAGGTCTCAGCAGGAAACTGATGGTGCATTCAAAAGCATGAGTAGAGAGTGTCCAGTGAAGCGACTTTTTGCAGAGGCGTAGGCAGGAATAAAGTGCTAGCACAGGGTTTGACTGTAGACTGTCAATGAATGAGCCACAGTTTTACACTCCCCAGTCTTCTTATTGGCAGATGATCTCACCCGGTGTGGGGAGAAAACCAAGTTAGGCAAGAGCACAACAACCTCTATCAGTGAGGCCTAACTCGAGATGCCTGGATAGCCCAGCTATCAGCCAGTCAACAAGGGATAATGAGGCACCCCAGGGCTATCAACAGAAAAAAGCTGTGACTAAACTAGGGCTACAGGTCCAAGGGGAAGGAGGTGCCATCCCTAAGGCTAAACAGAATCAGATGAGCATAATTAGAGGAACAGAGGACTGAGTGACTCAAGAAAAGCCTAAGGGGATTAAGAACCTTCACACACATACACGCGCGCACACACACACACACACACACACACACACGCCCCTCTCTCCCTTCTCCCTGTCTCTCCTCTCTCTCTCCCCACTCCTTTCTCTCCTCTCTCTTCTCTCTCTCCTCTCTCCCTCTCTTTCTCTCTCCTCTCTTTCTCACCCCCTCTCTCCTCTCTCTCTTACCGCTTCCCTGCTCTCTTTCTCTCTTTCCCCACCCACCCTATCTCTCTCTCCTCCTGTCCTCCAATACCCCATAGGCACTTCCTTATGGCTGCTGTTAGCTAAAATCTAGAGAGTAGAGGGTGAGTAGCCCTCCTGGGGGCACAGAGCAGGGCAGAGAACAGATTGTGAGGGAACTTGGAGAACAATAAACCTGAGGGCAAGGTGTGATTCTAGGAAATCTGTCCAAGTAGACTGCTCCAGATTGCTTTGGTTTGAATACTAAAGGTTACGTGACATATTTGCAGTCACAGTTGGTGAGATCTGGAGATTGAAGTTAAATTGTTTTAATGGATTCCCATCCAGGATCCAGGAGGTGAGAGATCACACCTGCTTTGCTCATTTCAACACCCCATTCCTGGGCACAGTTCCAGAATACAGTCGGCACTGAAAACAACGTTGACTGAATGAATCAAGTCCATCCTTGCAGATTTGTGCTTTGGGAAAAGATAAGGCTCTTTGTGCCTGACTCCTTCTTCCATTGAGAAGAGTTTGCTCACCCTCTAATATAAATTTACCTTGGGCTGTTCCTACTCCCTGGGCCTCCTGACATATAAAGACAAGCCTATAGCCTAGGCTCAAGCTGAGATACACAAAGACAATAAATTATCTCATGGGCCACATTCCCAGGAGGAGTTCAGGATTAGAGCTAGTAGCTGACTGAGCTGAGGTTCAGGGCTGGGTTTCAGCCCTAAGGTGAAAGCAGGGATTCAGGGACCTGTGTGTAAAAGGCTGGTCAAGTGGAGACCAGAAAGGAATTAGAAGTCTTTGCTCACACAGATGCCCTTTTCACTTAACATTACTTTATTGAGCCTCAGTCTTGCACCAGATACCAAGTCAAATGCCTGGGATGTAAAACCAAGTACAACACATTATTTCCCTTTCATTGCTTACATTATTGTTAGGGAGGCAGGGAAAAGTTTATGAATACATTTTGCAATGAGCTCTTTTGTAGAGGCCAAAGATGCCTTAGACAGGAGGGAATGCTAACCACTGCCAGGGTCGAAGTGTGAAAGGACAGGAAAGCTTAACAAATGCAGTGATCCCTGAGGTCTGTCTCAGAGCATGAGTGCAAGTTTTCCAAGACAGGGATGGGGAAGTCAGCTGGACAGAGAATAGCACATGGACAGGCACAGTGGTGAAGAAGAGGATGTTGCTTTCAGAAAACTAGATGTCTTAGTTTGAGCTACTGTAGACTGGGTGGTTTAAACACAAACATTTATTTTTCACAGTTCTGGAGACTGGAAATCTGAGATCAGGGTACCGGTGTGGTCGGGTTCTGGTGAGGTCCTTCCTCTTAGTTTACACATGGCCATCTTCTTGCTGTGTCCTCTTGTGGTAAACAGTATCTCTTTTTATAAGGGCACTAATCCCACTCATGAGAGATTTGTTTTTATGACCTAATCACCTCCCAAAGGTCACACCTCCAAATACCATTACATTGGGGGGGATAAGAGTTTCAAAGTATGAATTTGGGGGCATGCAAACATTTAGTTCATAGGACTATAAGAACTTCTGTATAGGCCAAAGGGGCTAATCAGGGTTCTTGAATGCCACACACAGGAGCCTGGACTTTGTTGCACATGTAGAGTTTGGCTGAAGCAAGGAGGTGAGGCCATGGTATTCTGCAGGCTCCAACATGCTCAGGCTGGAAGTGCCTACAGGCCTCAGGTGATACCAGCTTCTCCATGTGCTATGCAATAATAGCCTAGTGTTTCTCATAGTGGGCATACAGCCCAAGAGTCCAGTCTTTTGTGGGGACATTAGCCATGACCAGAACTGATCTTTCTATATCCCTCTAATCAAAATCACTTATATGGTTTGCAAGGTGATAAGAGTCTCTCCCACTATTTAGCTGTTTAGATTCACACCATTCAGAGGCATGCTCTAGGAGAGCTATAGGCTAATAAGGAGGATACCAGGCCAAGCTGCTAGGGAAAATCTCCTTTCTCATTTCAAACGCTTATAAAAGCCGAATTTAAAAAGAAATTTCAGTGTATAGAGATGTTTAACCCTCTGCCTCCCACCAAGAAGGCAATACCCAAAAACAAAATAAGGATAAGTAACTCAAAGCCAATGGTGCATGGGACTTGAAGCCACTCGGCAGGCTCATGGGGGAACCAGGGAATGGCATAGGCTCCAACGGCTGGGGGCTAGGGTCCCACTGCTGCCCACAGAAGGGACTCCTGTCCTTGGCAAATGAAGCTACTGTCTTCCAAGGACCAGTGCGGAAAAAAAGTTGGCCTGGCCAATTTCATAAGTAGGTGTGAGTTCTGAATCCAGGCTTCTAATGTGATATGGTGACACCAAGCCAAAAAAAAATTAGGCTCGGTGTGGTGGTTCACGCCTGTAATCCCAGCACTTTGGGAGGCCAAGGCAGGTGGATGAAGAGGTGAGGAGATTGAGACCAGCCTGGCCAACATGGTGAAACCCCGTCTCTACTAAAAATACAAAAATTAGCCGGGCATGGTGGCGCATGCCGGTAATCCCAGCTACTCAGGAGGCTGAGGTAGGAGAATCGCTTGAACCTGGGTTGCAGAGGTTGCAGTGAGCTGACATCTCACCACTGCACTCCAGCCTGGGCAACATGAGCAAAACTCTGTCTCAAAAAAAAAAAAAAAAAAAAAAATTGCAACAAAAGCTCCTGATTTAATGAAACCCATAGGTTCCTCCAGCTCAGGCAAATTCAAAACTGCCTGCCAGTGATTCTGACACAACTCCCGTTCAATAGTCTAATATGACAGGTGAGATTTGAAGATCAATAACTATCAACTTAGAATCACAAAACCTGCAACAAAATGAGGAAAATAATGACACCTTTAGACAATAAGATGCAATCTCTCAAAGAAGAAAATTTAACATACAAGACTGGCACACAAAAATAAAAAGAACAAATTGTTGTTAACTGTAAACTAGCATTGATTGACTGTAAGAACTAAAATGACTTTTGAGAGAGGTAAACAGGTGAGGCTAAAATAATGGTGAACAATTACATGGAAAATGGGTAAGATCTGAATCTTATATGTTGCTGCAAGAGACATACTTGATGCAAAATAACAGACAGTTGAAAATATAGTTGTAGGAAAGTATGTATTATACAAGCACTAATAAAAATCTGATATAGTAATAATATTAGAGAAAATCTATTCAGGATAAAGAGCATCAAGAGATATAAACAGGAATACTCTATAAAAGTGATGCTTATCCCCAGAGATACATAGAAAATGCGAAATTGCATGCCCAAAAATACAGAAAAGGGTATTGAAATGAAAGCCTTACAGAATTAAAAGGTGAAATTGACAGATCTGCAGTCCCAAAAGAACATTTCAATTCACACCTCTCAGAAGCTGACAGATGAAATACACAAAAAATTAGTAGGATAGTAAAAAATTTGAATGACACTTTTAACAACTGTGTTCTATATGTCTGTGTGTGTGTGTGTGTTTGTGCACATGTATATAATTGTAGTATATATGAATACATACGTATGTATATGTAATGTTATATATATTATATATACCACACACATATATTAATATATAAATATATTTTACCTAACTATATGTATCTATACATAACCATTACACATGCACAGTTTATATACATACATATACATCTTAACCAACAAAGAGAAACCATTATATTCAAGTCCATATGTAACTTTTAAAATAAATATTGACCACATAGGAGACCATAAAAAATTTTGATAAACTGAAAGTATTAATATCATACACATTATATGCTCTGATCACAATTCTGTTAAATTAAAAATGAACAATAAAGTCATAGTTAAAATACTTTACAAAAAGACATTTAGAATAAACACACATCCATACACACACGAATCCCAAGGGAAATACTCTAGAAATGTGTAAGAAAATATGGAAGTCGAAATAGTTTTAAAATAGAAAATTTCTTAAGACAAAAACAACCCAAGACACAAATGAAAAGGTAAATAAGTTAAATCAAATGAAAAGCATCTCTATCAAAACAAAAACAAAGGAAAGAAGAGAAAGAAAGAAATACATTATAATCAAATTTAAAAGACGAGGCTGGGAGAATGTATTTACAACACATGTAGCAGATTCAAGATCGTATCCACGCTATAGAAAGAATTTTTGTACAACCATCAGAAAAGGAGAAAGGGACTGGGCACGGTGGCTCATGCCTGTAATCCCAGGCATTACTCCCATTTTGGGAGGCTGACGCTGGTGGATTACCTGAGGTCAGGAGTTCGAGACAAGCCTGGCCAAGATGGTGAAACCCTGTCTCTACTCAAAATACAAAAATTAGCTGGATGTGATGGTGCATGCCTGTAATCCCAGCAACTTGGGAGGCTGAGGCAGGAGAATCGTTTGAACCCTGGAGATGGAGGTTGTAGGGAGCTGAGATCTTGCCACTGTACTCCAGCCTGGGCGACAGAGCAAGACTCTGTCTAAAAAAATTAATATTAAAAAGAAGAAAAGGAGAAATAAAGTGATATTATAATTTGTTCATTGGGATAAATGTGTGTATTAAAACATTTTTTTAAAACTTCATGATACTTTTAGGAAGGAAAATAGAGAAACGAGTTGTGGGAGGAATAAACTTCGACTTCATCCTTAATCTCCTATTTTTTCATAGAAAGTGCTTGAAATAAAAATTGGCAAAATGTGAATATTTGTTAATTCTGGTACACAAGTAAATTTTACATTTTTTGTACTTTTTGTATTTTACTAAGTAATTCAGAATTTTAAGATTGTCAAGGAAACTATAAATGCACTAATTAAGTGGTTAATATTTGTGTATGTGTGTGTGTGTTTGTTTATTGCTAGATTTCATGCCAGTATTTTTTCCAAAGCAAGATTGACACATGATCCTTCAAATAAATGAACATTTCCATTTTAATTGACTATATTAGTCCTAATAAGTTAACATGTTAATGTGTGCTTTATGTACATAATTCTTCAGTTACAGGCAGTAAATTACTGTTATGTTTTTACCATGCGCAATGAACAATCATAAGAAAATCAGGAGGTGGAATGTCATAACGGGCATATGCAAGATTGAAGAAAAAGGACAAATACAAAAAATAACTAGGGCACAAATCATCATGACAGAGTAACCAATACCCCACTTTTTTCAAAAGAAAAGATTACTAGTGTGACAGGATTGCAAAATAAGTTCATTCCTTAGGTAAAATTGTGAAGAAGAGGAAGTGTGCATGGCCATTTGTGCAAATAAGGCATGTTGGGTAGTAAGTAGCAGAACACACACCTCAAATTGGCTTCAAATAGTGATGGCAAGCATTATTTACATCACAGAGGGGCAGACAATGCAGTGGCTGATCAGAGCTTTCCTGATACCATCATGCTTTTTAGAGGCCTCTGCTCTGCCAGCCTGGGAGTCATCTTCACCCTCAGGCTGGTAGACTCCAGTCTCTTAGGTCAGAATGGGATTAGAGACCCGTTCCTGAACCAGTCACACACAGGGGGCGAAACTGCTATGATTGGTTTAGACTTAGAGACTGGAATGGATGCTGGCGAGTCCCATTATTTCTGCCATGCTCTTCCCAGGGTTGTTTTTTCCCCTATGTTTCCTTGTGTTTATGCTCTTTCATTTGCTCAACGCCTTGTTTTTCTTCTTGCTATTAAAATTGAGGTGCAGATTCCCATGCCAGTTTATAGTCACATTTTAATTTGTGTCTTGTCAACAAAAGCATATTTGGAAAATATACTAATGGATGTCCAGCTTCAGTTACCAAGGTAGAATTGAGCAGGGCTAGATAGTGAGGTTTGAAGTTACCTGATTTTCCTCCCATTCTTCCTTCCTCTGTCATTCTCTTGTAAGCAGTATCATTGCAGAAAACTTGAGAAATACATATGCAAAGGAAAAGTAGAATTGCCCGCATTCTTCCTTCCTCTGTCATTCTCTTGCAAGCAATATCATTGCAGAAAACTTGAGAAATACATATGCAAAGGAAAAGTAGAATTGCCCGTAATGTCACCACTCAGAGAGAGACGCTTTATATTTCAATCTGTGTTCTTACAGTGAATTAAACCTTGGGAAATTCTGTATAAAACTTATTTAGAGAATTATGTTTGATGTTGATGAAAAAAGCCAAACTCTGTAAAATATTTGAAGAGGTTATCTGAGTCAATATGACTGACCATGGCTTGGGGTACAATCTCAAGAGGTCCTGAGAAAATGTGCCTGTGATGGTTGGGTTACAGCTTGGTTTTATACATTTTAGGGAAACTGAAGTTACAGGCAAAAACATAAATTAATACATGTAAGGTATACATTGGTTCAGCCCAGAAAGTGCAGGTTGGCAATTGGCGGGGGTGGGGCTTACACGTCACAGGCAATTTCAAAGATTTTCTGATTGGTAATTGCTTGAAAGAGTTAAGCTTTGTCGAAAAAGTTGAATTCAGTAGAAAGAAATGATTGAGTTAAGATGGGGAAGGTTGTAGAAGCCAAGGTTATTGTTACGTAGATGAAATCTCTAAGCAGCAGGCTTCAGAGAGGAAGGATGGTAAATGCCTTTCTTTGGATATTAAAAGGTTTTGGAATCTCAGTTAAATCTCTTCTGGATCCAGTAAAGACCTAGTAAGAGGAGATTCTATACAGAGGCTAATTTCTGCCACAAGAGAGGGCTTTGCAGGGCCATTTAAAAATATGTTAGAGAGGACGGGCGAGGTGGCTCATGCCTGTAATCCCAGCACTTTGGGAGGCCCAGGTGGGTAAATCACGAGGCCAGGAGCTCGAGATGAGCCTGGCCAACATAGTGAAACCCCGTCTCTATTAAATATACAAAAAATTAGCTGGGCGTGGTGGCGGGTGCCCATAAACCCAGCTACTTGGGAGGCTGAGCCAGGACACTTGCTTGAACCCAGGAAGCGGAGGTTGCGGTGAGCCAAGATTGCACCACTGCACTCCAGCCTGGGCAACAGTGTGAGACTCCGTCTCAAAAAAAAAAAAAAAAAGAAAAAAAAAAAAGAAAAGAAAAAAGAAAAAGAAAAAGAAATATATGTCAGAGAACTGTATAACTATATTATATTTTGGGGTAAAATATTTTGATTTCCCTTAGGGCATGCAATGTGTCATGTGATGCTATCCCAGATTCACGTTAGAATTTGGTATCTTGTTGACACAAAGAGTCTGCTTTAGCAGTTACATGATCTCTATTTTAATGTTAATGCTGGTCAGTTGTGCCTAAATTCCAAAAGTGAGGGGGTATAATGAGGTATGTCTGAGCTCTTTTCCCATCATGGTCAGGAATTTAGTTTTTCAGCTTCCCCTTGGCCCAGAGGGGTCCATTCAGTCATTTGGGGGATGTAGGATTTTATTTTTGGTTTACAATATATATTGGTTTTCTACACACTCTTGTAGAACCAGAGAAGGGAACTGAAGCTTCTCCTAAATGCTCAATTTGATATTTTCTTCCTGCCTCGCATGCCTTTCACCCCTGCTTTAAGAAACATGTTTGTGCCTGTCTGTTGAGACAGCACTAAATTCTGCATGAACAAACATCCAAACTCCAAGGGATTAGGGTTTGCTCCATAGTCTGGCTTTATTTCAACCCTGAGGTCTTAAATTGGAAGAGCAACCAGGGCTCACAGGCACTGACTCACCTTAGAGACTCTTGCAGAACTTTTGCTCCTGAAACCCAGAGACAAAGAGAGGTGTGCCTGGGAAAGAATGCTTCCCCTGACAAGAGCCGTGATGGAAACTCTTAAGTCATGAGCTTCATTCTTTGGGCTAATAGCACCCGATTCTGCCAAAGCCCAAACTTTCTTCAAAGCAGAAGATCCAGGATCTGTGAGCTGCGAAAGTGACACTGAAAAATTACTTATTGTGAGTTGAACATCTGGCTGCCATATAGTTTTTATTCTTTTCACACTGTTCTCCCCCACCACCGTCTTTGCCACCATTTACCAAGGGTGGAAGCCAGTGTTGCTATGCTTGGCCTTGCAAACATCTCTCCTTGCAACCATTGTTTTGAATGTGTGGATTGAAGTTAAAGGCAGTCAGCTGCAACTGCTAGTGGCTCCCAGGAAGATTGGCCCCTTCATTACACATCCCTGCCATTGTCATCCATAGAATGATTTAAAACTCCCTTTCTCACTTCTTCTCACTTTGGATTATTTTCCCAGAAAGCTACTCTTTGACATGTGAATGATGCTTAAATAGTATCTAGTGAGTGGAAAAGGTTAAATAGATTTCTTCATGGTCAGAGTTGCCAGTGCTTGGGTAGATATGCCTTGAATTCCCTGCCTTGTTCCAGACAGACGCCATGATGCTTATGCCAGCAATGGCGTCTAATGGGTAGAAACTGTATTTACATAAAGCCACTTAGCCATGGGCTCGATTTCTTGTTCACTGACTGTGTAGATAATGGATATCTTTCTTAGTCTCTTTTAGCTATTGTATTAGTCAGGGTTCTCTAGAGGGACAGGCCTAATAGGATAGATGTCTATTTGAAAGGGCGTTTATTAAGGAGGATTGACTCACACAATCACAAGGTGAAGCCCCACAATAGGTCCTCTGCAAGCTGAGGAGCAAGGAAGCCAGTCCGAATCCCGAAACCTCAAAAGTAGGGAAGCCAAAAGTGCGGCCTTTAGTCTGTGGCTGAAGGTCCATGAGCCCGTGGCAAACCACTGTTATATATACAAGAGTCCAAAAGCTGAAGAACTTCGAGTCCAGTGTTTGAGGGCAGGAAGCATCCAGCATGGGAGAAAGATGAAGGCTGGAAGACTCAACCTATCTAGTCCTTCCACGTTCTGCCTCCTTTATTCTAGCTGTGCTGGCAGCTGATTAGATGGTGCCCACCCAGATTGAGAGTGGGTCTGCCTCTTCCAGTCCACTGACTCAAACGTTAATCTCCTTTGTCAGCACCCTCACAGACACACCCAGGAGCAATATTTTGCATTCTTCAATCCAATCAAGTTGACACTCAATATTAACTATCACAACCATTATTCTTTGATCTGTAAAATGGCAGTCAGAATACTTAGCAAATAGATTTGTGTGAAGTTTAAATAAAATGACAAAATTAAATACCCACAATTGTAGAGCCTAGTATGTGGTTAGCAAATATTAGTTTCCCCACCACCTATCTCTCTGTGACTCAATGTCCATAGCTGGTATCCACAAAGAGAGGGCAAAAGCTTGTAAAGTTAACATAGTTCACAAACTAATGGGTTAGGAGGCTAAGATAAGACAAATCTTAAATTTTTTCTTGCTCCAAGATTTAAAAATTGTTCATTCAACAGACTTAAAATACAGCAAAAATACATCAGTAACACTCAAAGATAGAAACAGTGGGTGGATGCTGCCTCTGTGGCCATTGAAAGAGAAGCTAGGTTTTCTAGAATATACAGTTCTGTGAGGTGTCACAACAGGGGGTTCTTAATTTTACAGCCCATGAAAGCATAAAAAGTGATCAGAAACATCAGCAAAATTCTGAAAACAACATCTCATTGCTGTTTCTGTTTGGAGACATGTAGATGTTGACAACAAAAATATCCATGAAAGTACAAGTCTCCCAGCTCCATCACACGTCCAAGACTCACTGGAAGTGACGGGAACCTTTGAGGTTGACCTTAAAGTCACACAGGGTGGGGTATAATACTAAGTAAGAGTAGGTCCACACTGGTTTAATAAAACCTCAGAGAAGGGTAGAAATCCACATATCAAGTCTCCTCCATGCTGCCTTCAGACAGTTGCTAAGTGAAGATTAATAAGATTAATATTAAATAAGAACAGGTTTAGGGTAAAGCTCTGAACATTAAGTATAAGCAAGATTGGTCTTTTCTAGAACCAGCTTTTGGGTTTATCGATTTGCCCCTATTGTTTTTCTGTTTTCAATTTCATATATTTTTTGCTCTAAATTTACTATTTCTTTTATTCTACTTCTTTTAGGTTCAAATTGCTCTCTAGTTTTTTCAGGTGGAAGCTTAGATTATTGATTTAAGATTCTTCTTTTCTAATATATGCATTTAATGTTTTAAATTTCCCTCTTTTGCTGCATCCCACAGATTTTAATAGGTTGTATTTCCATTTTCATTAAGTCAAAACATTTTAAAATTTCTCTTGAGACTTCTTTGACTATATTACTTAGGCAGGTTTTCAAATATTTGGATATTTTACAGCTATATTTCTAGTATTGATTTTTAGTTTAATTCCACTGTGGTCTGGAAACATGCTTTGTATGACTTCTGCTATTTAAAATTTGCTAAGTGTGGTCTATCTTGTAGAACGTTCCATATGAGCTTGAGAACAATGTGTATTCTGCTGTTTTTGGATTCAGATTAAGTTGATTGACAGTGATGTTCAGCTCAACTATATTCTGACTAATGTTCTATGTGCTTGATCTATTAATTACTGAATTAGGGATGCTTAAGTCTCTGACTACAATAGTGGAATTTTATATTTCACCTTGAATTTCTGTCAATTTTGCCTCACATATTTTGATGCTCTGTTGTTAGAAACATACATATTAAGGGCCATTATTATATTTTATTGGAGAATTGGCCTATTACTGATGGATTTGTTATTTAACGTTCCTCTTCATCCCTGAAATTTTTTTTCTCTGAACTCTGTGCTTTGAAATTAATATAGCTACCCCAACCTTCTTTTGATTGCTGTTAGAATGGTATATATTTTTCCATCTCTCTCTCTCTCTCTCTCTCTCTCTCTCTCTCTAACCTATCTGTATCTTTATATTTAAAGTGGGTTTCTTTCTTTTCTTCTGTTTTTTTTCTTTTTTTTTTTTGAGATGGAGTCTTGCTCTGTTGCCCAGGCTGGAGTGCGGTGGCACGATCTTGGCTCACTGCAATCTCTGCCTCCTGGGTTCATGCCATTCTCCTGCCTCAGCCTCTGGAGTAGCTGGGACTACAGGCGCCCACTACCACGCCCGGCTAATTTTTTGTATTTTTAGTAGAGACGGAGTTTCACCATGTTAGCCAGGATGGTCTCGATCTGCTGACCTCGTGATCCTCCCACCTCGGCCTCCCAAAGTGCTGGGATTATAGGTGTTAGCCACTGCACCTGGCCCTTTCTTTTCTTTTTTAAGACAGAGTCTTGCTCGTTGCCCAGGCTGGAGTGCAGTATCATGATCTCAACTCACTGCAACCTCTGCCTCCTGGGTTCAAGTGATCCTCCTTCCTCAGTCTCCTGAGTAGCTGGGACTACAAGCATGCACTACCATGCCAGGCTAATTTTTGTATTTTTAAGTAGAGACAGGGTTTTGCCATGTTGGCCAGGCTTAAAGTGGGTTTCTCATGGACAAGGTATAGTTGGGTCTTGTATTTTTACATTTGGATTAATATCTACTATGTTTGTAACTGTTTTCTATTCATTGCATTTTCCTTTATTCTCTGCCTTTTATAATTTTATTTATTTAGTTATTATTTTTAGGTCTTTTTTTTTTAAAGGCAGGGTCTCACTCTGTCACTCAAACTGGAATACAGTGGTGTGATCACAGCTCATTGTAACCTCAAACTCCTGGGCTCAAATGATCCTCCAACCTCAGCCTCCGGAGTAGTTTGGACTACAGGTGTGCACCACTGTACCCAGCTAATTTTTTAACTTTTTATAGATATGGGGTTCTGCTATGTTGTCCAAGCTGGTTTCAAACTCCTGGCCTCAAGTGATTCTCCAGCCTCGGCTTCTCAAAGTGCTGGAATTATAGGTGTGAGCCACCATGCCTAGGCTCTGGTTTTAATTAGGCATTTTATATGATTCCATTTTATCTCCTGTTTTAACATATACATTTTACTTCTTTTAAAAAATTTAGTTGTCCTAGAGCTTGCAATATGTATTTTTAATTAATCTAAGCCCATTTTACAATAACATTATATTGCTTCATTTAAAGTATAGTCACCTTATAACAAAGTATTCCCAATTTCATCTCTTATAACCTTATTATCATTCATTTTCCTTATCCATATGTTATAATCTCCTAATAAATTGCTACTACTATACTTTAGGCAAAGCATTATATTTTATATATATTAAGAACAAGAAAAATAAAGGACTTGATTCTATAATAGATTCATTTATTCCTCCTCCAATATTCTTTCTTTCTTTATATAGATATGAGTTTCTTATATATATGTCATTTTTCTTCTTCCTGAAAAACATCTTTTAATATTTCTTTCAGGTTTGTTGTCAATAAATTTTCTCAGTTTTTGTTTTCCTATTTATCCTTCACTTATAAAGGATAATTTTCCTGGATACAAAATTCTAAGTTGGTAAATTTTGTTATTGAACATTAGATATTTCACCCCATTCTCCTCTTTTGTACATGATTTCTGATGAGAATTCTGCTGTAACTCTTTTCCTTTTTTTTTTCTATAGATAAGGCTTTTTTTCCCTTGTCTTCTTTCAATATGTCCTCTTTGGTTTGCTGCTGTTTAGATATGATATGGCTAACTGTAGGTGTTTTGTTGTTTTGTCTTATTTTGTTTGTTGGTCTTGTACTTATCGGGCTTTGTGTTTTGCATCTGTGGTTTAGAATTTGTCATTAATTTTGGAAAGCTCCCAGCCATTATTACTTCAAACAATTACCTACTGTTTTGCTCCGTTCTCACTTTCCTATCTTCTAGTATGCCAAATCTGCATATGTCATACCCACAATTCTTGAGTTTTTTTCATTTTTAAAATATTATTATTCAGTTTCCTCCCTATATTTTTGTGTGGGGAGTTTGTATTGACTGTGGTCAAGCTCATAGATTCTTTCTTTAGCTTTGCCCAGTCTGCTGATAAGTCCATTAAAGGTATTGCTCCTTTCTGTTGTACACATTTTCATTTCTAGCATTTTAAAAAATTCTTGCTTAGAGTTTCTATCACTCAGCTTATATTATTCACTTATTTTTCACATTATCTACTTTTTCTATTAAAAACCTTATCATATAAATCACAGTTTAGAATTTTCTTCTCTGATAATACTAGCGTTTTTGTCATATTGCATGTTGTAATGTTGATTGATTCTTTTCCTCTTCAAATTGTGTTATTTCTTACATTCCAACATGATTTGTAAGTTTTTGTTAAAAGCTGAACACCACATACTGCATAATGGAAACTGAGATAAGCACGATTTTAATGTATGGTTTTAAGTTAGTTTGGGTCAGCGTTGGACAATGTTTAGTGTTTGATATAGGTGTAGGTGCCAGAGATTTCAAATCCCTCTAGGGTCCTTATTTTTGTCTCCCTTATTGACTTTGAGTGCCTTGAGGACTGCTACTCAGACAGGGTCTATCTGAATCTTGCAGCTCTTTCAGGTTTAATCCACTATTATATGGGAACACTGTTGATATGGTAGTAAGATGCTGGGGAGGGAAGATATTCTATAATTTTATTATTAAATCTCATTATTTTAACAGGGAGAACTCTAAATGTTAGTATGGAGTAAAAAAAATAAAATTAATTATGGAATAAAGTAAAATAAAAGCAAGATGTGTAAGAGTATATAGGGCAGGCTAACTTTTGTTTAAAAAGTATAGGTACGTTTTAGAAATATAGTTACTTATATTTTCAGAACAAATTAATGAAAGGATAAACACACTCCTAAGTAAAATGATATCCTACCTGGGGAGACAGAGAACAAAATAGAAAAGGAGAGTGGTAACGAAACTTAAGTGAATGTATTTTACTACATAATTTGGTATTAGATAAACATATACTTTAAAAAAGTTATTTTGACAGAAAAGGGGAAAAAGTAACATCTAAACTTAAGAGCAAGTGTAAATAAATGAACAAAATATCTCTATCAAATGATTGCATAATCATACAGAGAAAATAATTATTTCAAGTGACTTTAAACACCATATTTCAACTGAGCACCTCCAGTAAGATGTATTCTAAAGGAAAAGTACTCACAATAAATTTTATGCTTTTTTAGCATTATTATTGTTAGTTATATTTACATCCTTATTTTGAAAGTATTATAGTTATGCTATAAGTTGATACAAATAAGTAATTTTGAATATATTAGAAACAGAATTTTTGTGTAGAAAAAAACACAAGTTTAAAATCAAAGTCATTTAATAATCGTAATTTTGAAGTGGAATCATCAATTTAAATTATGACTATTTTTTCTCTTAAAAAAATATATATTTTCTTTTCACTGAATAGGCCTACAAGTGAAGACACATAGAAGCAATGTGTAGCCAGATTGTTGTCCTAAATGCCATTTCCTACCAGGAAGGAACCAGGGTCTTTGGAGAAATGTATCATTTCACATCTGGGTAAGGAAATGTCTGAGAAGGATCAGATATTTTGTGGGTCAGAAAGCAACGGAGCTGTCAAAGTGAAATCATGCAACGGTATCAAAAGGACTCAGAAAAATTCAGTTGATAAAAGACGGTATAGACCCATTTCTTCCCACTCTTCCCTGCTAAGCATAACTGTAACCCCTGAAAATTACTCAAGAGACAACCAAAGGAGAACTCTAAACATTAGCGGAAGAAGATTAACTGATTTGGGACCCTAAGAACAACACAGTGGCAGGGTGACACTCATGCCTCCTTTCAAAAGAACAAAGACACCTAGACCCAGTATTTTCCTACCTCAACAGAGCAACAGATGGAAGCCCATGTAGGCTCATTGCTCTCCTGGATCCATCAGCAGCCCCTCTGCATCAGGCGAGCCCAACACTACGTTTGAGGAGGAATCAATTTGGAGACCTATCAATAAGCAGTGAGGGGAATCACTCTCCTTCCTCAAGCAGCACCAGCAAGAACCAGTGGGAGCCCGAGAAACACCGGACATGTTAAGTAGTCCAACGTAACACCACAAAGTCTCTGAAAATTAAACTGCCATTGGAACCATAGCCTAAAAAAGTTGGCCGAGACTTACATATGTGATAAATCTAAACAGGGTGACTGCCATTTAAATAAAAGATTTAAAGAGGACCCCAGAGTCTCTTAACATACTAGACAAAATATTGATACAGTAGAAAATTACCCATCACACCAAGAACCAAGGAAATGACAACTCGAATGAGAAAGAAAATCACCTGACACTGCACTAAGTTCAATGTTGGAATTATCTGACAAGGATTTTAAATTATATTTGATCATTGAAACAAAAATTATAACACAATACTTAAGGTAATGATATTTAAGAGTGAAGAAGATGGCTTCCTAAACAGAATGAAGTTTCCATACTATATTTGAAGTCATAAAATGTTGACACTGGTAGATTATTACATATATATTTTGTAATGCCCAGGGCAACCACTACAGAAACTATACACAAAAATACACCCCAAATGCTATAAATAAATCAAGATGGAATTCTAGAAAAAAAAATTCAAGCAACCAACAGAATAGCAATAACAAGAAATAGAAAAAAATAGAAAATAAGCTATAAAATGGCAGATTTGAATACTAACATATCATTAAGTTCCTTATATATAAGTGGTCCAAATACACCAATCAAAAGGCAGAGTTTAGCAAAGTGGATTTAGAAAATCCTGACTCAATTATATGAAAGAGGCATAACAATCAAATGCAATATGTAGAACTGTTGATTTTGATCTGAACAAGCTAGTTGTAAACAGGTACCTTTGGCATTAATTAGGAGAATGTGAATATGGATGGTTAATTAGATAATAAGAATTTTTTCAATTTTTTTATAGTTGTGCTTATGACTCATAGTCACGTTTTTAAAAATGTTATTATTGTCTGGGCATGGTGGCTCATGCCTGTACTCCCAGCACTTTGGGAGGCCGAGGTGGGTGGATCACTGGAGGTCAGGAGTTTGAGACCAGCCTGGCCAACATGGTGAAACCCCGTCTCTACCAAAAATATATATTTAAAAAATTAGCCAGGTGCGGTGGCATGCTCCTGTAATCCCAGCTACTTGGGAGGCTGAGGCAGGAGAATCGCTTGAACCTGGGAGGCGGAGGTTGCAGTGAGCCGAGATTGTGCCACTGCACTGCAGCCTGGACGACAGAGTGAGACTCCATGTTAAAAAAAAAAAAAAGTTATTATTTGCTTATTAAACTATGGAAGGACAAAATTATAGGCTGTCTGGTATTTTAAAAAATGCTCCAGGAAAACAAAAATGTGAGAATGACTTGGCAAGATGGCTGACTAGAAACAGCTGTGGTCAGAGGCTCCCACCGAGAGGAACAGAAAGGGGGAGTGAATCCTGCACCAGCAACCGAGGCAACTGCTGGAACGGGAAAGACTGAGCAAAGTGGACTCATGAGGAATTCCCCACAGGGAAGCACAGCCGCAGTGGAAGATCGTGGCCAGATTACCTCTTTAGGCTGGACCCCCGATCCGTCCCTCCTCACTGGGTAGGGCCTCCCTGTGGGAATTTCAAGGTCCCGAATCTACAAGGAACTTAAACGAATTTACAGGAACAAAAACAAACAACCCCATTAAAAAGTGGGCAAAGGACATGAACAGTCACTTCTCAAAAGAAGACCTACATGCGGCCAACGAAGATGTGAAAAAAACCTCAACATCACTGATCGTTAGAGAAATGCAAATCAAAACCACATTGAGATACCATCTCATGCCAGTCAGAATTAATTATTAAAAAGTCAAGAAACAACAGATGCTGGCGAGGTTGCAGAGAAAAAGGAAGGCTTTTACACTGTTGATGGGAGAGTACATTAGTTTAACCCATTGTGGAAGACAGTGTGGCAATTCCTCAAAAATCTAGAGGTGAAAATACCATTTGACCCAGCAATCCCATTACTGGGTATATAACCAATGGAATATAAATCATTTTGTTATAAAGATACATGCATGCATATGCTCATTGCAGGACTATTTACCATAGCAAAGACAGGGAATCAACCTAAATGCCCATCAATGATAGACTGGATAAAGAAAATGTGGTACATACACACCATGGAATATGATGCAGCCATAACAAGGAATGAAATCATGTCCTTTGCAGGGACATGGATGGAGCTCAAAGCCATTATCCTCAGCAAACTAATGCGGGATCAGAAAACCAAACACTGCATGTTCTCACTTATAAGTGGAAGCTGAACAATGAGAACACGTGGACACGGAGTAGGGAACAAGACACACTGGGGCCTGTTGGTGGGGTTGGGGAAGGGAGAGCATCAAGAAAAATAGCTAATGCATGTGGGGCTTACTACCTAGATGACGGGCTGACAGGTGCAGCAAACCACCATGGCACACATTTGTTTACCTATGCAACAAACCTGCATGTCCTGCACATGCACCCCAGAACTGGGCATGGTGGCACATGCCTGTAGTCCCAGCTACTCGGGAGGCTGAGGCAGGAGAATCGCTTGAACCCGGGAGGCAGAGGTTGCAGTGAGCTGAGATTGTGCCATTGCACTCCAGCCTGGGCAACAGAGGGAGACTCCATCTTAAAAAAAAAGAAAGAAAAAGAAAGAAAGAAAGGAAGAAAGGAAGGAAGGAAGAAAGGAAGGAAGGAAGAGAAAGACAGAAAGAGAAAGAAAGAAGGAAAGGAAGGAAAGAAGGAGGGAAGGGAGGGAGGGAGGGAGGAAGGAGAAAAAAGTGTATAAACAAAGGGATAAATTGATAGAGATACAGGATACATGAAATTAATGTTTTTAGTTGAAATAAATACTAGAGACTCATAACAGGTATTGCTCTTAAACATCATAATCACATGAATTGTTACTTTTCTTTTTCGCATGACAGCAATTATTATTTGGGTCTTAAATGTTTGACTTTAAAAATGTTTGTTTTTATACTTCCTTTCTCTTTTAAACTCAGTGAAAACTTTCCAAACTTTAAAAGAAGCCGTCTATACTCTCAAACCTGCTGTCTTGGTCACAAACCTTCATCTGTTCTTTTGTTTTTGTTTTGGGCTGATTTGAATGAACTGATGAACTTAACCAAACACAGCAGAGAATTGCTCAATCCCCTTTTACTTTCTTGCTAATTAAATTTTGAATGTTTGCTGTGGAAAAGGGAGGTGGGAAGATTTTAGAACTCCAATTAATTGCAGATGCTGAATCACACCAGCTGAAAGCTGGCAAGCCACCCCATAATTTACATAGTCTGTCGACTGGACAGCTGTGGCTGGGAATGGGCGGGGACGGGTGGGGTGCAAGCCCCTTCACCCCAGTGCTGGCGTCGTAGTGCTTGCCATAACAGACATTTGTGAAAACCTTTCACCCTCCCCATTGCTGTCTTCACTTTTCCTGGCCTCTGTATATTCCTCTGATGAATTTCTTAGGGTCCTTAAGCCTCCTTGGCTATTTTGCAATTCAGTAACTTTGTGGTAGGTGTGGCTTAAAATTAAAGAGTAGAGACAGAAAGACAAGGATGGATCAAGTTGGGTTTTTTTTCTTTGTAGTCCTTTAAATACTAATTTTTTTTTTTTTTTTTTACCTAAATAATTGTCAGAATCTTCAAAAAGGCAAAGTCTCCTGGTTGCTCCCAAGGTTGGCAATCAGAATGGCTCATCTTATTCATTCTCCAAACACTGGGGCCACCCAGAATTTATTATTTTCTCCTTGTTTTGGATATGTGTATATGTGTGTGTTGGGGTGTGAGTATTCAAGCACATGTGCTGGATGCTAAAACACACACATGGCCTTGGCCTTAAATGTTCAGCTGTGTCTGCTCCACACCCTGACATTAAAATAAACTGTCTTTTGGAATAAGATTCTATCCCCTAGACTCCTGGTTGAAGAGGATTTTAAGCTTGTGAACTCTGCTTACCCTAAGCACTGAAAAAGATTAGGAATAATCAAATCAACCAGGTATGCATCGTTCTCAGTGTCAAGTTAAACTTTTAAATCTAGAAAGTAAATGTTGCTGAAGTCTGGGTCGTGGAGACCAGTCTGCAGAGGTGAGTGTGCAGTTGTGCATGAACAGTGCTTGCTTGGAGCTTTGTCAAGTCTAATTCATGGAGAGGGAGGGATGTGAGACCTGCCATAAGCAGTATGTCAATTTCGGTTAAATGATGCCTATAATGTGCCTTTACATGTGTTTTCTCATTTTATCTTCATAATAGTTCTGTAGACAGGTGAATAAGACACAGAGATGTGCGGCAGTTTGTCTAGGGTCCCCTAGTTATTTCATTGATTCATTCATTTATTCATTCATTAATGTATTTATCCTTTACTATGATCTTATTTTGTACTAGCCACTGTATGATGTGTCTGGGATATAGGTTAGAAAAATAAACATGACTCTTCCTCTCATGTAGTCATACACTAGTGGAGAAGAGTGGTTTAAATCAAATATATAAATAATCACACCAATAATTGAATAACAGCAGACTGAGGTAAATGCCATGAAGGAAAGGAATGCTGATCTTGAAGAGTGCATCATATACGGAACATGACTCGGACTCCTGGGGTCTTTAAGGAGGTGATGGTGAACCTGAGATGTGAAAGATGACAAGAGTCAGCCAGATCAAGTGGGCTGAGTAGGGGAAGAGCGTTCCAGACAGAAAGGTCAGTACACAGGAAAAACCTGAGAGGCTGCATTTTTAAAAACTACAAGGCTAGGGATGCTGAAGTTAGAGACCAACTTGGAGCATGACTCGAGAGGAGAATGGAGAAAGAGTCAAGTTTCGGATCATGCAGGGGAGAAATGGGAAATTACTATGAAGATCTTACTATTGTCAGTCAAACAGACAATGGCTTGGAGGCCATATGAGTTAATATTATTTGGAGTTTGCATAAGAGTAGCTGACAGCATTAACTAGGTTATTGGCAGGGCAGATGGAGACGTCTGGATAGATTTCAAGATTGCTTAGGAGACAAAATCAATAGCACTTGGTGATAATTTGAGTATCAGAGTTGAAAGAAATGAAAATAACTAGGATGATTTCTGGCCTGCTTACCTATGCAGTTGAATAGATTTAAGAGGGCTGGCTTGGGGTGCAGAGAGATTCAAAGTTTGGTCCTGGGTTGATTGTGGCAGGATCAATGCGGTTAATATGGCTTGCAGGCCTCCAAAAAGAGATTCTGAATGGCCAGCTGGGTATATAGGTCTGAAGTTCAGAGAAGAGTCTTTGAGTGAAAGATTGTTTGAGAGTCATCAGCATTTAGGTAGTAGCTATGGGTGGAGATTATCTTGCTTGAGACAGTGATAATGACAAAAGACAAGACCTGGGACATCATGTTGCGAAATTCCATCAGGTGGGTTGGGGCAGGAGGATGAGCCTGCCAAAGCTAAAGAAACCCGAGGATGAAAGGAGATAAAAAGGAATGTAGGATCCTGGAAGCCAAGGAAGATATTTCCAGAAGGAGCATGAACAGTGCCATATGCCTTGGGTCAGGTAAGATGAGGACTGGAGGGGTCCCATTAAGTCTGTAATATGGTTCTTAGACTGTCAACTGGAACCTTCTACCTGACTTTTGAACATTAAGACTCTTCTTTGGAAAGAAAACGTTTGCACCCCACATCTCCCTCTATGGCCCACTCTAATTTTCTCTCTCTGTCTTTGCACAAACTTCTTGAAAGTATTTTTTGTGTGCTCACTCTCTCCATTGCCCCTCTTTTCTCTGAGTCTTCCACCCACTCAAACCCACTTCTTCTCCATTCCCCTACCCACACTCTTCTGCTTCCAGTGTGCCCTTTGCATTTTATATCATGGCGATGTGATATGGTTTGGCTGTGTACCCACTCAATATCACCCCAAATTTTAATCCCTGGCCAGATGTGGTGGCTCATGCCTATAATTCCAGCAGTTTGGGAGACCGAGGTGTGTGGATCACCTGAAGTCAGGAGTTCGAGACCAACCTGGCCAACATGGTGAAACCCCATCTGTACTAAAAATACAGAAATTAGCCAGGCATGGTGGTGCACGCCTGTAATCCCAGCTACTCAGGAGGCTTGAACCTGGAAGGCAGAGGTTGCACTGAGCCAAGATTGTGCCACTGCACTCCAGCCTGGGCAACAGAGCAAGCCTTCATCTCAAAAAAAAAAAAAAAAATTAATCCCCATAATCCCCATTATCCCCACGTGTCAAGGGAGAGACCAGGCGGCGGTGTTTGAGTCATGGGGGCTCTTTCTGCATGCTGTTCTCATGATAGGGAGTGAGTTCTCCCAACATCTAATGGTTTTATAAGTGTTTGGTAGTTCTTCTTGCATTCATTCTCTTTCTTGCCGCCTTGTGAAGAAGGTGCCTTGCTTCCCTTTTGCCTTCTACCATGACTGAGGCCTTCCCAACATACTGAACTGTGAGTCAATTAAACCTCTTTTCTTTATAAATTACTGAGTTTCAGGCAGTTGGGGTTTTTAAAATTTTATTTCCATAGGTTTTTGGGGAGCAGGTGGTATTTGGTTACATGAGTAAGTTCTTCAGTGGTGATTTGTGAGATATTTGTGCACCCATCTCCCAAGCAGCATATACTGAACCCAATTTGTGGTCTTTTATCCCTCACCCTCTTCCCACCCTTTCCTTCTGAGTCCGCACAGTCCATCGTCTCATTCTTATGCCTTTGTGCATCATGGCTTAGCACCCACATATCAGGGAGAACATAAGATGTTTGGTTTTCCGTTTCTGCGTTACTTCACTTGGAATAATAGTCTCTAATCCTATCCAGGTTGCTACGAATGCCATTAATTCATTCCTTTTTATGGCTGAGTAATGTTCCATCATGTTTCTTTATTCTATTCATACCGTTTCTTTATCTATTCACTGATTGACGGGCATTTGGGTTGGTTCTACATTTTTGCAATTGTGAATTATGCTGCTATAAACATGCATGAGCAAGTATTTTTTTTGGTATAATGACTTCTTTTTCTCTGGGTAGATCCAGTGGGATTGCTGGATCAAATGGTAGTTGTACTTTTATTTCTTTAAGGAATCTCCACACTGTTTTCCATAGTGTTTGTAGTACTTTACATTCCCACCAGCAGTGTAGAAGTGTTCCCTTTTCAACATATCCACACCAACATCTATTTTTTTTTATTTTTTAATTATGGCCATTCTTGCAGGAGTAAGGTGGTATCACGTTGTGGTTTCGATTTGCATTTCCCTGAAAATGGACTAATACATGATGTTTGCATAGTAACATTTTGATTCACATATTTACATTTATAAATATTTTTATTTTTACATCTGCTTTGGATGTCCTATATAAAAAAGTTTTCATGCCCAAAATTTATAAAAATTTCACTAATATTTTTATTATTTTATGCTTTTATATTTTATATTTAATTCATCAGTAATTACTTTTAGTATCAAGTATGAGGTAAAGATTTAACTTTCTTTGGCTCTAGGTTGCTAGATAGTTGTTTCAGAAGCATATACTGAATGCCTTCCTCATCAATTGGAAATGGGATCTTTATTGCTCTTCTTTTAGATTCTTGGAATGAACTATTCAAAGCTCTTTTCATCCACAGTCTCATAGACTGGCAAATCAATAAGAATTGGGAAGACAAAACTCTAGAAAATTGAAAAAATCAGCAATCTTCAACACAATGTTCAGAACACAGAAAGTATTGCACTTCTGGTGTTTAATTTTATCAACAAAAAATGATAATAAAAGGGAAAAACGGCCTAAAATGAATCATTTCCTATAGCAATAACAAGAGCAAGGCACACATACACACACACACACACACACACAAACACACACCCCCCAATGTGCTAATATTATTATTAACCCTGGCAGGCAATACTTTTTGTGAAGTAGGGTTTTTTTTCATTTGTTTTTTGATTTGCTTGAAACCTGATTCCATCATATGGGATACTCAATATCCCAAAACGCTTATCAAATTATTACTTTCAACTTACCTGAAATTCCAAATCACTGGCTTTAGTGTTGCTAGACCAAAATTTCTGGCCTTGACTTTATTAGATTGAGAGTCACTTAAGGTCAGTCAGCTCCTATCTGCTTGCAGCATGATCTCTGGTGCACAGAGCTTGATGCCAGGAAATACTGTCCTGCAATGATTCATTCCCTTTTATTGGCTACATAGTCATAGGTTGGACTCTGTATGAGGAATATGAACAACAGGTATTTTGTGCCATTAAGGCAAGTACAGTTTATAGTGGAAAAAAGGCAAATAAACATATAATTAAGATAAATAAGAGAATTTCTACATAAATTTAGAAATTAGGGCTCGGCACAGTGCCTCACACCTGTAATCCCAGCACTTAGGGAGGCTGAGGTGGGAGGATCACTTGAGGTCAAGAGTTGGAGACCAGCCTGGCCAATATGGTGTAACCCTGTCTCTATTCAAAATACACAAATTAGCCAGGCATGGTGGTGTGTGTCTGTAGTCCCAGCTACTCAGGAGGCTGGGGCAGGAGAATCGCTTGTACCAGGAAGGTGGAGGTTGCAGTGAGCTGAGACTGCACCATTGCACTCCAGCCTGGGCATCATGGTGAGACTCTGTCTTAAAAACAAAATTAGAAATTAGTATATGCATGTAAAGTACTCTGTGAACAAAAGAGAGGCAGTCTCTCTATTTTGGCAAATGTAAGCTGTATATGGCAGAGAAGCAAGAATCTTCTGGCTAGAGAAGGAAGAAATATGCACATGGTACAGAGACGACAACATGAAGAGAGACATGGAAGCCCCACAGGGTGCTGCCTGCTTGAGGAAGGAGCCACGGCTTATGGTGGCTGGAAGAGCCTGAGAGGAGCACAGCAACTGCACATGGAGAGATGCAGCTGGCATCACCTTGTAGGACTCTCTGTACCAGTCTAAAGAGTTTAGTCTTCATCTTAGAGAGCTGTAGGAATGCTCAGGCAAAGGGGAGGTGTAATCAGAACTATGGTTTGGATAGATCATGCAGACGGCATCAAGAAGGATATGTGGGAAGAGGAATTGGTGGGGGACTGGAGAGAAGAACTGGTGGGGGACATTCTGCAATAATACAAGGATGGAAGCTTCAATTTAAATAGGATCCAAATACTTCTTACTAACTCTATGTCTGATCCTAGGCACCTTGACTGTTGCCTGCAGTATTGCACCAGACTCTTAATTTGGATTCCTGCTTAGGACCTTGTGTCCCTACAGGCTATTCTTAAGGCAGCAGCCCCAGTGGTCCTCTTGAAATCTAAGCCAGAGTCAGTTCATGTCACTGCCCATTACAAAACTTTCCAGTGTTCCCATTTTAATTTAATAGCAAAAGATGTGGTCCATACAATGGCCCACAAATCCCTACATAGTCTGGCCCATTGACCTCTCTGTTTTATCTCCCAGGACTCTCTCCAATTGTCACTTGGCTCCAGACATGGTGGCACCCTCTCCCCGCCTCCAACATGCAAGGAAATTCTTACCTCAGGCCTTTGAAATAGCTGTTGCTTTAGCCTGGAATGTTTTTCCCCTACATATCTGTATAGTGAACTCTGTTACCTTCTGTAAGTCTTTGTTCAAATGTCACATTGACCACCATATTTGAATTGCCACCTACTTCAGCACTCCCATTCTTCCTTATCCAGCTCCACTTTTTCTTTATTCCCTCACAGCACTTACCACCTTCTCCCATAGTAAAATAATTTACTCGATTATTAAGTATATTGTCCTGTTGTCCTCTGCTGAAATGTAGACTACATGGTAGCAGGCGTTTGGGTTTCGTTTCCTGATGGATTCCACCTATCTTAGAGACTGGCTGAACATGGTATAGATTCAATAAATATTCATCAGTGAAAGGATAAGTGGCCAAACTGATAGTGAAAATGGGTTAAATTCTATAAATACGTTAAAGATACAAGGGGCTGCAGTAGATACCTGCTGAGATAGAGAGGGTGATAAAGAGAGGGAGAGGAGGAGAAAGTAACTCCTGTTACATGGCTGAAGGCATTACTCTTCAAAGCATGGAATGCGAGGAAAAATACACTCAAGTTAGAAAAGAAAAAGAGCGCTATTTACATGATCAATGTGTTTACTTTGAGAATAGGAGGCATTCGGTAGAAGATTGCTGAAAGTCTTCAAATTATGTTATTGATAAGGCTCTAGGCTTATTAATCACAAATGGACCTCTGCCATGACTTCCACCTTCTGAATTATTTATATATGTGTCCTTGGATGTCAAATAAACCTATGGTAGTAGCTTTTAAAAATATTTCCTAAGGCAAAACATTACTAAGCATCTTTTTTTTTTATCAAGGCCTGAGGTTGATTGAAGTTAGAAAATAAAGTTTAAATATAGATATTTAAAAAGAATTGCATTTTTGTAATGACATTTTAAAGCACAGAAAAGCTGTGAATACTTTGTTTCAATCAGACCAAATTCACTTTTATAACAAATAAACTGAAAATTCATTAGGTAAAATCTTTCCAGGCATCCAGGCCTTGGGGTGTTTCTCTCCCTTAGTTTCATTTCATTGGAAGGAATTCTGGCAGGCTCAGAAATCATATGAACTAACCAGGGGAGGGATGGAATCAGCCTTCATTGCCTGGTGGTTTCTCTCTGTGTGTAGTGTGACGTGCACACACGTGCAAATAGAGAAAACCTCCATTTAATTCCTTAAGCACTTGTAACAGGCAGGCATCATTTTCATTTAAGCATGAAGATTGGGACTCAAAGATTTGCATAACTTGGGGAAGGTCACACCGTATGAAGGAAACATATTCAAGCCCAGCCCAAACTTCAGTTCTCCCACAGCCAGCTGCCTCTCACATGAGGTCAAATTACCTGACATACACAGAATGAGTTTGGAAACTTAATAAAAACTCTCCTCCTCTCAAATGTTTCCTCTACCTAAGTCCCTGGCGTTTCGCTCTGAACAAGTCCTTTGAGGGTAAGAGGTACTGATATTAGGAATACGTTCTAAGACACCACGCCAGTGCTTCCATTGTCAGCTTACAGTGCACACACATTCACGGAGTTTATCAGACTCCGTCCAGCCTGGGATACTCTGAGCCTCTAAGAGCCCAGGGAACTCAGACGGCAAAGTTGGAGTAGGAGACCAAATCACCCATCCTCATTCGTCATGCTGATTACTTTGCCTGCAGCTAAACCTGTCTTTAATTTTAAAATTAAATATTTTTAAAAAGTGTTTCTTCCTGTGGAATTGTGTTTTAGAAATTCTGATTTTCTTTTCCAATTTCCCTTGGAGATCAAATTTGAAGAAAATATTATTGAATACCTACATGATAATTTGCTACAGGTAATGTACAAAAGAGAATATAATGACATAAATATATTTGTGTTTATATTGTCATAAAACTCACCTTTCAGTTCTATTTAGTAAAAGCTTACCCTGGATATGGACCCATGCATGGATAGGACATGCTATCTGCTTTCTCATGAGGAGCAGAGGCACAGGTAACTTTGAGGCAGGGAGGTTGTGGTTATGCAAAGAAAGATGATAAAGAAGAAATGGGAGAGCTAGAAGACAAACAGCCATACGTGGTATGTGATAAAAAAGCTAAGTGAGCACATGGACAGAGTGCTAAAGCTCTAAGAGAGAGGAAATCTTTTTATTTCATGGTAGTAAAGCATTTACCACCTCATAATAGTTTTGTGACCTTATGAAAAAAGCTCGGGCTCTCTCAGCTCTGGTTTCCCCAGCTGTAAAATTGCAATGATAACAGCTTACCTCTGAGGATAGTTGTGAAGGTGAGGTGGTGAGCTAAAGAGTTAAGGAATCAATTAGTGGCTTTTATTATCATCATTATGGTTATTCAATGAGGAGATGATATTTGAGATAAGCCTTCCTAGAAAGAATATTTGAGGAAGTTTAGGAGAATGGGAAAGAGAACATCTATGTGGGTATGGGATGGTGAGGGGTGGAAAAAAATGGTGAACAGGTGGCATGTGCATTGTATGATTGGGAAAGGAGAGACGGGAAAGGAGCTGTCTGATTATGTCCTGGTTCCTGATGCCGGGTAGTGTGTGGTTAGGAGGGGATAAGAGGACAGGGCTAGTTTGGGGGCAATAGTTATATTATTTCTCACATGGCTTCTCAATTAACTTAGGATATTCTTCCTAAAGTGTTATCTCTGTGAGGAAAAATTGTGGAAAGGCTTTGAAATGGATAAAATAATTACTAGGTGTCCTGTTTAGCTGCCTTTCCATTTTACCTAATTCTATAGGGGTCTGCACTTCTTTTGAACCATTTTATAAATCTGTAATGTGTAGAAAGCTTATGTGAATGCAAATGACTTTTTCCTAGGAATGCAAATAAACTTTGTCCAGTAGAATCAAATGTATTATTGCCCAGTAACTATTGACATCTTCCGTGTTTGTTTATTTCAGCATTTCTGATTGCACGGATGTGTGTGTTGTTTGAATCCTCCCTCATACTGATCGTAACATCCTACTGGTTCATTCATTACTTAAAGAAAATCTTTACATACATTCATTTTATATTTGTTAAGAGTCATATTTTATTGGGAGGTCGAGGCGGGAGGATCACGAGGTCAGGAGATAGAGACAATTCTGGCCAACACGGTGAAACCCCGTCTGTACTAAAAATACAAAAATTAGCTGGGCGTGGTGGCATGTGCCTGTAATCTCAGCTACTTGGGAGGCTGAGGCAGGAGAATTGCTTGAACCAGGGAGTCAGAGGTTGCAGTGAGCCGAGATCATGCCACTGCACTCCAGCCTGGTCCTGGTGCCACTGCACTCCAGCCTGGCAACAGGGCCAGACTCTGTCTCAGAAAAAAAAAAAAGAGTCATATTTTAGTTCATTATTTAATACCTCAGGGCATTTTGCTGAGCATAATTCCTTTCTGGAAGGTCACATGCATTCTGGCAGGGTGTGTCAAGAGGGGTGAAGAGGGGAATAGATGAGAGAAATAGTCTATTATACTAGCAGTCCCTATTGCCAAATCTTGCCAAATTGTCTTACCACCATTCCCACCCCCAAGTTGAAAAAAATAAGAGTTTTGAATTAAGATCTAGAGCTTTTAAATTTTTTTTCTTAAAGTGGGGTCTGCAGAAGAACAACACCATATATGCTGGGAACTTGTTGAAAAGGCAGAATCTTAAGATTCATTCCAGACATACTATATTGTAATCTTTACTTTAATGACATCCTCATGTGATTTGCACCCATTAAAGTTTAAAAAGTGCTGATCTAGAACAAAACAGTGAGACCCTGCAGCTCTCAGTTCACCACCTCTCTGCTTCCTCGTGCCTGGCTGAGACAGAGGTTCAGAGTCCATGCAGTGGCAATAAGAAAAGCCACGAGCCATGAGAGCTTAATTTTTTCTTTTATTAACTAAAGGAATCAGCATAATTGTAAGTCTCCAAAGTTTGAAACAGTTCAAGTT
The DNA here is from genome assembly GCF_028858775.2 of Pan troglodytes. Classification (NCBI taxonomy): domain Eukaryota; kingdom Metazoa; phylum Chordata; class Mammalia; order Primates; family Hominidae; genus Pan; species Pan troglodytes. The sequence continues at coordinate 85,656,039 of NC_072414.2, forward strand.
GAATGAGTGTAGAGACAAAAGATAATGGGATATATATATATATCCATATATATATATATTATTCTAGCTTAATGATGGGGATACATTCTGAGAAGTGCGTCAGGTGATTTCATAATGGTGTGAACATCACAGAATGTACTCACACAGATCTAGATGGCATAGCCTACTCCATACCTAGGCTGTATGGAATAGCCAATTACTCCTAGGCTACAAACCTGTACAGTCTGTTACTGTACTGAATACTGTAGGCAATTGTAACACAATGGTACCTGTGTATCTAAACATAGAAAGGTACAGTAAAAATATGGTATAAAATATAAAAAATGGCATACTTGTGTAGGGCACTTACCATGAACGGAGCTTGCAGGACTGGAAGTTGCGCTGGGTGAGTCAGTGAGTAGTGAGTGGATGTGAAGGCCTAGGAAGTTACCGTGCATTACGGTACACTTTATAAACACTGTTCACTTAGGCCATGCTACCTTTATAACTTTTTTCTTTCTTTAATAATAAGTTAACCTTAGCTTACTGTAACCTTTTTACTTTATAAGCTTTTTAAGTTTTAAAAAGTTTTTGACTTTTCTGTAATAACACTTAAAACACAAACACATTGTACAGCTGTACAAAATTAGTTTCTTTTGTATATCCTTATTCTAAAGCCTTTTTCTATTTTTAAATCTCTTTTTTTACTTTTTAAAGTTTTTGTTAAAAATGAAGACATGGACACGCAATAGCCTAGGCCTACACAGGGTCAGGATCATCAATATCACTCTCTTGTCCCACCTCTTGTCCCATTGGAAAGTCTTCGGGGCAAAAACCCACACGGAGCTGTCATCTCCTGTGATAACAGTGCCTTCTTCTGGAATACCTCCTGGAGGACCTGCCTGAGGCTGCTTCAGAATAACTTATTTATAAGTACACTCTAAAATAATCATGAAAAATATAGTATAGTATGTATTTCATAAGCTAGTAACATAGCCATTTATTATTACTATGTACTGCACATAATTGCGTGTGCTATAATTTTTTTACAATTGAAAACACAGTAGGTTTGTTTACACCAGGATGACCACAAACACGTGAGTAATGCATTGAGTTGTGACACGACAATGACTATGATGTCACTATTGATAGGAATTTTGTGGCTTTGTTTTAATCTTATGGGACCACCTTTGTATGTGCAGTCCATTGTTGACTACAACATTGTTATGCAGAACATGATTGTGTGTGTGTTTGTGTGTGTGAATCCAACGAGGATATCCTGCAGCTACCCGGCTATATCCTAGCAGACCCCTTTCCTGCAGCAACATGTCCATTTATTGCTGCAGACTGTTCTCACTGGTTTGATTATTCTCGGGACCCTCAGCCTTGCCGCTCATCTTTGGACTCTCCCACTCTTTTGAATTTGAGATATTGACTTCTTCTCCTCGATGCTCTCCAAGGACAATTTTTTGCCACGAACTCTTTGACACTTTTGCTGTTGGAGGACTTGAATAGGCTACCTTTGCCCTGGCAGACCCATGCTCTGGCACTAATCAGTTCTACCCTTCCAAGTGGAGAAGATAATCATGGTCTCTGGGGCTACAGCTCATATGCAAGGGCATTGGTGGAAATTGGCTATGGTTCCCATAGATGAGCACACAGTATATATTTCATTTACATGAACGAGCGGTCTTTTCAAATAAAACTTCTTTTTCCTTTTTTTTTTTTTTTTTGGAGACAGAGTGAAACTCTGTCGCCAGGCTGGAGTGCAGTGGCACAGTCTCGGCTCAATGCAACCTCTGCCTCCCGGGTTCAAGCGATTCTCCTGCCTCAGCCTCTGAAGTAGCTGGGACTACAGGCACGTGCCACCATGCCCAGCTAATTTTTGTATTTTTAGTAGAGACGGGGTTTCACCATGTTGGTCAGGATGGTCTCGATCTCTTGACCTTGTGATCCAACCACTTCGGCCTCCCAGAATGCTAGGATTATAGGTGTGAGCCACTGCGCCTGGCCTAAAACTCTTTGACACACACAAGGGTACAATCAATGTGTTACCATGGGTGAGTTTAACCAAATGTCCTTTAACATTACCTTAGACTCCAAGGTTTCTCAACCTTAGTAATATTCATACCTTGGGCAGAATATTTCCTTTTGTGGAAGGGCTGTGCTGAACATTGTATAATATTTATCAGCAGTCCTGGCCTCCACCCACTACATACAAGTACCCTCCTCCCTGATATGACAACTAAAAATGCCACCAGACATTTGCCAAATGTCCCTGAGTGAGGAAGACGGGGGACAAAATCACCCTTGGTTGAGACATTTATCTATGTGTGTAGGTTGCTATTATTTGCAATCCTAACCCTGGAAACAAGAAAAATCTCCCAACATCTGACCTGGAGGCTCACAGGAAAAAAAGGGCTTGTCAGTAACCATTACACTTCGATTTGGGATTCCTGGGTGCATAGCAAAATAGAAAGTCGTCAGTTTTGTTTTGCTTTACTGATGTGTGCTTTAGGGGAAAAGCAAAGTGATCTGGTTGTGCTTGAATGAGATAGTGGTATTTTCATAACACAATTAGAAAGGGGAAAAATTGCATGCAATTAGGTTGAAAGATGCCTTCTTTAACATGCACTTGGCATAACAGAGCCAGCAGGTTGCAAATTATGGAATGTAGATTTTCATTATCGGGTCTGCATAATGTATAGCTTGCATTTAACAACCAGGTCTGAGGGTGGGTAGGAAGCATGTCAATTGTTTGGTGCGGTAACTAAGGCTTAACACTTTCTACCTCTGGTTTTTTTTATTGCTGTTGCCTTAATTTAAGCACATTTGCCGCTATATTTGCATTTTCTTCAGTTGCTCTTTTTTCTAGTGTATTACCATCATGGTCGCTGCCATAGACTATCAGCATCCTGTGGAAAATCATTTTAGAATCCTCCCAATGTTGGAGAGAGCAGAGATGTGAAGCCTGGCCATCCCCAACCCGGGCATGCCCAATGAGATGACTGGGAAGACCATGGCCTCAGTTTTTTCACTGGACAAAATGGGAGGAGGGGCAGTCAATGCTCATTTTCCAGTTCCTGCCTGACCCTCTCTGACCCTTTACTTTTTAAATCATTCATCAAATGACCATTTTAGAGTTTTTAAAAATTTTCAGTTCATCATTTCTATCATTTTTCATCATATTTCACTGGGGCCTTATTCTTGCCAGGAAACTCTCTGCCCTAGTTCAAATCCTAGCTTACCACTCATGACAGTAGTCCCCCCTTATCTGTGGTTTCACTTTCTGTGGTTTCAGTTATCTAGTCAGCCACAGTCTGAAAATATCAAAAGAAAAATTTCAGAAAGAAATAATTCATATGTTTTCAATTACGCACTGTTGCTGAGTAGCGTGATGAAATCTCTCTCTGTCCCTCTCTATCCCGCCTGAGACGTGATGCATCCATGTGTCCGGCGTGTCTGCGCCGTAGACAGTACCTGCCTGTTAGTCACTTAGCAGCCATCTCGGTTATCAGACCGGCGGCCATTGTATTGCAGCAGTGCTTGTACTCAATTATTTAACTCAACTATTCTATTTTATTATTAATTGTTGTTAATCTCTTCCTGTGGCTAATTTATAAATTACACTTTATTATAAGGTATCCATATACAGGAAAAAACATAATATACATAGGATTCAGTACTATTTGTGGTTTCTGGCAACCACTGCAGGGGGGTTGCCTGGAATGTATCCTCATGGACTACTGTAGCTGGAAAATTGACTGAACTTCTAATCAGGGGTCATAGTCAAAATAGATAAAATTGTTGAGGCTCAACCAGTTCAAGCAGATGGCAGCACAGCCCAGGAGCAGGTACTGGGAGTTCCTGCTGTACCAGGCGCTCAGCTTTGAGTCACTGGATCATGTGAAAGCAGGGAGGGGAACAGGCCAAGTGGGGAGCAGTCAAAGGAGGTGACCCAGAGGAGGACTTGGAGTAGCCAGAGTACAGGAGAGTGCTTGGGGGAATCAGGGTAGCAGATTTACCACAGATGCGGAAGCCACAGACTGTTAGTTCCGAGACTGATTAAGTCTCACCTGCCTCATACAAAATGGAAATTCAAATAGTGTTTATTGATAGGGTTATTATGGTGCTTAACGGAGATTTTGCAAGTAAAGCACATAGCATAGGGCCTGATGCAGCATAAGTGCTCAATAAATATTAGCCAATATTATTATCATTACCCGATTGTGTCTTCCATATCTCTTTTTGTGCTTCTTCATTGCTTTATCCTACCCACATGTCTATTCTGTGCATTTCTGGTTCTATTTCCCCATTTCTCTATTGTTCCTGTTTAAAGTTTTCTCATGTCCTTAATGTTGTTTCTGCCCTTTTATGTTTCTCTATTTTATTTCTCCTTTTCTGTTAGTATTTTGTCATGCATATCTCCCAAATTTATGTGGGAATGAATATGTGAATGGAATGGGAATATGAGGCACAAAGCAATTTTCAAAATAATGGATGCCTGCAAGTGAAAACGAAGGGAGGGGGATATTTCACTGGCACCATAACTGGGATTCACAGACTTTCTGCTGAGTTTTGAGGTTATGGAAAACCCATGTGCCTGTATGACAGAGTTCTGTCCATGGAAAAAAGGGGACCTAGAGGAGGGTGTTTAGGGTGTTGTGTCAGGGCCAGAGACTGAGCTACGGGCAAATAATACAGTACGTTCCCAGACCTGCGTCAGAGCCCAAGAGGAAGGAAGAGCGCGGTGAAAGCTGAGGAAGTCATTTATGTAACGGACTCTGTGAGATCAGAGACAAGGAGTAAAATGCCTGAGCTCAAGTGACAACAAGCAACCCCAAACTAGAGACAGGATCCTTCTCCCCACTTCAAGCAGATCCCAGCATGAATCCTGCAGTGTGGTGATGGCAAAAGTCGGTGCAGGACCGCTGGGACTCCTGGACCTTCTCACATCTCTGACAGCACCAGCAGCAGGTATTTTGATCAAAGCAGAGGTGTTCTCAGGGGGGGATGGTTTGACCAAATGTATCTACGGTGGCTTGTGGGAGTGGGCATAGCATGTGAAGACCAGAATAAAGACCTCGTAAGAGAAGTGGTTGTCAGCTGTCAATGATGCTCCAAATAACTGCAATTCATGGCAAGTTAGAGTCATGTGGGGTGATGCAAAGATTCTGAGGGTACCCGTGGAAGCTGCAGTCTAGCAGAGTGGGTTTTAAGCACTGAAGTTACCTCATTTGTGTCTACAGGCTGGGCTATGGGTTGGCTGTTTGACCCCCTCAAACCTCATGTTGAAGTTTGATTCCAGTGTTGGAAGGGGGTCTGGGTAGTAGGAGCAGATCCCCATTAATAGATGAATGCCCTTTCTGAGGGGAGGGAGTGATTGAGTTCTCACCATGTTAGTTCCCATGAGAGACAGCTGTGAAAAAGAGCCTGGCACTATTTTTCCCTCTCTTGCTTCCTCTCCCACCATGTGATCTCTGCACAGCCAGCTCTCCTCTGCCGTTTGCCATGAGTGGAAGCAGCCTGAGGCCTCACCTGATGCAGATGCCAGTGCCATGCTTCTAGTAGAGCCCACAGAACCATGAGCCAAACAAACCTTTCTTCTTATTGTTTTTCTTCCCAACTTTTGTTTTAGTTGGGAAATAAAGGCCCAGTGGAGTGTTTTCTCCACTGTGTTGTGGCAGTGGGCCATGAACTTGCCTCATCTTCCTAATAGTTATCTACTACTTAATGCCTGAAGAAACATATGTATTGGCTTGACTAATGTTACATTTATGTTGTTAAGAAACATGTACTCAGGGGCTACATGTGCAGGTTTGCTACATGGGTAAATTTCATACCATAGGAGTTTGGTGTACAGATTATTTTGACATCCAGGAAATAAGCATAGCATCTATAGGTATGTTTTTGATCCGCACCCTCCTCCTATCCTCCACCCTCAAGCAGGCTTTGGTGTCTATTGTTCCTTTCTTTGTGTACATGTGTACTCCATGTTTAGCTTTCACTTACAAGTGAGAACATGAGGTATTTGGTTTTTTGTTCCTGCATGAATTTTCTTAGGATAATGGCATTCAGCTCCATCCATGTTGCTGCAAAAGACACGATCTCATTGTTTTTTAATAGTGGCATAGTATTCCATGGTGTATATATACCATGTTTTCTTTATTCAGTCCACTGTTGATGGGCATGTAGGTTGACTCCATGTTTTTGCTATTGTGAATAGTGCTGAGATAAACATACATGTCCATGTGTCTTTATGGTAGAACAATTAATATTACTTTGGGTATACACCGAGTAACAGAATTGCTGGGTCAAAAGGCTGTTCTACGTTAAGTTCTTTGAGAAATCTCCAAACTGCTTTCCACAATGGCTGAACTAATTTACATTCCCACTAACGGTGTATAAGTATTTCCTTTTCTCTCCAATAAACCTCTTGTCTTTATAAATTACCTCAGACACTCCTTCATGGCAATTCAAAACAGACTAAGACATGGTGGTTGTCTGAAGTTACAGAGGCAGATACAAAAAGGAAAATTATGCTAATTACTACTTCTAACCTCATCCCTCACTCCACCTTTCAGAAATTAGGATTAAGTATGTCTGGGGCAAGGCCCAGGAATCTGAACTTTTAACAAGTACCCCATCCTCCCCTTCTGTTCCTATCCTAGATCCTTAGAATATACACAAAGTTTTCATGGACCAAACATTATGAAACACTGGATTAGAGCAAAGTGAAATGCTTCCAGAGTAGGAGCCACTATTCTGAGGAAGCTTGGAAGAAAAAGTATCAAAATATGTTACTATATTTTGGGGGGATAGAGACAGAACTTAAAATTGATTGAACTCCAAATATGGCCAATTTTTTAGAAGATTTAATCTTTCCCTAAAGCTCTTTGTTTACCCATAAAATGTGAACTTTCCTTGACTTTGACTGGGTATGGAGTAGATTGATGGTATTGACTGATATTTTTGAGTGTGTAGTTTGTGGTTTTATGAAGCATTTTTATATTGTCTATACACTTTTGGAAAGTATATGCAATTGCTAAAACTTCAACGTTATCTTTTTCTTTTGATGAAATAGAAAACATCGCCGATTTCATCTGTTCCTTCAGTCCCCAGATAGCAGATGACTGGTAGGAAGATGAGGCAAGTTTGTGGTCCATTGTCATGGATAGTGGAGACAACAATGGGCCAGAAGTGGTAAGACCTGAATCCAAGACTCAGCTCTGCCGCTTGCTAAATGGGACTTTGAATAAACCATTTCTCTGCACTTAAGTTCCTTACCAACAAAATGAGGGAAGTGGCCTACATGCCTAGATATCAACATTTCATGTCATGTAGAGATCTAGCATCACAAGACTCCAAATCATCCTCTGTTGCCTTTAAGGTAAGCGCTGTTGAAAAATAATCAGCTATCGGAGTGCTCAATCCCAGTCTTCAATTACGTAAAGAAAACCAATACCATATACCTCTTGGCCTGCTCATTTCAGGACAGGGTGGAGGAGGCAGAAGGAAGTGGGAGTTGCACTGGGGAGGGAGAGAGACTATCTCTTCCAGCTGCTCTTATGATGAGGAAATAATTACTTAATGGCTAGGCAATTTGTGAAGCAGCTGCTGGTGGTTTGGGGACCCAGCTGTTCCAAAAAATAAAAAGAATTGGGTTTTCTCTTTCCATATCCTTCCCATAGTAGACAAATTAGATATGTAGTTTCAAAATAAATGATTAATTCCTACTGAGAAATGTTCTTTAGAATCCCTTGTTGAGTAAGCGTCTAAAGGATTGGTTAAGTTTCAATGCTCACATTTAAAAATAAATCTTAAAAGTATGAGAATTTGAGAGAAATCTAAGCTCATCAGAAATGTATACCAAACCCTCTACCTGATGTTGCTATAATTGATAGTCATTTTTTTTTAATCCCTGAGGTAAAATAAAATCAAACAATAACATGCCAGAACAACTGTCTCTTTTTTCTGGCTACGGAGTGTGGAACAAAAGCAGGTTCCATTCTTTGGTGGCATTGGCCAGGCAAGCAGGGTGTCTGGACAGCTAGGGAGAAGGTGACAGTGGGATGGAAATCAGATGCTCACTCAGTAAATATCTGTGAGCAAGTAGGTGGACTAGGGATTTTGTGGGTTTTTTATGTCATCCTCAGAGGCATGAGGGAAGAAGGTCTCAGTCTATCCATCGTGCAGATGAAAAAACCAAAGCCCACATGACTTACTCACCTAAGCTTTCCCAGTGGTGATGTGTGGAATCAAGTTGAAAAGGTAGAAAAGAGGTTAAAGGAAACATATTTGGAGTCTAGCTGTTCGAATCCTGGATCTGCCAGTGTCTGAGGTTGGACAAGTGACTTAGCCATTGAGGCTTCCTTTCCACTCAGCACAGTTGTCCAGCAGACCATGAGCTCAAATTCAGTGACAGAGATGATTAACTCCGTCTGACTTGAAACGCTTGCTCATGTACTACACTTTGCTACGCTGAAAGTAACACAGGTTTGCAGAAAAAAAAATAATAATCAGCGCCACATCTGGCTACAGAAAACCCATTATATACCACAAAACAGCATGTATTAGCTTGGCTTACATTACATTTATGTTGTTCAGAAAGAAACAGGAATCAAGAGGGATGTAATTCTGACTCTTTTCATGGGGTGGTCATTAAACAGCCTTTACTCACCTTTCCACTCTGAGTATTAACTTCTGAGTTGTCAGTGGTCTGAGCAGGACCTGGGCAGCATGTTGCATTTTCAGCAGTTGCAGGCGGACATCTTTCCATAAATTTCCCCTGGAAGGAAGGAAATAATAACGTAATCTCATCATCTGCTGATTGAACAAGATCTGCTATATTACAAATCTGCTTAGCTGAGGAGCGGCTCTCCTGGCCTGCTTTCCTCCAGCTGTCTAAATATTACTTAGCTCCAAAACCTGTCTTACTCCTACTTCCTCCAACAAATCCCATCTCAAGGCCTTCAGGCCACACTGACCTCTTTCTCCTTTTCAGAGTCCCGAAGTTCCTTGCATCTGTGCCACACATTTCAGAACTTGTTTTGATGATCTTGTATTGTCCTCTGACTCATTTTAAACCAACATTTGTTCCTTGAGAATGAAGATCATACTAACAATCTCTTTGTCCCCTGCAGATTTCAGCACGGTGAAGGAAAAGTAGCAGAAGACTGAATGCATACTCATTTTTCAAGCTCTGGATTTAATCTTTCCATAGCTGGAATTGCCTCCTCCTCAAAAGCCTTATTTGTTCATTTAATTGGGGCAACATGAAATAATGATGTATCATTGACAGAGAACAGGGGGCTTAGGTTCTCATCTTGGTCCTAGTGATTACTCTATGCATAACCTCAACTTCTTTATCTGTACATTGGGAACAATAATTCTTACTCCACTTGTCGTGTTGAAACTGAATTATATAATTCATAAATTAAAACACCAAATTCTGATAAATGCTAAATGCCATTTTCTTATCTTGTTCTTTCCTATAATGCCCATTTTGATATAAACCAGGCTCCCTTGTCAGTCTTGCAAAAGGTATTCTCAAGAAGAACTTATATCTTTGGTTTATCAACAAATTTGCAAAGCTGTGTTGATAATCTAGAGCTGAGTCTTTTAACAAGTTTTAACAATATCTCAATTACTATGATGTAGGTCTCTTAATAAAATGTAAATGTAAATGTGACAGAAGTCAACATTAGGACTTTTAGGAAGGGATATAGACACTCAACATTCCTCTTTGTTCAGGAGGGTGACATAGCACAGCTTGCCACCTGTGAGCTAACCTTATCTAGAACACAGTATAGGAACTACTGCTTGACTAGAAAACTAATTTATAAAGCTTAAGGAACTTAAGGGACTTTCAGGGACTAATTTACCATCATAAAATATCTATCTCTACGAAGAAAGAAGAGAGTTTTAAGTACTTGAAAATAACAATCTTATATTTTAGACTTTTTGAGTGAAACTTCTTCACCCTTGCAATAGACTGGCCAGAAAAAGAGTGATTGCCATCTCCCATCTCTTAGAATAGCATGCTTGCCTGCAGACTCTGTGGCCATGTTTCAACAACTGGATTAGACCTCTTTCATTATCAAATCCATATCTGATCAATTTCAAGTTGTTCCTGTCCCTTGGGAGTGGTTTGCCATTTCCTGCCTATGACTGAATTCCTGCTTTCTTCTTATCCTCAATAGCTCATGGCACGGACATTCTCGTGTGCCTTGTCCACATCATGACCCTGCTATCCATTTGGCTGACCTCCACACTTTGTGTTTCCCGCTTTCATATCACATGAGACTCTCAAGGAGAGAGTTTCAGGATGGGTAAAGCTAAGAAGTAAAAATAGAAAAGGTGGTGAAAATTCAGTAGAATAGCATACAGGTTGACAGAAGAACACATTTATTTTCTAGTGGGGAGTGATCCGTGAAGAAAGACCCGAATCAAGAAGTCTTTCAGAATTCTGGTTTTAATAGTTTCCCAAGTTTACTTATTAACATTTACATTCAAGCCAGAGAGAAAAGAGAGGAAGTCATTCAAGAGAAAATTGTCACAAGAAGAGCCTATCCAATGGAAATGGCCACCTCTTATTGATCACTTACCGTAGGCTGGGTGTATAGGGCAAGGGTCCTTAAGATTAGCTGCATAGCAGAATCACCAGGGGAGCTTTTACAAATCCTGATGCCAGGGCTAACTGCAGACCAATACAGGTGGAATCCAACATATTTAAAGCTACATAAGTCATTTCAATGTGCAGCTAATTTTGAGAGCCACTTTCAATGGTGCTAGAGCCAGCTCTTATTAGCTCACAGAAGCCAATTATTAAATTTTCAGGAATTCTGTAAGCGAAACACATTGGCCACAGAGGGAATATTTACACCATGGAAATTTACAAATGCTGCAAATCGTTTTTTTATCTCTCTGGAGAACTAGTTTTTAAACATTTACAAACACACTGGTGGCCCTAAGGGGTAAACATATAACTTGCTATTTAAATCTGGGCAATTTTAAGACACATAGAGGGGAACAAAACATACTGGAGCCTGCCAGAGGGTGAGGGGTGTGAGGAGGGAGAGGATCAGGAAGAATAACTAACGGGTACTAGGCTTAATACCTGAGTGATGAAGTAATCTGCGTAACAAACTCCCATGACAACGCAAGTTTACCTGTGTAACAAACCTGCACATGTACCCCTGAACTTAAAATAAAAGTTAAAAGAAGAAAAAGCACAAAAAAAAAAGAACAGAAAGAAGACATTGTTAATAATTATGCCAGGACAATTAGCTTGAATCAGAAATTATGATCACTTTAAGTATCTAGGTAGTTAATACTCACAATACCTATGAAAGACAGTTATCATAATGGCCATTTAATGATTAGTCAACAGTGTCTTGGGGAATTTAAGTAAGTTTCTCAAATTTCTTTCACACAAATTAGAATTAAAGGAATCAGAATTGAAGTGAATCTGACTACACTAAGCCTATCACTTGTGACAGCCATGGGAAGATATCATTGGTTGCTGAGGAGCAGAAATAAGCAGAGACCTATTGTGTTAGGTTATCATTCATTTCAGGTACTTTATGGAGTAGCAATGGTCTAAAATAGTGAGTTTTATATAGGATTCATTTGAACATATTTCTGATGACTGTATAACAAGTTAGAAACTTAAAATGTAAAGATGTGGTCCTAAGGCAGAAAAATCGGAGAATAAATGTTCTACTGAAATGTCTTCTGTGTAACTATGTCCTGTGTGGGATGAAAAATCTATTAACACTTGATGTTTAAGAGAGAACTCAAGAATCACCTGGCTGTTAGGTATTTGTGCTCCAGGTTGGTTGAGAGGTGAGACAGAGAGGGAGAGGGAAAAGGGAAGGAGGGAGAAAGAAGGGAGAGAGGAAATGGGAGAGAGTGAGGGAGAGATGGTGACTGAATTAGACAGAGATGGATGATCGTGTTATCTTGTTACCTTTCTTTTATCACTGACTATTCTACCAAACACAAGGCATATTTAAAACTATCTCCACTCTGTACAGTCTCATTCCACACTTCTTTCCCAATTCTCAGCAGTTGAACTTGCCTCCTACTTTAGATTAAAAGTGGAAGCTGTTAGATTGGAAGTATCGATCCTAAACCTACACACACATCCACCTACACATAACACATTCCATCTTCTCTCTCCCTATTACACTGGCAGAGCCATTTCTCCTCGTATCTAAAGTCATCTTTTCCTTCTGGCCCTTGAATTCTCCCATCCTCCACATCCATGCACTGTCAGGATCTCTCTAGTACATTTCTCTCATTCTCCCTCATTTGGATCTACTCCATTGGCCTTTGTCATTGTTTGTTTGCCTTTAAAAACAACATTTTATTAGAGCTCATAATTTTATGGTCAGGAATTCTGTGGTCAGAAATTCAAGCTCCTTTTGGTTGGCCAAGTCTTCTTTTCCACCTCTTTTGACTAAGGTCACTCCATGGAATTCAGCGGGCAGATGGTCAGGCTGGGAGGTCTGCCATGGCTCTGCTCACATGGCTGATGTCTCAATGGGGATGGCCTCAGCTGGGGTCACTGGCCACGGTACCTACAGATGGCCTCTCAAGCACGGTGGCACCTGGGTAGCCCTGCTTCTATTTAATTTTTTTTTTATTTTTATGATTTGTATCAATACATAATATTTGTACATATTATGGGGTACATGCAGTGTTTTGATACATGCATACAATGTGTAATGATCAATTGGAGTATTTAGGATAGCCATCACCTCAAATGTTTACCATTTCTTTGTGTTAAGAACATTTCAAGTCTTCTCTTCTAGCTATTTTTAAATATAAGATATGTTGTTAACTAGAGTCACCCTACTGTGCTATTGAACACTAGAACTATCCCTTCCATCAAATTGTATTTTTGTACCCATTAACAAACCTTGCTTCATCCCTCTCACCACATCCATCTCTCCTACCACAGCCTCTGGTAACTATCATTTTCCTCTCTACCTCCATGAGATCAACTTTTTAGCTCCTATATTATGAGTAAGGACATGTAATATTTGTCTTTCTGTGCCTGGCTTATTTCACTTAACATAGTGACCTCCAGTTCCATCTATGTTGCTGCAAATAACAAGATTTCATCTTTTTAATGGATGAATTGTATTCCATTGTGCGTACGACTCACATTTTCTTTATCTATTCATCCATGGATGGACACAGGCTGATTCCCTATCTTGACTATTGTGAATAGTGCTGCAATAAACAAGGAAGTGCAGGCATCCTTGTGATATACTGATTTCCTTTCCTTTGGATCAATTCCCAGTGATGGGATTACTGGACTGTGTGGTAGTTCTATTTTTTCATTTCTTGAAGAAACTCTATATGGTTTTCCAATGGCTGTACTGATTTACATTACACAACAGTGTACAAGAGTTCCCTTTTCTCTGCATCCTTGCCAGCATTTGTTATTTTTGTCCATTGGCTTTTAAGTATTCTTAAATCTCTCCTCAAAAAAAAAAAAAAAAAAAGAAAAGAAAAGAAAAGAAAAGAAATCTCACTATTCTACCAAACCTTCACACCTCTGTTTCTTCTTTCATTCACAGTCAAATATCTTGAAAGAGCTACTTTTTCTTGCTAATTTCATTTCTGTATCTCCCACTCAATCCTCAAGACCTTCTGATCTGACTTTGCTCCCTTCTTGCCCTTATCACGCCACTGAAACAGCTCTTGGTAAGGCCATCAAAACCTTCATTTACATGATCTCTGTCTGATTGATACTTTTTATTCCTAACTTGAATAAACTCACTAGAATTTGACATCCCTGATCACTTTCTCTCTTTGGTTTCTGGTTTCCATGACTTAACACTCCTGGTTTTCCTCCTAAATTAGTAATTGCTCCTCCTCAATGTCGTTAGAAAATTTGCCCTCTTCTACACAGCCACCAAATGCTGTTCAAAACACGGCCTGTGCCCTCTTCTCTCTGCTCTCTCACCTCTCAGTTAGCCAACCTGGAGCACAGAAACCTAACACCCAGATGATTCTTGAGTTCTCTCTTTTTCAACTGTGGCACTACCGATGTTGTGGAATGGACAATTTCTTGTTATGAAGTGGGGTTCATGATGGTAGCTGTCCTGTGTATTGCAGGTTGTTTAGCAGAATCCCTGACCTCTATCTGATAGAGGCACTCCCCTCTCACCCCTCCAAGTTGTGACAACAAAAAAATATCTACACACATCATCAAATGTTTCATGGGACATTTGAATCACCCTTAGTTAAGAACCACTGTTCCGCTCATTTTAGGTGAGCTCATTTACACTCATGGCTTTATTTTCCCCTGTCATACAAATAATTAATAAATAACATCTCCATCACTGAAACCTTGTAGAGGCACCAGATCCATGTAAACATTTTCCCTCTTGATGTATTAATCTTAGAAGACTCAAAGGCATTTCAAACTGAATATGGCCAAGAATAAATTTGTAATCTTCCTCCCCTTCCCTAAAACCTAGTACTGTTGTAGTGTCCTTTTTCTCAGTGGGTAGATTTACCATCCATCCACTTATACAAGCTGTCAACTGAGAGTCCATCTCCAACCCCCCCCTTTCTAATGCTGCAAATCAAACCATCATTGAGTTTTACTTTTTAGTTTTGAGCTATAAAAGTTTCCTTAAACATTAGAGTAAAAGTTATATTTATAAAGGGAAACTGATACATTTAACTTCATAAAAAATAAAAACTTTTAAGATCAAAACACAGCAAAAATAACTAAAAATGATATAATTTATATGAAATAAATAACTAACAAATAAATCACGAAAAGACAAATGACCAAATAGAAAAGAAGGCAAAGGTCAGGAGTAGGCATTTCTTAAAGGAGCATCATGAATGGTGATGAACACACACACAAAAAATGTTCATTCTTATTAGTAATCAGAGAAATAGAAAAGAAAATCATATATAACTAAAACATTATTGTTTGATTTGCATTTGGAATTATTCCCATCCCAATTTATCTTCCTTTGCTCTTTATCTCTTCCATCAACCCATGTCTTTTAACAGGATTACTTTTTTTAATGTCAAAGCCTCCTGTCTTAATTGTCTAGTACAGTCTGCTGCAGTCTTGTATTATTGTTTGTCTGAAAATGTCTTTGTTTCAACTTCATTTTTAAGCTGCATTTTCCTAGATCTAGTAATTTAGCAATTATTTTCTTTTGTTTCCTTGGAAATGTCATTCCATTGTTTTCCAGCTATTGTTGCTTTTGAGATAGCAGTTGTAATTCTACGGTTTCAATAAAAGTAATGTCTTTTTAAAAAAATTTCTGCTGCTTTTAAGATTTTCTCTTTGACTTGATATTCAGCAGTTTCACTCTGATGTATTTAGCTGAATATCTATTTTTATTTATCCTGTTGGGTACCACTGAGTTTCTTGAATCTGTAGGTTGAAGCTTTTGCCTTGTTAAGGAAAACTCTGGGCTGTTATCTCTTCAAATATTGCCTCATTTTTAACTTTCTGTTCTTCTGGGACCACAATTTTTCAAGTAAAGGCTAGATCTCATGGAATCTACTATATCTTTTCATACTATTCTAATTTTTCCACCTTTGTGTCCTTTTTATGCTATATTCTAGATGATTTCTTCTGAGTTATCTTCTAGTTTAAAATTTTCCTTATGGCTATATGTAATCTAATGTAAAACCTACTCTTTGAGTAATTGATTTTGATTATTGTACCTTAGGCTTAGAAGTTTAGTTTCATTCTTTAGTTTATAATATGCTATATTATATTTTATCATTTTTTGTTTGCTGTTACATTTTCAAGCTTACCTTTGTTTCTCTGCACATAGTACGATCACTTATTTTAAAGACTGATCACACAAAATCTAAATATTTTGTGGGTCAGCTTCTCTTTTTTGTTGGTTCTTGCTCATGATGTCTTTGGTTTCTCTGTTACCTGGAAATCTTTAACTCTATATAGTTATTTGTAGAAATAATTTGAATATCTTTAAGTAAATACCTTACTTAAGGGAAGATTTGGATTTGCTTCTGAGAAGCTCCTAGGGAAGTACTAACTCAGATAGATCTTAAAACAAATTCAAGGCTGGAGGATCACTGGGAGATCTACAGATGAAACTTGGTTACAATTCCTCCTAAGGACTGGGCCTCTTCTCATTCATTCTTATCCTGACTACATTGCGTTGAATCTTCCTATTGTTCAATTTCCGCATCTGTAAAATAGGCAAAAGAATACCTAGCTTGCTGATTTGTTGTAAAAATTAGAGGTAGCAGGCACTGATACAGGAAAGTGATTTTTTTAGACTATTGTGGATAAATATCAACAGATGTTATGAACTAATTGGCTTGAATGTGTTTGGTAATATAGGATGCTGTATCTATTCTAATTTTGTATTTCGTTGCTGCTTTAAATTTACTGAGAAACTACTCTTTTCATAGCTTTAACCCTTTTATACACATTTTTGTAATCTTGAGCAACCGATATTGATTGATCTCTGCTGTGAGAGAGATGGTCCTTTAAGGAAATGTCATAAATACTTGATTTTGATGTTTCTATTTTTAAAATTTTGCAGTATTCACGGTAACTAGCCAATTTTAAGATATGAATACTATGTCAAGGATTTACTTTTTCTAATATTTAGTACTTGGAGTGGACAGAATCTATTTTAAGAAAAGATTTCTCTCTGTCTTAGTTGTTCCCCTTTGGCCTGTGAAGAGTGGAACAGGAGTAACACAAATAGAGATGATTGCCTCTCCATCCTGACAAAGTATGGTAAAGACCACCGAAGTGTTGTATGCAAGAAAGCACAGGATGGCTGGGATGAGTGAACTATGTATCCCAGGTTTTACTTAGGCCTCAGCATCCAGTGGTAACTCTGTCAATTCTTTGCTCTCTCTGATCATTTGCAAGTATTGGGAGGAAGACACTATTTTGGGGTTAATTAGAATCATACAGTATTTATCTTTTGTGACCGGTTTATTTCATTGGTTTAATATCCTCAAGCTTAATCCACGTAGCAGTATATGCCAAAATTTCCTTCCTTTTTAGAGCAGAATATTTCATTGAATGCATATGTCATATTTGGCTTATCTATTCATCTGTTGATGGACAATTCCGTTGCTTTCATGTTTTAGGTTTTGTGAATAATGCTGTTACTAACATTGGTGTACAAATACATTGCTGAGACCCTACTTTCAGTTCTTTTGGTTATATACTTAGAACTGGAATTGCTGAATCATATGGTAATTCTATTTTTTAATTTTTTGGAGAACTTCCACACTGTTGCTCTAACTTCTATTATTTATTTGCTTCTGCTAGCTTTAGGTTTAGTTTATTCTTTTTATGGTATCTTAAAGTATGAAGCTAAGTTAAAAACTTGGAATCATCCTTTTTTAAATTGATACATAATATTTTACATGTTTATGGGGTATATGTGGGTACATTTCTTACACGCATAGAATGTGTAATGATCAAGTCAGGGTATTGGGAGTGTCCATCGCCTTGAGTATTTATCATTTTTGTGTGTTGGGAACATTTCGAGCCCTCTCTTCTAGCTACTTTAAAATATACAATGCACTGTTGCTAACTATAGTCACCCTGCTCTGCTATCAAACATTAGAGTTTATTTATTTTAACTGTATGTTTATGCTCATTAAATAATTTCTCTTAATCTTTCCTCCCACCCACACTCTTCCCATCGTCTGGTATCTGGCATTTTATTAATCACTTTCATGAATTTTTTTTTTTTTGAGATGGAGTCTCTCTCTGTTGCCCAGGCTGGAGTGCCACGGCAAGATCTCGGCTCACTGCAAATTCTGCCTCCTGGGTTCAAGCAATTCTCCTGCCTCAGCCTCCCAAGTAGCGAGGGTTACAGGCATGCGCCACCAGGCCTGGGTAATTTTGTATTTTTAGTAGAGATGGGGTTTCACTATGTTGGTCAGGCTGGTCTCGAACTCCTGATCTCAAGCGATCCACCCACCTCAGCCTCCCAAAGTGCTGGGATTACAGGCGTGAGCCACTGCACCCAGTCAAGTTCTACTTTTTTAGCTCCCACATATGAGAATATGTGGTATTTGTCTTTCCTGTCCCTGGATTGTTTCATTTAACGTAATGACCTCGTTTCATCTATATTGCTGAAAATAACATAATTGCATTCTTTTTTATGGCTAAATAGTATTCCATTGTGTGTGTGTATATATATAAATCTATATATATATTTATATATACATATATAACAACATTTATGTTGTTCCTCTACATGGGTCATATTTCCCGATCTCATTTTATGCCTTTTTTTTCTTGTTGTTGTTAAAAATTGGGCATTTGAAAAAAGCGGACACTTCTCCCCATCTTTGCAAACTGATGTGGAAGACTGTTACTACTTAGTGGGCCCACCTATCCTTGACATTAGCCTGGGTTGAAGTCTTAATGTCTTTTCAGATCCTTTCTGGGTATGCATTCTGTCTGGGCCTCTGTGTGTGTGTGTCTGTCCCTGTGTATTTCCAGGCTTGTTTTAAGTGTCTTAATTTCCCAAAATATCTCACTCTAGCTTTTTCTAGGGGGTTCTAAATGTTCTGTTGCATTCCTTGGCCTGTAATCTCTTCACTCTAGATGTTCAATGGTCTGAAGTGCCTCTGTGGTTTTCATATACTACAGTAAGTACCACGGCCTTCTATGAGCTGGAGCTTCCTAATCCACCCTCTTGCTGACATCACACTAAATATTCACTTTTGTATCTACTTTTATATTTCAAAATTTGCATCCCTTTTCAAAAAATAGGTTATACACCAAAGTGTGTGAGTGTTAGGCCCCTGAATCTGAATCTACATCTGGAAGTGGGAAGAAAGAAATTTTAACTGTGAAACAAGTTTGAATTTTCGTTATTTACATGAATTGCAAAAACAAGTCATTTATATGTAAAGGTGATAAAAGATTTTATTTTTATTTTTTGTTTTATGAAATCAACCCTCCTATCCGAAGTAACAGAAATACTCTATTCAGAGTCATGGAAAAAACAGAGTGGGCTGTTGGAATTGGAAAGAAACAAGTATGTGTGTGATCTATCTCTATCATCTATCTATTATCTATCATTTACTTCATGGCTTAGTGTATGCCCATATATGTCCTTTAAAGGGGGAAATAATAATATTTAATCTGAGAATGTATTTATAATTTTGACAAGTGTTTGTGGACACTGGTTTTATAGTTAGGTAGACTTGAATTTATCCTAGGTCTGTTTTTGTTCACTCGGGAAAGTTGCTTATCCTCTAAATAACCTTGGTTTTCTCTATCTGTAAAATGACATCATAGAACATGTTTTAGGGTTGTGATAAGAACAAAATGAGATAATTCAAGTATAGGTTTTAGCATAATGCCTGACATGTAGAAAACACTAGCATTCAAAAAGGAGTCATTATTATCATTTTTACTATTACTTATTAATACATACTTGGAGAAGCAGGTAGTTTGGTGTTCTTACATTATCACTGAATAAATTGAGGCCAAGAGTTTAAATATTTTGTTCATAATTACTTAGGAATTTATGAGTATACCTTTAGCTTGTAAACTGTAGAAATTATTAACATCTTTGCCTTTCCATCAGTTCATTAAGAACTGCAAATTATAAATGTTTCTGGACTCTGAGCTGAGTATGCAGTATCTTATGAAAACATCAGGCAGGTGGGGTTGGATTTGGTATTTTTTCTAAGAATTTAGTCCCTTTATTGCTCAAATTACTGGAAAATCAATGACTTGTGCCAAACAAATTGTTTTCTTTCTCTAGACAAAAAGCAGATCAGCAAGTTTTCATATTGCACTATTTTCAACGGCTGGAGCATCAACATTTTACAACAAGAAAAAAATTAAAATTCTTCAACATTTGGAAAAGAAGTGCTTGTAAAACTTTTCACATCCATTCACCATCTGGAAAAGCAAGGTTTTACAGTGAGGCCTGATGATGTCTAGAGTCACCATGCATCTTGGAAAATGACCTCCTATTTAAGTTATTTCCTCTACAGGACACCATGGTGTTCACCTTTCTACAACTTTACACTTGCTGAGGACATATTGTGGAAAATTAAGAGAAATATATATGGATGGCCAAGGCTGTAGATGGATGTCCAAGCCTTTTTACTGGGGAATGTTTTCAGAACAAAATGAGTTACAGGTTCAAGAGTGAAACCCAACAAATCTTGGCTCTTTTTTTCTCTACTAAATTCCAAATCAAAAGTATTTATGGAGTGCTTTTAATGTGCCAAGCACTGGGCTAGAGATTCATAATTTTGATGGGAATCTGTGTATTCGCACTCTTTTAACGTGGAAACCTTGCTTGTGCAAGGTCCTCCCAGATCTTATCCTACTTTATCAAAGCTTGGCTAAATGCAACATGTCTTCTCCCCAGTGCCCTGGGTCTCTGTACACGCAGCAAAGTGGTCCTTAGACATATGCTGAAATAGTGCTTAATTTTCCCCATATACGAATGAGATAAATTCTACTACATGTAGCCAGACTTCGATAGGGAGAACACCCAAAATCACTTAAAATAAAACTACACTTTCATTTTTGCAAGCCAAATAATCCTGGAGGAAATTGTGCTAATTATTTTTTTTTAATTTTCAGTTTACACGTTGGAGTTTTGACTTCAATACATAAAAAGTGCATGAAAACGAATGTAGTGCATCTTTCCTCATATGCTCTGCAGTGATGCGAATTGACTGCATGGCTAGCTGGTCACCTGATAAAGGGCACACAGAGATTCTTGTAGTTCATTAGGGATTACTCTGAGGTTGAACACAGGTTTTTCTTTTTCTCAGATATATAGGTAAGACTTGAACTTCAATTTCCTGCATAGTGAATATGGTTACTATTGTCATGATTGAGCTTTTTTCATTTTAAACACTGAGAGCTTCTTTTGAGTTTGTGGGACCCACGCTTTTGGGCAAAGACTGCTTTCTCAAGGCACATATGTTCAGATGTTCAGGTCGTGATGCAGAGGTATCAGCTGGGAGGTGCCCCATGTAAGTTTGCTACTAAGCTTCACCCACCCTCATCTGAGAGGCCACGTCTCTTCCCCTGAGTCTGGGGATCATGACACTTTATATGTCAGCTACTTTCTTTTTTCGTTTTATTTTATTTTATTTTTGAGATGGAGTCTCACTCTGTCTCCTAGCCTGGAGTGCAGTGGCACGATTTTGGCTCACTGCAACCTCTGCCTCCCAGGTTCAAGTGATTCTTCTAACTCAGCCTCCCAAGTAGCTGGGATTATAGGTGCACGCCACCACACCCAGCAAATTTTTGTATTTTTTTTTTTTTTTTAGTAGAGACAAGGTTCTGCCATGTTGGCCAGGCTGGTCTCAAACTCCTGCCCTCAGGTGATCCGCTCACCTCAGCCTCCCAAAGTGCTGGGATTACAGGCGTGAGCCACTGCGCCCGGCCACATCAGCTACTATTTAATGAACATCTTTCCCTGGACAAGAACAAAACTCAAAGAAATCCAACAGATTGCAACTTAGTCCTGGGGAGAGAAAAGTCCACATGTTAAGCAGAAAGCTGAACCACATAGAATTCAACCTTTGGTGCTGCTAGTGTTGATAAGGAAGGATAGATTCTCTGAGCTAGAGTAATAAAGAAAGAGAAATGAGAAACTAGTATATCTCCAAAGGTTCTCAAAGTATTATTCCTGGACCAGTAGCACCAACATTCCCTGAAAATATGTTGGAATTAAAGATCTCAGTCTCCACCCAGACTTACTGAATCAGAAATTCTGGGGCAGGGTCCACTAATCCTTGTTTTAGTCTTCTGGGTGATTCTGATACACACTCAAGTTTGAGACCCTCTGTCTAGCTAGACCATGCTCTTTTTACTTCAACTCATTATCCCCACAACATGATGCCATAATATAAGAGATTACATAGTGTCAGGCTTTGCTTAACTTAGGCTAAGTCTTTAGATAGATACAAAGAGGTCATTCAATTAGTGGTACCTATTGGATAGGGCTCTTATACCATCCATTTTGTTCCAGCAGTTCTTAGCTCAGTTCCTGGGACACAACAAATGATTAATAAATAGATAACTAGTTATTGAATGAGTGTGGATTGATGAAGTTTGAGTATACACACACACACACAGACACACACAATGTGAGCCATACAAGAGAATGAACGGGAAAGCAAATTTCTTCTTGAATACTCATAAAATCAGCTTTTAATACCAAATATTATTTCTTTAGGCCATATCCCATTGGAGCCTGAATTGCTACAATAGCATTCTGGAGATTTTCCTCCTTTCTAGTATTGGCCTATCCCAATGTATTACATAACTAGCATTCTGGAAAATATTCCTCAAGGATCACTTGCTTACATAACTTACTTTAGAAATTCTTCAGTGTTTGAGTGTGTAGTTCTTTCTGTGCTGTGTGCCCATTGTATCTTGTGAATTCCTGTCTACTAAGGTAAATATCTGTCCACATGTCTCATTCCTTCACTAAACTAAGAAATCACTGTAAAGAAAAATGTATTAGTCTGTTCTCACACTGGTGACAGAGACATACCCATGACCAGGCAATTTACAAAAGAAAGAGGTTTATTAGACTTACAGTTCCACATGGCTGGAGAGACCTCACAATCATGGCAGAAGATGAAAGTCACGTCTCACATGGCAGCAGACAAGAGAAGAGAGCTTGTGCAGGGAAACTCCCCTTTTTAAAATGATGAGATCTCATGAGACTTATTCACTATCATGAGAACAGCATGGGAAAGACCTGTACCCATGATTCAATTACCTTTTACTGGGTCCCTCCCACAACAGGTGGGAATTTAAGATGAGATTTGAGTGGGGACACAACCAAACCATATGAAAATATAATTCATTAATTACCTTGTATGATTCTTTTTCCTATTCCTGGGATTTAGCACTGTTCCTAAAATGACTTATAAAAATATTTCTTGTGTATTTATGTATAAGTACCACACACTAACAGATTGCCCCACTGGAGCACCCAATTTGTGTTTATTTAATCCGTGAAAACGATTAGTTCCTGGCCATGAAGTTTATGCTCCTCCCATAATGTTATGCCAGTTTTTCAGCCTTGTGAATTTCCTCTTTTATCCATCACCTCAATTATTTTTTTTACAGGTGGAGTCTCACTATGATGCCCAGGCTGTACTTGAACTTCTAGGCTCAAGTGATCTTCCCACTTGAGCCTCTGGTAGCTGAGACTACTGGGGTGTGCCACCTTGCCTGGCTTCTCCTCTCACCTTTAGCTCAACAAGTCCTCTTGGAGTCCTCCCTTTACTCAAGCAGTGCTCGAGCCACCACTGGGTCATACTTTACATACCTTAGGGTGGCACTGTATTTGAGGGTTCACATTTAAATGTGCCAAATGCATGCAAAGCCTGGTTTACATTTAGGAGCTTTATATTTTTTTTGGCTTAAGGTCTGGTCTATCTGGTCTATATGAAAAATAGACTTCTTGAACAGCCCCACCCTTTCTCACTTACAAACATGTTCATAATTGGGCTTTAAATAAATAAATATTTACTTACTTATTTACCTAATGAGGTTGACAGCTTGGTGAGATGTTTGACAATGATAATTTCAATAATTTCTGTCATTTTTAGTTCCAAGAGGAACCATCACCCAGTTGAAACTGTTAACCACTCTCACAAAGTCTAAGTAGCCCTTGATTCAAGCTATGGGCACCAGTCTCCACATAATCTACTCAGAAGCACTGTAGTGTGGAAATTGGCAATGTCTGCCTTCTCCAAATCATTCAATAGAGTTTCAGCTTTTCTCAGGCATTCTGCATATTTATAAAAGTTAGCTCGATGCAGTATTCCAATAAGACCACCAATTATATGCCTTTCAAAGGATGTCATCTTCTGAAAGCGTTCCACATGGCTATAATTTTATTACCTCTGGTTGAAGTAGTCACAGACCAAACTAAACGGTGAGTAGAGATTGGTTATAGGGATTATTTTTCCCATCAGAGTCAGTGTAAGTGACTGCCCTCTCCCTTGTGGTATGTTTCAGTCCTGACTTGACTAGGGAAGCCACTCCAACAGATTTCAAACTCTTTTCCAGGGTAGGAAAACACAGGTTGGCTTCACTTCATCCTCAGCCTCCTAACTTCCTTTTAAGTAACCATGAGATATATTTAGGAACTGCTGGTTTCTGAGCTAATACCCATGAGGCACCAAGGCAAAAAAAAAAAAAAAAAAAAAAGGCAAGTTAAACACACTAAAACTGCTGGCCATCTCTTAACCATTCACTGCACATGTAAATTTCACTTGCATTTTTTTTTTTTGCATTTGCTGGTACTATTTTCACTTTTATATCCTAAATTCGTGTGGTAAAAGTTCCTTTTAAAGCATAAGGCGAAGTAGCATAGGGTGGAAAGTTACAGATTTTAGAGAAAGGTAGACATGGCTTTGCAAACTAGCTCTATTATTTATTACATCAAGAATCCCAGAGAAGTTTCTTCTCTAATCTTCCTAAATGTTCTTATGTGTATATTAAGGGTAATGATTCCTATCTTACAGTATTAATGAGAATTCACCGAAGATTCATTCATTCCCCAAATGTTTATGTGCCCTTACAGGAACTGGACCAAGGGAAGAGGACACAGAAGGTAAAAGGAAGCCAGACCAGCGTGTTCTCCCACTCTAGTCCTCCTACCAAGAGGCTTTGATAAGCAATCACAATTGTCCCCAGTGACATGAAAGAAAAAGTGAAGCATCCTGTAGGGATGCATAGCATGACATCTACATAGACTTGGGTCATGGAAGGAAACTGTCACCACATACAAGTTCAAGGGAAATGTTCAGCCTCCAGGGTAGGCAATCCCTAATTTATAACTCTTTACCTGTTGCTAGACATTTTGACTGCGTGTGGAAGAATAAGGAGTAGATAGCTAGACAGAGAAGCTTTTGGGAGAGAGCAGGAAGGAAAAGAATACAGCATGAGAAAAGATCTGAAACACTCAAGAAAGCCCAGCAGGGCTATATGGTAAACAACAGGGGATAGACTTGACCTGAATGCCAGAGGTGTGATATGTTCTCAATTAACGAAAACTATATTCATCATTCAAAAACTGTGCATTAATTGACTTCTAGAAAGTAGGCAGTGTTCTGGTTAGTAAGTGGTTTGGAAGTGATTTTTTTAAAAACTTTTTTTTCCTAGAAGATATCTAGCAGAGCCTTCCTGCTGAAGGTAAAACCTATTAAGTATAATATATATCTACATATTTATATATCTACATATATATCTATATATCTATATATTTATATATATATGTAGAGAGAGAGAGAGCCTGAAATCAGATAGTCATATATATAGACATATATATACATATATATGTATATGTATATATATGTGTGTATATATATGTGTGTGTGTGTGTGTGTGCGCGTGTGTGTATATATATATATATATCCTGAAATCAGATTGTCCTCAAGCAAACGGTAGCTTTCTTTTTTTACATTTTACTTTTTAGTATTGGCCAACATCTCCACTCTCCCCATGGGACACTTGAGTCCAATCGTTATTATAAGATGTTAGACCTACTCTCTCTCCAGGACAGGAAAATGCCAGTCACCATGGGCAAGAGCTTTTGGCAGCTTTGCAGCCTTTAAATGCCTCATTTTGAATAAGCAAGGCACTTTCTGGAAAGATTTAAAACCATGTTCTATAAGTTGCAATTAGTGGCCTCCCACAAATTGCATATCACTCCAGCAAGTGTGGTCTCTCCAGAGTGCTTTGCTAACTGGCTTACAAGATTGTATGTTATTGTTCTTTAGGGGGAAAATATTTTCTCTTTTCCTTTTATACCCACTCACTTAGATACATATCATCATAGGTATTTACTGCAGCGGACTCTAGCTGTGTGTTTACAAGGCCCCCAACTAGGGATTAACAAAAGTAACATGGCATGTCACCTTTCAAAGATATTTTATTTTCTTGGCGGGAATGTTTTTCCATTTCATTTTCAGTATGTAGGTGACTCCTAACCTACACTAGCATTGCCTTACTTAGAGTAAATAAAGATGCCTGATAGTGAGGAAAACATACTTACAGCAGTTAAATATGACATTGTTGCCAGTGCTGAGCCAAGCTGATTTGGGTTCAGACAATAAAAGCAAAGCATAGCAAGGAAATATGAGAAGCTGATTGTTGTGGTAGCAAAAACTTTGAATTGCACCTATGCAGTGAATTCATACCTTTGAACTAGGGGAAATTTTGTTAAAGCCTTTTTGCCTTTGCTAAACAGGTTTTGGGAAGACTTTAAGAGAAAAAGTGTTTAGCAAAGGCAAAGTGTGGTTTCATCATTTTAGGAAGATAGCTAGTTGATGTGACATCAGCATTCAGGTGGAAGCTGAGAGTATTTTGATAGGCAGCCTCCAAACAGAAGCTGCCCTACTGGTCACTGTTAACTAGGAATCAATTCAGGCATAGTGCAAGGGTGTAGGAATAATGACATTTATTGTTTTTTTAAAAAAACAGACATAATAGATTTAGAAGACTTAGCCGCTCCCCAGCATTTGGATGTAGACAAATCACTGGAGTGCTTTAGGCTTCTATTTCCCTATCTTTGAAATGAAGGAATTAGAGAATCTTTAGTATCTTTTCTAATCATAAGACTGCAAATTACATGAATTCAAATCCCAGGTTATTCTGTAATTCTACCTTCGGAATACCATTCACCTTCTGGACCTCAGCATCCTATATCCTAGAGTAACAATAATGTGTGTCTTATAACATTTTTAAATTAATTTAGATAATATATGTGAAAAGTTCTAGCAAAGGGGCAGACACATAGTAAATATCTCAATACCTTTCTAGGAGCCTTGTTGATAATGGCTTGATTGAAAAGAAAAAAAAAAGTTAAGACAATGATTAGGGGATTTTCCAGTCAAAGATTTCTGTACAGATGTGCCTTGACTTATGGTGGGTTTGTATACCAATAAAGTTGAAAATATCTTAAGTCAAAAATGCATTTAATATACCTCACCTGCCACACATCATAGCTTAACCTAGACTACCTCAAATGTGCTCAGAACATTTCCAATATCCTGCAGTTGAGCAGAATCACTTGGCAACACAGTACACTGTAGAGCATTTGTTGTTTACCCCTGAGATGGCGGGGCTGACTGGAAGCTGCGCTCACCACCGCTGCCAGGCATTGAGAGAGAGTATGGTACTCATATCATTAGCCTGGGAAAGGATCAAAATTAAACATTTGAAATGTGGTTTGTACAGAATGCCTATCACTTTTCTACCATTGTAAAGTCGAAAAATTGTACCATAGTATGCCAGGGACCATCTGTATTTTTAGTAATTTTGCTTGAAAACAACTTCTGCGTACCAGACAGACCCTTACCTAAGGAAATATTTTTTCATTACCAACATTTGAGCAGGTTAGCAGAGGTGAGAGATCTGAATACAGAAGTGGAAACAACATTAGAAACAGCCTGGGAGGACATCCAGCAGCCCATGCAAGTGGCAGAATGCTCATGGACAAGCTGAGTGTGTAGGGAAACTGCAATTAGATAGACAGGAATTGACGTCCAGAGTTGAGATGTGTGGAATCTGTGGACATGATGTCATTGGTTTGTAGGGTTTATGCTCCATTTGTCCTTACAGAGGAACCCAGGAAAGAGCATAGTGTGAGGGGAAGGTCATGGGATTAAGGTGAGACATTGTGGCAGAGAACCATCTTTCCATCAAAACTGTGCACTCTTCCTTCCACAGTGTGGAGCATGTACAGGAATGAAGCTGCTCACCCAGGACTTATGCTTTGCACCTTTGTGCTCCTCACATATGGCCATGTGCCCGTCCCCCCGTCCCCCACCCCACCAATGGCATCTGTGCAGAGTGATATGCGCCACTTCCAGGCTGGATATTTACACTGTGGTTACCTTCTGTCCCTTTTCTCTGCATCAGCCACTGAATGAAGCTCTGCCCAGGCCTTAGGAAAAGGTGAAACCCCAACTGGCAGGGGCCCCAGTTCACCATATCCAGGAAGGTGTCCTTGAACCAGAAATACCCACGTTGTACTCCGACATGAACAAGAAATAGATTTCTATTATATTAAGCAACAGAAAATTTCAGATATATTAGTTCTCGCAGCAGGAAGGATGTATTGATAATGGCAACATGGATGGAGCTCAAAACATCACATCTAATGAAAAAAGAGACTTACATAAAAAATTATAGACTATATTATTACATTCAAATGAAGTTCAAGAACAAGCAAACGTTGTGGAAAAATATCAGAAAACTTGCTTCCACTGGAGGGGTAGGACGGGATTTGACTGGGAAGAGGCCTAGGGGAACATGCTGGAATGATATTAGTGTTCTATTTCTTGATGGAGGTTTGGGTTCCACAGGTGTATGTATTTGCAAAAGTTAGCAAATGTAGAGTTAAGGTTTGTGTTCTTCCTTGTGCAATACATTTTACACCAAAGGGAAGGCTGTAAACAAATATTGAACTGTAGTTAATCATATGTATGGAGAAAAACTTAAGGAAAAGACTTATGAATGCCTCAAGTTTATTTTAAAAAGCATTGAAAATAAGATTAAACATGTATTTATGGATAAACTACTGAAACTGAGAGATATTAACAGTAAATAGTCAAAATTTTCACCGTAATAATGAAATTGAAAGGGATTTGAACCCAGGTCTGTTTCACTGTAAATCCTTGCTCCTGTGCTCTCTCATGTTTATTGGAATTCATGGGTAGAAAATTTAAATGCTCTGAATCACTATGAGAAGAAAGATTCAGGAAAAAAAAAATGAAAGGCTAGATTTCCAAAGATAAGCCAGGTAAATATCATGGAGAGTTGCAACAATGTACTGCTAATTAACTCTAATACTTAGAGCTAATGTCGAGTTTTCTGAGGGTTGTGACATTCATACATGACTAATTAACCTACACAGCAAATCCATTTCACTAGCTGCCATGACACAGCCAATCAAGACTAGCTCACTGTTTGCTCATTTGGAAAATGATGAGGATTCCCATTTAGACTTAATTACACTACAAAGATTGACAATTACCTTCTCTATAGAAGCATCAGATGTTTCAATATTATACTGAACATGTGCCTATAATTATGTCCATAATTTGTCTAGCAGAAAATGTAACCCAGTCATTACTGAGATCTTATGCCTGTAATTAGATATCGAAAAAAAAATACCAAATGGGAAAAGTGGGTTGTTGGGATGTTAGGACCATTACAATGTGAGAATCTGTATGAAGCTATTAGTGGGAACTCAGTAGCAACCAACATCTCTTGGATTGCTGCCCTCTATTAAAAATAATCACGAAGTGTGAGAGAGGGGAAAATGATGGCAGAGTAAAACCATAGTACAATCGCTTTTCCAATACTTGACTGCAGTCATTAAAAATCCCATAGGCACCTCAAATTCAACACATTTGAAACCGACTCATTAGCCACCTTTGCCCCACTATAGCTACTCCTTTTCCTGTGTTTGCTGTCTTAGACGATTGCAAAGCATTGTAGAGTCATCTGCAACAATTGTTCTCTCACTCCTTTCTCCTAATCAAACCTCCGTGATTCTGATTACTAATTTTTTCCAAGTGTGTTGCTCCTCTCTATGCTGTGACTCTTCCATTGTCTGCCTTCATCATCCTTGTATGGTCAATTTCAAGAGCACGCATAAGAATGGTGCTGCATCTGAATGTTCACTCATAAGTGGGAGTTGAACAATGAGAACACATGGACACAGGGAGGGGAACATCACACACTGGGGCCAAGCAGAGGGAGAGCATTAGGACAAATACCTAATGCATGTGGGGCTTAAAACCTAGATGACGGGTTGATGGGTACAGCAAACCACTATGGCACATGTATACCTATCTAACAAGCCTGCATGTTCTGCACGTGTATTCCAGAACTTAAAGTATAATAATAATAAAAGAAGAATGGTGCCGCTTTCCTCAAATGTCTCCACCGTGTCACTTATCTTCTGAATTTCTCCCAGTATGATCATCTCTAATCACAAATCTCATTATGCCACTCTGCCATTCAGAAGAGTTGAGTGTGTCCACCTCTTTCCTAACAGCATTTGGCAGAACACAGAAAGTATGTTTTGTTTTTCATTGAATTTTGTGCCAGCTTCACGCTGGCCTGCCCCAGTCTGTAATTTAGGCTAGCTCCATTATATGGTTTACTAATTATGTAATGTGATATGCTCATTATTTCAGTTATCTCTTGCAGGACAACTGGCTACCCCAAAATTTAATAGCTAAAAGCAATCATTTTTATTTTGCTAATGATTTTTTGGGGTAAGGAATGTAGAAATGGCTCCAAAGGGTGGTCGTTTCTGATCGATATTGCATCAGCTGGGGTGGAAGGATCTTCTTCAAAATAGCTTCTTTACTCACATCTGGTGCCTTAGGGCTTCTTGACCTCTCTCTCTCTTCATGTGGCTTCTCATCCTCCAGGCTTTCTTCACTTGGCTTACCTTCTTGCAGTAAGGGTATCTAAAAGAAGTCTCACTTTTTACACGGAAGCTAGATTCCAAGAGGCAGGCAGTAGAAACTGCCCAGCTAGCTAAAGGCTATAACAGAAAAAGGCATGGCAACACTTCTACCATAGTCTATTAGTGAAGGCAGTTCCCAAGACCCTCAGATTTAAGAGCACAGAGAAATAGATCCCAATTCTAGATGGGAAAATGTCCAGGTCACGTTGAAGAAGAGCACATAGGGCAAGAGACACTGTTGCACCCGTATTTGCAAAAGTAAATCTATATGCATGCTGTTTCATTCTTCTAAAATACTGAGTGGCTGTAGCTCTCAACGCTAATCGCTCTGTCTATCCTACTCAAATGCACTTCGGAGCAATTGCTCAACTTTGCACATTCTCTATGCAACCTCTCTCCAAAATGCCCCTACAATACTTAGTGTAATCTCTTTTATGTTAGAGTGGAACACCATTGTCTATTTACTGACATATTTATCTCTCCCGCCAGAATATAAGGATAAGCTCATGTCTTATTTACTTTAGAATACCTTTTGTGTAACACAGATGCTGGTATATAGTAGATATTAAATGCATGTTCTATTGATCACAAGACTAATAAAAGGAATAAATAAATTGTCCTATTCGTACATGTATTATCTATGCCTGGTGTACTTCCTGGAACAAGTTTAGTACCTGGTGATTATCAGCTTCCAAGATGGCCCTCAAAAGTCTCCACCTCCTGAATTCACACTCTTTGTAGTTCCTTCCTGCATTGTGCCAGAGTTGGTCAATGTGACCAACAGGATATAGTAGAAGGGATGGTATTATGCTATAAAAGACATTCAATTTTTATCTCTTTCTCTCTCATAATTCACCCTGAGAGAAACCAGCTGCCTTGTTGCAAGCAGTCCTACGGAGAGGCCCACATAGTGAGAAACTGAGGCCTTCTGCCAACAGCCAGAGGAGGGAGCTTGCAACCAGACCCTCCAGCCCCAGCTAAGCTTCAGGTGACTGTCCAGGCAACGGCTTGAGTAAAACCTCACAAGACGTCCAGAGCTAGAGCCACCCAGCTCAGCTGCTCCCAGATTTCTGACTCTCAGAAACCATGTGAGATAATAAATGCTTGCTGTTTTAAGCTGCTAAATTTTGAAGTAGTTTTTTACACAGCAAGAGATAATTATTTTATTTACTAATACATATTCGTGAATGCCATCCAACATAGAAAGAAAGAAGCAGTTCCATTCTTCTTCTTGGATTTTTAGCTAAAGTATTTTGTTGTTACTAGGACAGACACCTGTGTGGTAATTGCTATTTCAAGCTGGACACCTGGGCTTTTTCTCCACTACAAAGAACCTCTCAGTTACTACCAGAGAAAGTAATGATCTCACTTCTTGGAGTAAGTGTTTGTGCTAATTAGCAGCATGACGAAATATAGCATGTCAAGCAAAAAACTATTTGTACTTACCTTCCAACACATTCTCTTATAGAGAGGACATGATGCCAGAGAAATAAACATTAAACTACTGTATACTATCAGACTTTGCAATGTAGCCTTACTTCGCTAGCTTTGTATTTCAATCCCTAATTACTAAACTGATAAGATTTCTGATTATTTTGGTTGAAAGAAAAAGCCCTCCTTTTGTCTTAACAAAATTAGAACATGAAAGAAAAAAATAAATACATGAAATTACCTAGAGAAGATATTATTTATATGTGCTTCTAAGAAATTCAGCAGGGGATTTTAAAAATGCTGGATTAGTAATTTTATAATCTTTTATATTCAAATATACTTCCATGAAATGTTAGCATTTAAAATAATAGGGAAAATTCTATAAATTATAGACATAACCAAACATCACATTCAGGACTTTAGTAATTCTTTAGTTTGCACTAATCTTTTCAGCCATTCAGCTACTCATCAAACATGTATAGAATTCAGCTGATAACTGGTCAACAGTTAGAATCTTGGAGTGCAAGAAATTCAAAGTGTAGACTTCCAGCACGAATATGGCTGTTTAATCAGAACTTTTTCTTTTCTTCCTAGAAGTCATCTAAAATATACCAAAAAAGAAAAAAAAAACAACTTAGTACATTGTGTTTAGTGAAACTCGGAGACCAATTTAGTTCTTAGACCTCAAATACATGCACTTGCCATGGAATAGATAAAAATCGTGACCAAGTATGTTTGACGAAAAGTTTAAAATCCCAAAGAATAATTATTTGCTTCTATGAGAAACTCCATGAAGCCAAAATGCGAGAATTCAGAGAAGAGATAATAAATTTAGCAGAAGGATATGAAAGGTGAACTGGCAAATTTCAGGGGAAAAAAATGGGAAAATAAAGCCGTTACAGAAATCAAGATATAGTTGAAAGGCACCAAGATAGGATAAACACAGAGAAAGTCACAGTAAAGCCACAGAAGATAGAAAGAAGAAATCAAACATAAAAAGGGAAATAAACAGTCTAAAAGGTTTGGAAAGAAAATAATAAACAATACAATACAGACAAAGAATATCTAACATGAATATCATTAAAGTCCTTGAAGAAGAAAGCCGAACTGAATAAGACTAACTCTTAAATGTATAATTCAAAAATACTTCCTGCCACATAAATACTATGAACCTACCTATTGAAAAGGCACAAAATATACCACGGAGTAGTTAATAGTTAATGCTAGAATATATACTGTGATATACCTTGTTGACATTGGTGGTTTTTTACAATAAAAGGAAGAATTTCTCTGGCAAACAAGGCGAAAGGTCAAGTCACGTATAAGAGGAAACAAAAATCAAACTGAGTTCAGATTTATCCTAAGCAATATTCATTGACAGAAAACAGTGGAACAACATCTACAAAATCCTTAAGGAAATAAAGTGTTAGACAAAGATTTTATATCCAGCTAAGCTTTCTTGGCCGGCAATTTTGAACATGGAATGTCCAGCAAATATTTACCCATTATCCCTTCTTGATGAAATTACTAGAAAACAAAACTTCAATGAACCAAGGAATGGCTGAGGAGATAAGGCAAAAGAATTGGAGGTGGTGAATATATTCAATCCATTTTGATTGAGAAAGACTAAAAGAGAAGTGCATATGAGAATGAGAGAGCATAATGCACGCTTCCAATGCCTTGACAATGTGTAATAGAAATGATCCAACAACATGAATTAGGAAGAGAAGAAAGATGAGAGGTAAAGTAAGTTCACTGATTGCTTCATTAATCATAGCTGGGCTAGAAGTCACTTATTTATTACATGCTGATAGAGCATGTAATAGAAAAGTAAGTATATTTAGGTGTACAAAGTAAACCCAAAGAAAGATAAAATTATGGACTAAAATCTGGTGATAATAAAGAGAAAATTTATTATTGCTCATAGCAAGACTAATAGTTACTATCTAAAGAAACACGAATGTTAGCAAGATAATTGAATTCATCTGTATTTCATGATAAAATGAAAGAAAAATAAGCAAAGGTATAGAATATCTAAATACCCTAATTTAAAAAGTACACCTGATTGATATTAATCATACTTTGTATAATAAGAGAGAACATACCTTGCTGACAAATCACACTCAAAAGCTGGTTGTGTATTAATTAAGTCACCAAGTAAACCATAATAAATCCTAAATAATAAATATGCAGACAGCATTATATTATTATAATTCAATGACTATTAATTATAATAAAAAAATACTCCACCATTGGAGATTGATGAATTATTTCTTAATGAATTTTTAGTACCAAGGAAATATATAGCGTATAACCTCAGCTTATCCAGACAATTATAAAAATCAAAACAGAACATGGGATACAACTAAAATCAAAAGAAAACTCAAAAGCTTTGCTATTCTTATCTTTAAACACTAAGACTTAACATCTGATGCAAGAAGTTAGAAAAAGACAGCAAGATGAACATAAGGAAGACAGAAAGGACAAATAAGAAATTAAAAAGTTAAACATCAGTCTTAAAAAGAAGTAAAACTAGTCATCTGAAAGCTGATTTTTAATAGATTATCAACTAATCAAGACAAAAGAAAATATAAGCACATAAAATAAAAAGTAACAACAGAAGCAAGAGAAATTTAAAAAGTCATAAGAATGATACTACTCGACTTTATGTAAATACATATGAAAATCTTGATCAAATGGAAAATTTTTAGTGAAATTACTAAAACTTAGTCCTGCGGGACTATAAAACATAAGTCCATTTTCTGTAGAAGGAACAAATAAAAGTTGTTAAAAAAAACTACTCTGGGAAAAGTATCACTAGAGGAATTATATCACCATTTAAAGAATAATTACAATGTTATTTAAATTATTCTATAGTGAAGACGAAGAGAAAAATTTTCCAGATATTTCATGTGAAATAAGCATTTTAGTTTTACTAAAGCTTGATAAATATTACAAAGAAAACTACAGACTGATATGGTTAGGCTTTGCGTCTCCACCCAAATCTCATCTTGAATTGTACCCAATCTCAAGTATTGTCTTTATAGCAGTGTGAGAACAGACTAATAAGCAGGCCCTATCTTTTTTAGGAATAATATAAGTATCATTTCACAGAATATCATAAAATATGTAGTATTAACATATTCGATTATTAAATTAATATTAATAAACAGATTCGTGTAGAGCATTTAAAAATAATAATTGATGATCAAGTAGAGATTATTCCAGAAATGTAACGAGAGTATGATAGTAAAATCAAGAATCCCCATCTGGTCTATAGTTCTTTACTAAACTTGAACATGTGGTTGGTTATTGGCTAACCTTAATTCAATAATGACACTGTTCTTAGCATATCACATCTATTAATTCATTTTATTCTCAGAAACATTCATTTTCCCATTTTATTCATGTAGAATGGAAGGCACGAAGAGGTTAAATTACTTGCGCAAAGTCACCCAGCCAGTAATTGCTCACGTTGAAATTTGAACCCGTCTTCTGGCTCTGGAGATCATAATCTTATGAATTTCTTCACTTCTCTGGGACAAATAAATTAAATATATTTTTTCCAACTTCCTAATGCTTATGTTACATACAGCACAATCAAACAGAAATGAGTTATCATGCCAGTGCCTAAGAGAGGCTGGTTATGTTTCTGAGGCACCTCAGAGGCCATCTGTGGTCCCACTGGGGATGATTTGAGCAAATTCCTTAACACATGCCTAGCCACAGTAAGTCCTCTGTAAGTTTCGACTACATCACGATTGTCGTGGAAGGATGGAGCAGGATGGTGTCTGCCTGCTGTGGATGTGTAAACTTCTATGCGTCATGCATGATATCACAAGTTCATGAAAACAAGCCTCAGAATCCCTGAGAAGTAGCCAAAGATCTTTGAGCCAAAGATCTTTATTTCCCCATATTGAGTCTGATACTCTTTTTCATGCCTCAAAAGAATTCAGTCAGGGTGTTTAGAAAAATTAATTATCCTACTAAATAGATGACAACTCCCCAATAAATGTGTTTTATAAGTACAGATATGCATGCATTTTTTTTGCAAGATAAACATGTGCAATGTGAAAAAGTCAGAGCCTCAGAATTATTAAGGGGGAAAGCAAGCAAGCAAGCAACCAAGAGAGCAAGGTGATCAAGAGCAGAGATTGAGCTAGGAGCTTCCAGGACTTTCTCAAGGGAAGGCATTTTGTTCTCTACTGATCACCCTCCAGTGACTCCTAAAGCCTAATTCCAAATCTCATTTTTCTCCAGGTGAATGTTTGCACAGAGAGTGATGGAACAAGATCCCCAAAGGAGAAGTGGTTAATCCTTTGCTTTCATGTGAGTGCTCAGGCTCTTGACATTAATACCAGGATGGGTAAACTACACCTTGTCATTCGTGTTCATGTCAGTTTTATTATGTTATTCAGTACTAATAGATTCGAATTCCAGAGCATTCCTCACTGGCAGTATTCCTGGGAAGTAGTAAAGACAGACAAGCATCTTCACATGCATAAAAAGAAGCCAATTCATATTTTTGCCTCCTGCTTCCTAGTGAAGAGTAAGCTCGGTCAAGTGTGTTTCTGATGTACACGGCAGGCACTGTGTGATTCCTTAGTAAACAGCAATTAGTGGTGACGATGGATGCTAATACCATATTAAAATAAACTTACAAGGCCAGCCCAACATAGAAGAGCATGGAAACTCCCTCTTGGTATGAGACAGAATGATCTGTATCTTAAACAACTGCACTGGCCTCAAAATATTACTCATCCAGGAAAATAGAAGGCTAAGTACCAAATATCCATTCTAATATTCTAAATAGAGGTATCACTGGGGGAGGATATGTATTTTCAAGTTTTGGTTAATAATAAAAGTTAAAAAACAAAGGGCATCCTTCAGTTTTTAACTATTAACTTTATTAACTGGAAAAACATTCTCCTTCTTCAAATAGTTGGAGCAGGTGGTGTGGGAGAGTGGCTAACAGGGTGGCATTGGGACTCAGACTGACATGGCTTTACCCCTGACAAGTGGTGAAAGCTTAGTTTGTTGATTCCTGATCTACAGCAAGGATCAGATGAGACAAAAAAAGGGGCTGTGAACAATGCCTGGCAGATATCTAGTGCTCATTGTGTTTGTTTTTGTTAGCTCTCTAGTCACAGTTTTCATCTAACCAAAATGTTGCCAGATAATTCTCATCTTTATGGATAATTGGTAATCTGTTTCTCCTTTAAAATGTTTTCAGTGTCATGGCCCGGCATGGTGGCTCACGCCAGTAATCCCAGCACTTTGGGAGGCCGAGGCAGGCGGATCACCTGAGGTCGGGAGTTCGAGATCAGCCTGACCAACATGGAGAAACCCCGTCTCTACTAAAAATACAAACTTAGTCGGGCATGGTGGCACATGCCTGTAATCCCAGCTACTTGGGGAGCTGAGGCAGGAGAATCACTTGAACCCGGGAGGCGGAGGTTGCAGTGAGCCGAGATCGCGCCACTGTACTCCAGCCTGGGCAACAAGAGCGAAACTCCATCTCAACCACAACAACAACAAAAAATGTTTTCAGCGTCAACTGTCAGAACCTGAGTAAGATCAGATTAAGAGAAGGAAGAGTGAGAACAGCATTCAATATCATGGTATGTTCACCATATGTACTATGCTTAGAGTGGTTGTAGGGGCAGTGGTGATGGTGGTGGTGAGAGGAGTACGGAAGACATACAATTTGAGGTTGTTTTAGGCCGGGGGCCAATTAAAATTTAAGACGCTGCTGGAAGTCAATTCAAACAGCAGATTGAATTATTTTCTTTCTGATCAGATAGTTTGGGGTTCTGTGTTAACAAGAAGGATGCTCCTCCCTTAGGAAGGAGAAAACAGACTAGAGTAAGAGCCAATTCTACCACCTTTAAAGAAAGTACCGAATTCTTCTTTTTAAAAAGGCTCATTGATGAGTTGAGGGAGACCAAACCAAACAAAACATAACAGAACTGTTGTCTCTCTGTTTTGGGAGGAGTGCCAGAGAAGGCTCAATACAATGGACTTTACTGCATCTAAGTTCCATGTCAGGGCTCAGATCATTTGTCCCAGAGCCACATAAGCAGGTGTGGCTGCTTTTTGCTGATGGCTCTTCAGAACGGTCCCTTGGTGGCATCATCCCACTGCCTCCTTTTGTCCTGAGCCTTCATCACTCTCTCTTCACTGGGAGAAGAGATAATGTCTGTTTTCAGATCTATTCATGAAATACCAGACTTGGCAGAGCAGCCTCCCTGGAGAACCTGATAATTAAGACAGTTGCTTAATTAGAATGATGATGTGTGTGTCTGCATTGAATGCCAAGCACTATAATTACATTGTGAACCTGAAATGTGGGCCCCAGGCACTTCAGGTCAGCTTTCTAGGTATTTGCTTGCTTCATGGGGAAGCAAGGGCTGCTCAGTGTTCCTAACACATTTTAAACACCTTAGGCGAGTTGGAATGAAGGTGGGTTTTGGAATCAGATGACCTGTCTTTAACTCACAGATCTGCCACTCACCAATAGTGTGATTTGGGCCAAAATTTTAAAACTCCCTGAAGCTCAATTCTCTTTTCTGTTACATAGAATTGATTATGTGTGTATCATAGTATTGTTAGAAAGATTACATGAAATTATATTAACATAGTCCTCAGGAAATATTAGGACACATTCATTATTTGGCATTTTCACCAGTGAAGTTAATTATAAACACTTGGATAAGTTTGCAGAATTTAGCAAATAAAAAATATAGATAACAATTTTCTAGCATAAGTATATCCCAATTGACATGAGTCATACTTACATTAATACTAAAAATTATTTGTTGTTTATCTGTAATTCAAATCGTACTGGGCATCATGTATTTTATCTGGTGACTCCACATTTGAGGGATCTTGAAATCCTCTTTTTGAAATATTCGTTTATAGAATAACTGGGTGAACACTATCAAAGCTATGTTAGGTCTCTCAAGCCAAACTTTCAAATTCTACTCAGAGTGCCCTGGCAGAATACAAACCTCAAACTTTCCAGCTTTGGATATTCAAAATAGGAAAAAAAACCCAATGCAAACAGAGCCCTAAAAAACAAGAACTGTGAGTATAATGTTCTATCATTAAAAAAAAAAGATTTGTATTAAAAAATCATTTAGGAATTCCCCAAATCTGAGAAAAGCTCCTTTGGCCTCTTTAAACTTGTCAAGAACAATTATAATTGCCCATTCTGAGCCTTGGGAAGAAATGACAGATTCTTCTTACCTTAGCCAAAGCCCTTAAAGCCCCAAAAGGCCAGAACTGCACCAGAGATTGGGAAACTGCAGAACGTCTGTGTGTGTCTGCAGAGGGGTTTCTCTTCTTAGCACATTCAGTGAAAGTCTTCAAAGGCAAAAAGTTTCCTAGCTTAGACTCAAACACATGGCCCTCTGCTTCTCTCTAAACCAGTATGCAAACTAGTATATCCTCTAAGGTTAGGGGTGAGAGGGGAAGACATGGGAGAATGTAAGCATAATAATTGTCTCTCAGAGCTGTGAGAATTAAAAACAAAAAAAGATAATATATCTTATAGAAAACCTTTAGCACAGTTCCCAGCATACAAATATCACTACTAGAGAAGATCAGAGAAAGGCAGTTGGGAATAGGAAGGTCCTGGAGACGGGGTAAGGGGACATTGGAACATCCCCAGATACCTGTTAGGAAGCAAGTTCTGGGAATAAACACAAGGATGGGTTTTGCTTTGCCATACAAAGTTTTGAAAGCTAGAGGTGAGACACAGAAAAGCATTATGTACTAATGCTTGTGTACAAACAGGATAATGAAGAACTAGGGAAGGCAGAGGGCTTTACTAACGCTAATCCTCACTCTGTCCTAAATAAGTATACACTCTACATATACTCTCAATGACCAAAAATGAGGGTAAATTATGATCTATGCATCCATTTAAAAATACACTGTTAGGCAGAAGGAAGAAATTCTAGTGTTTGACGGCGCAGAAGGTTAACTGTAGTTAACAATATGTTGTATATTTCAAAATAGCTAGAAGAAAAGATATGAAATGTTTTCAACACAAAGAAATGGTAAATATTCCAGGTGATGGATATCTTAAATACCCTGACTTGGTCATTACATATTCTATAGGTGTACCAAAATTTCACATGTCCCCCGTAAATATGTGCAAATATTATGTATCAATAAGTAATAAAAATAGTAAAAGGGGTTTTGCCTGAAAACAAGGACATAATTACAGTATTCAGTATGAACTTTGTAAATATATATATAAAAGGTTTCACTGGGCACTATTGGAAAAGGTACACTTTTGAAGAATGAGTATTTTTTGAGATGTTCACACTATTTTGGTAAATAAAAATAAACAATTGACAAAAAATTGTGTGTATAAAACTAAAAGGATAGACATCAAAATGTATGTACCATGATGTCCTAGAGGTAGAAGGATTATGTGTGATTACATAAAGGATCATTTTTTATAACTTCGTGTATTACAGATTTCCTACTCTGAATATTATGCCTTAATTTTTAAATTAGAAAAGATGGCAAATATGAAAAATACCATTAACATCCATAGATAATACCCCTCCTACATCCCCTCATAAAAATTTAAGATTTTGTTAGGGATTTGCTCATATGGAAAATGACAGACCAAAAAAGTAGGTTAGCTCAGGGCAGTCAGTGATGGAAAGTCAAACATGCCAAGTGGCCAGCATGGAGTAGAGTGTCAGGAAAGGTGGATGGAGGCAGAGTGTGGCCAGCACAGCCATCTCTACTCCTTTTTGTTTGTTTGTTTGTTTGTTTGTTTGTTTTTGAGACAGAGTCTCGCTGTGTCACCCAGGATGGTGTCCAATGCCGTTATCTCGGCTACCTGCAACCTCCGCCTCCCGGGTTCAAGCGATTCTCTTGTCTCTGCCTCCCAAGTAGCTGGGACTACAGGTGCACTACCACACCCGGCTGATTTTTTTTTTTTTTTTTTTTTTTTTTTTTAGTAGAGATGGAGTTTCACCGTGTTAGCCAGGATGGTCTCGGTCTCCTGACCTCATGATCCACCCTTCTCGCCCTCCCAAAGTGCTGGGGTTACAGGCGTGAGCCACCGCGCCCGGCCGCCATCCCTACCCTTTACAGACAGCGTCAATCTCACTGGTGGGTCCCTATGCAGTCCAACTTGCTCCATGTCTGAATGTCAGTCCTAGATACAAAGCAGAGAAGTTTAAAGTAGGGAATGGCTTCTTTTTTCCTTTTACAAAACATAATGATGGTAAGACACAATATTGGAGTTGGGATGGAGAAGTAGATATAAAGATATGGAGAGGCATCCCTTAAGGGATAGAAATAGTTTCACAGATGAAATGCCTAAAGGAGAAAGAGGAGAGACAGTTGACGAGACAATTATCTCAAAGGAGGAAAATGGTAAAAAGGCAAAGAATAATGTGTGTGAACTCTCTGGTGCATGGTAAGTACTATAAATATCTTAGTTGTACTAGTGTTAGTCAATCAAGTATTTGCAGTTACTGTTCCTACAAGGATTTTAACTGTTACTGTAACTACTCTCCTGCTATTAAGACAACTATTATAACTATTGTTACAACTACTACGTCTGCTAGTACAATAACTACTATTATGACTGCTACCACAGCTACTATTACTGCTGCCATGGGATCCTTGAGGCGTCGTTTCACCAGCCAGAAACCTCTGTGGCTGGCAGCACCTTCTGTCTGAGTATTGCTCGTGCCCACTGGGCTTGTTCCGCCCACTTGGCCCGGTAGGCTGTGCTTGGCTCCCGCCACCAGCCCAGATCCCACACCTGCCCAGGGAGAGCTAGGCGCGGAGCCGCAAGGGGTGTGTGGGTGAACGAGCGCAGGGACCGGCAACAGCCATACATACCGGCTGCTGCAGTGGGGCTGGCAGCTCCAGGCGCCAGCACAGTTGTGGCTCTGCGTGAGGTTGGACCAGATGGACGGCATGTGGATTCTGCTGTGGGCACCTGTTTGGATGAAGGGAACGAAGGTGGTGGCGCCTGGAAGCTTGGAGATGCCAGGAACCATAGAACCCCAAAGGGAGTGTCACAGCCCTGGCTCAGGGAGACCCTAGGTCTGGGCTCCCCAAAAGAACACAGCTCTTCTCTCCTTCTCGTCACCCGCAATGTGGCAAGCAAGGGAGCGTGTTTCAGCCCTGTTTGTGTTAAAGCTCTTTTAGTACCTCCAGGCGGGTCCTGAGTTCTTGTCCTGCGTCCAGGGAGATGAGGTATTGCGGACAACTGGAGGCTTAGCAAGGTGGAGAAGAGCTTTATTGGTGGCAGAACAGCTCTCAGTAGACCTGAAGCAGGTAGCTCCTTTCTGCAGGCAGGTTGTCTCTCCTTTCCGCAGGAAGGTTGTCCCAACAAGTTGAGAAGACGCACAGTGGGCAGCTCCTTCCGCAGCTGGTACTCCTGACTTCGCGTGAGTTTGGCTGCGTCCGGGGGGTTTTTATGGGTTCAGAAGGGAGGAAGTGCATGCTGATTGGTCCATGGGTGGCCATGGGCGGGCCTGGAAAAAGAACCATTAGTGCTCACTCCAGGCCACAGACTCCGACCGGAACTGACAGCGCGGCCTCCAGGATTGAAGCCATCCCTGGCTTGAAGGTGGGGCTTCACTGGGACCCGTCCCTTTCTGTCCAGGTAGCCTGTCTTCCTTTTGCTGCCATCAACGTGCCCTCCACAGCACCCAGGCTGTTCGTTTTGAAGGGCGCCTCTAGGCCTGAGCCCAGCAGCCCACAGCGCCTCCTCGCCTCTCTCCCGTGCTCATCAGTGCCCAAAGTCCAAAGGGGGCTGAGGAGGCAGGGGCTGGTGTAACAGCGCCTCCCTGAGCATGCGCACACCTGGCCAGGTTGCAACAGCACCCAGGCTTGGCCATCACTTTGCTCCAAAATTGAAGTGGGCACAGGGAGCAGGCAGAGGCCAGGAATGGGAGCAAGCAGGCACTTCTGAACCTGTGGGGTCAGGGGCTTCCTGGCCCCCCGAAAGCACAGGGATGCCTGGGTCTGCGGCGGCAGCTCTGCAGCTGTGCCCCTAGCACGGGTTCCCCACCCTTTAGCTCGGTAGGGGGCGGGACCCCTGCCTGTTCCCAGCTCCCCCCGCCCCGCCCCCCACCCACCCTGGCTTTGCTGAGTGCGCAGCTCTGGCGGCACCTCCCCTGCTGCAGCCGGTGTCTTTGCAGCGGCCGCTCCAGACAGGTGGCCGGTGCCATCACTGCTGCTACTACAATTACTATTGTGACTACCTCTGTAACTATGGTCATTCTATTTTATAGGGTTGTTATGAAAGTCACTATATGTAAAGCTCATACATATGTGCTTGGCACAATGTATGCCCGTAATAACTCTACAGCATGTCTATGTGTCTATTTTTATTTATTTATTTTTCTTTTCTTTCTTCTTCTCTTTCTTCCTTTTTGTTTTTTGTTTTTTGTTTTTGTTTGTTTGAGAGATACAGGGTCTCACTTTGTTGCTTTATTGCCCAGGCTGGAGTGCAGTGGTGTGATTATGGCTCACTTCAGCCTCAACCTCCTGGGCTCAAGCAGTCCTCCCACTTCAGCCTGGGACTACAGGTGCGATACACCATGCCTGGC
Organism: Pan troglodytes; assembly: GCF_028858775.2. Taxonomy (NCBI): domain Eukaryota; kingdom Metazoa; phylum Chordata; class Mammalia; order Primates; family Hominidae; genus Pan; species Pan troglodytes. Next base: position 85,699,552 of record NC_072414.2, read on the forward strand.
TACTTTTTTTGTTATTTATAGAGATGGGGTCTCACTATGTTGTCCAGCCTGGTCTTGACTCGGGCCGAAGCAATTATCCTGCCTCAGCCTCCCAACGTGCTGGAATTACAGGTGTGAGACACCACACCTGGCCTGTATAGCGTGTTTACAGGTGGATTGTTTGAACCTTATTTTTATGGTAGCATTTACATACAAGGTTGTAGAGATATATTGGGAGAAAATTGTCTTACGGTCCTGAATGCCAGGTAGTTTGGATTTAAATTTTAAAGGAATCCATCAAATTTGTAACTAGGGAGTGAAAACTTACATACTGCTAGTTGAGGAAGACTAAATCTGACAGTAAAGTACAGCCTAAAAACAGAAAAAAAAAGTGAAATAGAAAATTTTATTACAATGCTATCATACTAGTTCAGGCATGAGCTAATAAAAGCCTGAAATGAAACAGGGACCATGGGGATTGAAGGGCTTGCATGAATATCAGCAGCAGTATCAAGTAGGGAATCTTTCATCAGAAAAGGAGAAAAATAAGGTAACTCAAGTCCTCAAATCTGAGTGCAATAGACAATGGATATTCCCCCAATATGAAAGTATTGGTTAGTAAGAAAACCCATGAATTTAGTATTAAATATGTTCCCTTTTCAAGAACAGTCAGACTCTTAGTAGAAATGAGCACTCTCCCACCTGCGGATTTGGATTTGGAGAGTTATCTTTAGAGAAGTGATGTTTGAAATTGCAACAGTGATAGGCATCCCTGAAGAAGAGGTTATTGAAAAAACAGCAGAAAAGACAATTTACTCAACTTCCATACTTACCTGTTAAATGGAATCAAAACACATCTTTCAGGTTTTCTTGTGATTATTGAACAAACGATGCCTGTAGATCTTCCATACCCTTCAATATACCACAAATATTATTGCCCTTTCCCACATTATAAAGCCAATTTCAGAGAAAAGTTCTATGAACATCTTCAATCATTAAAATCTCCTTAAGATCTCACAGTTTTCAAATAGAGGTCATCATCCTTCTTCAACCCCATCAATATGAGTATATCTAGTCACTTGGAGGAAGAGGAACAGTTATTGAGTGCATACAATGTGCCAAGCGCTTATGTATGAGCTTTACATACAGCCACTTTCATAACAACCCTATAAAATAGATTGGTCCTTGTAGTATTAGCAGTCATAAGAGTAATTGCAGTGATAGCAGTGATAGTAGTTGTAATAACAGTCACAATACTAGTTGTAGTAATAGTAACTACAAATCCTTGATAGATTAATAATAATATTACAATTAAGATATCAATAGCATTTACTATGCATCGGATAGTTCATATATGTTATCACAAATAATTATATAAAACTTTAAATGTGAGTATTATTATACTCATTTGTTAAATGAGGACATTCAGAATCAGATTAAATAACTTTCTACCAATTAGAGAATAGAGAGCTCAGGCCGGGCGTGGTGGCTCATGCCTGTAATCCCAGTGCTTTGGGAGGCCAAGGCAGGCAGATCATGAGGTCAGGAGTTCGAGATCAGCCTAGCCAACATGGTGAAACCCCGTCTGTACTAAAAATACAAACAATTAGCTGAACGTGGTGGCAGGCACCTGTAATCCTAGCTACTCGGGAAGTTGAGGCAGGAGAATTGCTTGAACCTGGGAGGTGAAGGTTGCAGTGAGCCGAGATCACGCCACTGCACTCCAGCCTGGGCAACAGAGCGAGACTCCATCTCAAAAAAATAAAAAATAAAAAAAAGGGAGAAAGAGAGAATAGAGAGCTCAAACTGTGACTGTCTGGGTCTGAAGTTCATTGTCTTTGCAGCAAGGGATTTGATACTCCTAGATGAAAGCCCAAGGTTCAGTTTTTGTCTCACTGATTTGCAGTCTAATGAACTCAATTTTATCAGTTTACCCTGTATCTATTAGGCTTTGAAGTTGTCAGTAGGAATCAAATGACAATAGTCTTGAATAAATTGGAAGAGTCTACATTAAGGTACCCTCAGGATGTATCTATAAAGACAACTGGCTTTTATCACGTACTTAAGGAAACCCTTCTTCTGGAAAGTAGGTCAAACTAGAATATGAAATAAACCAGAGACCTTCTGGTTGCACCAATAACTAGATAATAGAAGAAATTGATGTTCTTAAGAAATATCTCCATTGCTAATATTTCTTAATAAATATCTCATGATGTTTAGTTCTGTATAATTGAGAGTGATTCCCTAAATCTGAGCCCCTTTTCTCCAGCCAGGGCCACTGGAAATGCCTGAAATAAAGCAGTGGCCATGGGAATAGAAGGGCTGCCATGAATAGTAACAGCTGCATCAAGGGTAGAGATTTTCATTAGAAAGGGAAGAGACTCAGATAACTCCAAGTCCTAAAATCTGGGTGTAGTAGACAATGGATATTCCCCTAGATAGCCTGAAAGTGTTGGTTATTCTGTTCCAAGGAAATAGAATTTTATTCTGTCATTAACACCAGAACAGAATAGTGTTGATGACAGAATTCCATTTAAAAGATTCTATTCCCTTGGCAGTAGTTTATTGTGAATTTGCCATTACTTTCATTTTTTTCACTTGAGATTCCCTCTCTTGGGATTTCTGAAAGGCAATCCTATGCTCTATCCTGAAAACACAGTGACTTCAGAATGACAGTCATTGTGATGAAAGCATCCGTCCCTCTTATTCTCTAAAAAGTGCAATGTCCATGTGGATCAGAAGAAAATATGCCCTGAAGTCCTAAGTAACCTAACCCCATAGAGATCCCTGGAAAGACTGATTGATTAGACTAAAAATGTATCGCTCCTCCCCTCTACCTAATCCCACATTTCTCAAGTAGATAGAGAGAAGCACACACATGCACAAGAAATGTGTGGGAATGAGTTTCTAGTTGATGGATGAAAAAAGAGGAGCTACTTGCATTAAGAATATTTGCTTTTTGGACATGTTAAAACACCCACTAATGCAACTTAGAGACTTAAAACCCCTCTAAAGAAGCTTTCTGATTTATGAGGGCAAAGGGGCCTCAATTTGTTATGCAGTTTAAATTCCAAACAAAATTTCCATCAACAACCTGAATATCTGAAAAGAATCTCAGGTTATGCATTTGGGGAACAGGATGATTAATACAAATCTTGCTGTTTTAGCACTGATGAGAGACAGACCCATGACTCTGAAAATCCAACAGCAAAGAGTCCATTTTGGGCCCTCTCTAGGGACAGACCCAGGACTCTGAAAATCTAGCAGGATAAGAGTCCATTCTGGGCCCTCTCTAGGGTGACTTTGAAAAGGAATACTGGTGCTGGCTTTGAGAAAGGCAGAAAGGACCACGGTTCTCTAATCTTCTTCCACTTATTTCAAATGGTTTCGATTTGCAGGGCTGCCTTCTGACTCTTGTTATTTTGCATTATAGTCCAAAGAGCAAATTTTCCCTCTTCTACCTCTGTTATCTTTTCTGAATTCTGCATTCCAAAAAAATAAATATAACCTTTATTTCAATAAATTATCATTTAATATTAAAAAAGAAAATTGGTTATGGTCCTGATTCTATCATTACAAATTGCACCCTTGATGCTTTGGACAAAAGTACCCTTCTTGGCCTCAATCATATCATGATTAAAATAAGAAAATAATTTTCCATGTCTAATTTATTGTGTTTATTGTAAAATTTAATGAATTATTGTAGGAAACATTTAATATTACTTCTTTCCATAGCACATAGAATGAAACATTTAATATTACTTCATTTATAGCACATAGAATGATCTTACTGGTTTATACATCTATCTGTTCATCAGAAAGAGGTATCTCTATGTCTGTTCATTCTTTCATTAGTTAACTATTTCATGCACTTATCAATTGACAACTATGTATCTGCCAGGCACTTTTATAGGCACTGGGGTCTTTTCTGGGCTCCCCTCACTATCAATATAAAAGCTCCCCTGGGGTGATCTGGTTACTTTTATTACATGTTAATTGCTCACAAACTTGTATATCCAACAAAATTTCTCTTCTGTATTATAACCTAAGTGCTAACTAAGCATCTCCTCTTGACTATCCTTCAGGTAACTGAATCTTATGCCTAAAGATGCCTAAAGATGAACAAGGAGTCCCACAACTTTCTCCCCATTTGTAGACATTAGAAACAAACAAAATCCTGAGATTTATCGTTCACTTATTCCCATCTTTCACACAAACTGTCAAAATAAGGTCAATTAACCACCCAATGCTGTCAGTCTATTGCCTAAATATTTCTTGAATCTGTCCATTTTAATTAATTTTTACTACTACTACAATGATGCAGACCATCATAATTTGTCCCTAATTATACTGTAACAGGTTCCTAATTAATTCCCCCTGCCTCAGCCTTTTCCCCATTTTAATCCATCCTCCTCACAGTAGCCTAAGGAGATTTGCTAGTTTGAGTCCTGGGAGATGAGATGGGGAAGATGGGCCCAAGCTGCAACATGAAGGTCCATGATGAGCAGTTGGCATCTCCTACAGTGCCTGCCACTTGGTAAGTTCTCAACGCTTATTTGTTGTTGTTTCTGAAATACAGGAAAGCATTTTGAAAATGACAGGATTCCACAAAATTAAGTTCCATATAACATATTTTAGCATAAAGGTAATGACATTTACTCCAGTGAAGTATTTCCCCTTCCTTCCTTCCTGGATTAAGAATGTAAGCCATTGCCTTGTTTATGTATTCTTACCAAAGGAACTTCTAAATGTCAGAGGTAAGTGAAATCCCAAGATATGAATGGAAATGTCACCTTACAAATTCACTGAAATTTTTATTCTAGTGGAAATTGGATAAATCTTATGAAATATAGAGAAGTGAGGAAGTGTTTGGGAAATGGCAATCCGACCAAGAGAAATCAGATTTAAAGTTCATCCTTGTAAGTTGCTATTGACGTGGAAAAATTTCAGCAATATTGTGGCTGTGGCTGGAGTATTATGACTATAGATGGACATTGACTTTTTATTTAATTGTTTTTGTTTTTATGGATACATAGTAGGTGTATATATTTAAGGGGTTTACGAGATATTTTGATACAGGCATACAATGTGAATTAATCAAATCAGAGGAAATGAGGTATCCATCAATTCAAGCATTTATTCTTGACTTTGATATTGAACCCTGCAAAGTTATGAGCACTAACATATCTTGTATGGCCTTCCAGAGATACTTTTCTCTATATTCTAAATTTATTCCCTACACTCAATAATTTATTTGCTTTATTTACTGCCAGTTTATGGAAAGTCTTGAGTTATCAGATGAGACAAATTTTTAAAAAGTGAATTGAATCAAAACCTCACACAGAATTTATAAAATCACAGCTATGGATTGACCTAGAGAGACAGCATTTATGTCTTCAACAGCACAAACCTTAGACATCTTGGCACAAAGTGAATGCTCACTAATTATTTGAAGCATAAATGTAAAAAATTCTTATTGCTCAGAACTCATTCCTGTATCTCTTAAAATCATTCCAAATGTGTTCATGAAGGTTCATGAACAAACAGTATGCACAAACATTTCCTAAACTTCCTCAGAATTCCTAAAAAAGCTGAAAGAAATGCACATTTGAATTTCATTTCATTTATTTGCTCAGGTGAGCTGTGTTAAGTAAGAACTTAACATCTCTGGACCTCAAGTATTTCATCTGTAAAATGGGAATAATTATAATACCTATATCATATGAAGTATTTAGCAAAACGCTGGGCAGTATGTCACTCCTGGCAAGTACTTATGCGTGCCTATACTGGCAGAATGTCACTTCTTAGATTCTACAAAAAGAGTGTTTGGAACCTGTTTCATGAAAATGCAGGTTCAATTCTGTGATAAAAAATAACACATCACAAAGCATTTTCACAGATAGCTTGTTTCTAGTTTTTAGGCCTGGATATTCATATTTCCTTATAAGTCCTCAATAGGTTCGGAAACATTGATGGTGCCAAGCTGTCTGTGAAACAAGCTATCTGTGAAAACGCTTTGTGATGTGCTGTGTTATTTCACAGAATTGAACCTGCGTTTTGATGAAACAGGTTCCAAACACTCTTTTTGTAGAATCTAAGAAGTGACATGGGGATGCAGGAGTACTTGGTAAAATTAGCTAATATTATTTTTATTGTCAATTATTTTCCTTTCCCATGACATTTTCCCCATTTTGTACTAAAGCTCAGAAACAGAAATATTAGTGTTTAGCAAAAAGGAGAAGAGGGGAAGCAAATAGTCTGAAATATGCACAACTGATATATGATCAGCTCCTTAGTAATGTAGTGCCACTTCCAAATAGCCCTTCGATTTCTTTTATTTTTACATTTACTGTGTTTTCCTATTTTTTAGCATATATAAACTTTTTAAATAGAAAATTTGTGAAATTCAAAAAGTACAAAGGAAAACTATAAAAGCACAGGTAATCCTACCACCTAGTGATAATGGTTAATATGATATATATTACTTACTATATGTAATATACATTATATATACTTAACACTATATCATGAAAACTATGCCATTTTGTTATTTTGTTTTATTTTATATTTTTAGCTTTCCAACTTTCTTTCCTAAGAGCATCAATAATTCCTCCTGAGGAAGTATCTTTTTCTTTGGTATACAGTCTTGTTTGGTGAAATTGTCCTTCAATGAATGGCTTTGCCCTTTTCTTGTCAAGCCAATAATCCAAACTAGGCCACTGAATCCTTCTTCCATTGAATTTTAGCAGATTGACAGTGACAAACAATTGTGTTTACCAGTGGCAATGCTCGGACTAGGGTGTTCCTATTACGATACCATTCCGGTAGGTCTGATGGCTGGCCCTCTATAGCTATCTTGGTTTTTCATCTTTCCCATTTAAAATACTAGTATCTTTCCAGTGAATTCTGTTTTTTTGTACATTAGCCACAGTTTGTGTTACCACTATGACAGAACTATACTGGTAGAGAAATTGGTGCCAGAAAATAGATTACTAGCGATAGATATGAAATGAAATTTCTCTTCCTATGCTAGAATGTATATTTAGCAGCTTGAGAAACTTTATGGCAAAATAGCAAGTTAGGCTGTTCCTGTGGTCACTGGGAAGTTTGCTCACTTTGGCCAGCCAGAGAGAAACTGATTAACTGCTGCTGTACAAAAAGGGAACCTTTAGAAGAAATTCTAGGGCACCATAGTACAACGGCTGCTTCTAATAGCATAATGGTAACTGAAAGCCAGGAAGCTCACAACCTAAATTCTCATTTCAAAGTATGGACTGAATCTCATTAACTTTTGACACCATGCTGCATGATTCTTAGCTTATGTTGCCCCAGATTTAGGATCATCAGAAGGCATTCTGAGATTGATTTGTGGGTTGCTAAGTTGCAACATCAATGGAATTAAAATCCTTGTCTAGTCTCTCATGTGAAAATTACGTTATTGGTTGAGAGTGCATAGAGTGGGATCTCAGTGATTAAATTAGGGAAATCTGAGCGTATTTAGAGTATTCATAGCATCTTAAATCTGTAAACCCCTCTGAAAGATCCCACACATAAACACCCTGAGTTTTCCTTAGTCAAGGAAGCAACTCCTCTGACCTTGCTATACAAATACTTCCTCTCGGCCGGGCGCGGTGGCTCACACCTGTAATCCCAGCACTCTGGGAGGCTGAGGTGGGCAGATCGTGAGGTCAGATTGAGACCATCCTGGCACGGTGAAACCCCATCTCTACTAAAAATACAAAAATTAGCTGGGCGTGGTGGCGGGCGCCTATAGTCTTAGCTACTCGGGAGCCTGCGGCAGAAGAATGGTGGGTGAACCCAGGAGACGGAGCTTGCAGTGAGCCAAGATTCCACCACTGCACTCCAGCCTGGGCGACAGAGCGAGACTCCGTCTCTAAGTAAAAAAAAAAAAAAAAAAAGAAAGAAAGAAATACTTCCTCTCTCCTTTCTTCCCTCCCACATGTGTAGAACATACCCTTTCAGGGAACCCAGGCTCATGAAGCATCCTTACTTGTGATTCCATAAGCAAGGCATTAGTGAAAAGAGAACTTGCGAAACCCCGTTCTGCTCAGAAGTAACAAACTTCACATCTCTTCAGACTTCATGTGGTCCAAGAAAGCACGTGGCTGTGTCTGAGTTCAACAGGGTGTGAATAAAGAATAACCCCTCCACAAGGAGACTTCAAACAACAAATATTTGTAAAACACCAATGATAACACAATCCACAAGGCCCTTGCACCTGGCATGCACTTTTTGATCTGGCAAATGCTTTTCCCCTATTCATTCTTATAGTCAGAAAACATCAGAAGTTTACTTTCATCTGAGAGGAACAGTAGTATTCTTTACTTTCTTGTTTCATGGATAAATTGTCTCTAGAGATCTATGCTAAAATATACTCATTGTATGACATGACATCACACTTTTACATTAAATGGGCTAAATCATGCTGATAATTTGTAGGAAACTGGAAATAGCAGGAACATTAGGCACCCTGCTGAGACACATGTTTTCCATTGGAAGCAAGATAGAAAAAAAGTGAATACACTAACATCTACCACCTCTGTGAAATGTCTGAGAATCCCGAGAATTGCAGCATATTGGAATAAATTTCCCTTTTCAAGTGAAGAACCAGTAGGCTCACTTTGCATTCCCTACCTTAAGAAGACAGAAGACACATCTCTCAGTTGCTGTCTTTGGATTTTGTTGGCAGTATTGGAGAGTTTGATGTGCTGCTACATAAATTTACAAAGTGGCTTGAAAACCTGCAAGTTTGAGATGGAACCTAAGACAGACATATCTCTCTACCTGTACAAATAGTTACATAAATTGGCCCTTTGGGCTCAGTAAATACAATGATAACTAGAATTTCAGTGGTGGTTCAGAGTGCTTTATGGAATCTATAGTAAGCTCTGTTAGATGAATCACAAACGAAACATCTAGAATTTGGAAGCAAAGCCCTATCATCATTGGTTAAGTAACTATTCTGTGTGCAGTGCCTCTTGTTTTACCTCTGGGCTCTGCTAGATTCTCAATTCTTGAGCATAATCCAAACTGTTCCTGAATGAATATGACATTATCTGATCCAACCATTTGGAGAGTGTCCTTGAAACTACTATGGACAGTGATAAAGTTATTGAAACCTCTATTCTATGTTGGGAGAATCACCAAGAACTAAGCTCAGTTTTTAATAATTTGGTTTGTATTGGTCTACTTGACAAAGAACTCTGACCAACTGAGCACTGGCTGAATATCAGGTGGACGTAGGATGAGTAATAGGCAGGACTAATTTAGAAATAAGGAATGTAGTCTACGCAAATTTTATTTTTTTATTTTCTTATATTGTGACAAATATTTTATCTTCTCTTTCCATTATGTTTCTACTTATCTTATATTGGTAGTATTTATGGTGGTTAAAGTTAACATTATTTCAAAGTTTCACAATATTTGAATGGAATATCAAGAGAGCAAAAGGAAGAGGGACTATCAATCTAGACAGTTCAGACTTTCTGCCAGTTTAAAAAATTTGAGATATTAGATTGTCTGTAGTTATAAGTAGAATCTGTTTTCAAGTGTGATCTCTATAGTGAAAAAATGGAAAGGATGCATGAGTATACTTGATGAAGTTTTGTAAATTGAACGAAGTGTATAACCAGCGTCCAAATCAAGAAATACATTGTTGCTAGCAACAATGAAAAGAAGGAGGAGGAAAGGAATGAGTTAAGACGCTCGATAATAAAGGAATGGTTAAAAAGCACACTGATACATTCTTGGGTGACAGAATACTATGCTAATCTTATTGTAGAAGAATAATAATGTGTACCATTTAAAGTTTTTGCTGCAAGCAAGGGAAACCAATTCTGACTCTGATAATATACAGAATGGAGTTGACTAGAAGGATATTGGCAACTCAAAAATTATGCAGAAACCAAGATGGAATGGTAAGCTTTTTGTGTGTGTAGAAACTACACAGGTGAGTGGGCACATAGCTGAAATAGTCTAGTTATGGTGCTGCTAGTGGAAATGATTGAACCACAACCATTTTCATTGTCATTCAGTTCCAGATATATAACCAGCATAATTCAACTAATCTTTTATAACCATAAATAAGCTTGACCCTTTTAGAAGTCAGTAGGGGCTACTAGGTTGCTTCCTGTTTTCCTTCCTTCCTTCCTATGCAATCCTGTTGAGAATTTTGTAACACACATATCATTTTGCATATTTGTAATAGTTTATTCAAGAGGACTTTTTAGAATCAGAAGTGCCGAGTAAATATGTGTATATATTTTTAAAGTTTTTAATGAATGTTCCCAGATTTTCTTTGAGGAAGAATTACCAATTTATGCTTCATCAACACTCTAGGATGCTTCAGTTTTCTTCATTTGTGCCCAAACTGGTGGAAACATGTTAGCAATTTTTTTGTACATCATTATATCAACCTCTCTTTTTATTTGGGACAGGCTTTCCCAATAATAAAAATTTGTAGTTTGATGAATAGTAAGCACTGCTGTTAGATAAATCTATATTTTATACTATAAAGACAATATAATTGACATTTAGTAATAAGTTGTATGTCATCCATTCAAGATTACCTTTAATGAATTATCTCCTAAATTTGCATGCTAAGTCACTTCGTCCTATCTTCTTTCAATAATATTTGATTTTTGTCACTTAATATTATTAGCTGCTAATTAGTAAAAGATTATCCTGTTTTCAAGGCAATGATAAAGCTTTCAAAGAAAATAATTTTTCTTTTCTCAGGCGAGAGGGAATAAAATATTGTGTTTTACAAAGTTGGCCCCATTGACCACATTTTAAAATGTCTTGATCTTCAGATGTTATTTTAAACATGACAGAGCTCTTAAGTGACCTTCAATTTATCCAACCTCCAGAATGACACTCTGTTCCTTCACAGATGCCCATAGAACACTAAATGCTTAAGTTCTCATAGGCTACACACTTCTTTTCAAACCACAAGATAGCTTTTGCTTTTTACTTCCAAGGTTGTTTGTGTCAGGTATATTTGTTATTTTAATTACATAATTTAAATAAGAATTATTCAAAGCAGTGCAATATGAGTGTGGAAAGAAATTCATTTTCAAAAGACCAAGTTCAATGGCATTGAACAATGACTTAAATAACTTGATCAAGATAATTCATTTATAAATGTTAGCAAATAAGAACGATTGAAGAAAACATTACAAATCTAGAACTATTTTGCATTTAGATAGCCTTGCATCTGTCTTTAAATTCCAGACATCCTTTAAAGAAACCAAAATCGGAGTTCTTATGTAATGAAACATGGATATAACATAAAAAACCGATGGCAGAGATATTCACTTAGCAGGCTCCATCTATAGTAAACACACACATACACAGATCAGCTCTAGCCCTACATCAAATGGTTTCCAAATGAGTTTATATTAATAGATATTAACTTACAATGTGTTCTCTGAGACATGCACAAACCATTTTTAATAATTTATTACTTTGATTCAATTTAAAAATTAACCAAACAAACTAGATGCTATATTTTGGATATAATTTGTTTGGCCACACCAGGTCTTATGTTGAAATTGATCCCCAGTGTTGGAGGTGAGGCCTAGTGGGAGGTGTTTGGGTCATGGGGGCAGATTCCTCATGGCTTGGTGCCATTCTCCTATTCTTGCAGGAGTGAATGAGTTCTCAGTCTTAGTTCCTGTGAGAACTGCTTATTGAAAAGAGGTGGACACCTCCTCCTTTCTCACTTCCTTCTTCTCTTGCCACATGACACCTGCCCCCCTTTGCCTTCCACTGTGAGTGGAAGCTTCCAGAGCCCTCAACAAAAGCAGGTGCTGGTGCCATTCCTCTTCTGTAGCCTGCAGAGCCAGGAACCAAATAAACCCCTTTTCTTTATAAATTACCCAGCCTCAGGTCTTCCTTTATAGCAACACAAATGGACCAAGACACTAGATATTGTCCTATTTTGCTTGTATCTCAGGTTTTTCTACAGAATGGAAGATAGGAAGAATACTTCAGTAATAGCACATTACATCTCAGATGTGTGACAAATAATGTCACAAATAATGCCACAGGAAACTATATGCCAATTTTTAAATATCTTTTTCCTAACACAAGTACAAGATAACTCTGAATAACATGTGGATTTTTTTTTCACTTTATAAAAATCCATATATTTCTTCCTTCTAAATATTTGCCACAGTCTTTGTCCTTCACTCTCCTTGTTCCTTTGTGTTGTTTTTTACACAGATGAAAAACACTCACTGAAGTCAAAGTACATTTGTGTCTGCATGATGATTAACAACAGATGAGTACTGATGTGGCTGAAGGGTGATAAAGTCCATTAAAAAATTAAACCATGAGAGACAAATATATAGGTATAGCAAAGGCCATCTGTCTGCGGTGGATATGCATTTCCACTAAGAATATCTGTTCCCTTAGAAGCTGTCTTCCTTTCCGCACACTCTCAAATGAGACTATCTCAACACTTTTTCAAGTGTTTGTGTAGATTTAAGGTGATGCTTAACATCTCTGCATTTCTCATCATGGCCCACCAGAAACATACGTGATAAAAATACATATTATATATGTTCTAAAGGAATGACCACAGATAAAATGATCAGGAATGTTTTGTAATTGTTTTATTGAAACATACTTTCTCAGAACTCCCTTGATTCTTCTTCACCTTATGTCAATATTACTTTCACTTTTTGATTGATAATATTCATTATTAAAAATTCAGCTTTTGACTCCTGAGTCCTAAACATAACTTCATGGATAACTTCAGTAGAATTTAATATATAGACTGAAAGATTATTTGTTCCATGTGATGGTTCATATTTTTTACAGTTAATCTAAGATTTGTTGATTAATTTTAAATTTACTTTAAAATTTATAATAGATATTTAATCCCTTCATAATCTGAAGACTCTTTACTCAATATTTTGGTAATATCTCTAGTCTGCTAAGGCATTAGGTGCTCATGCTAGTATTTTACCAGCTCCCTCCTCGCCAGACCATGTGAGATTGGGATTACTTTTCTTTTATGGGTATGCTGGTGTGAGAGATTATTAATAAAAGAAGTCTTCTTTTTAAACAAAGGAACACTGTATCTCTCAGTACAGATGGCTCACAGATTGTCACAGCATCAGAGTGCTACTTAAAGTGCATCTTTTCATGCCATTTGCTATTTGTTCACTTCTAGGTTCCACATATAACCTGCAGAATGCACCCAAAAAGTGAGTTCAAGGGCCAGTCTTTGATGGGCAATTACGTATAGATTTCTAATTGCTGATCCTAATGATCAGTGGTTTCTCCTTTGAGTCAGATGTATTATTGCTGTAGAACTGAAATGCTGTCACTCAAAGTGATCCCTAGTCATTAACTCATTGGTCAGGCCAAGCATATAATGACACTGCATTTTCAGAAGATAGAAATTAAGTGTGGACAAGCAAGGATGGTCAACTCACCTAAAACTGCCTGGCAGCAGCAGCAGCACATGAAAGATAAGGTGTTCAGATCTCCACAGACTAGAGAGTATTTAGGGAAACAAAACACCTTTGATTTTTATATTTTGGCTGAGACATTTTCACAGTACTTTTTTGGGCTGAGAACAAATGGTATTTCCACAATGACAAAGGCATTGGAAACATCTAGAATAGAACATGCCAACCTCTTGTGTGTGAAAGCATGTGCACTTGAAACAAATGGTCTCTTACCAGGAACTGGCACATAGCAGGTGTTCAGAAACTTTTTGTGCATCAGATTAAATGAGAGAACTGGAGGCACAACAGGTTCAAGCATTTTCCGAAATATTTGAACATTGGAAGGGTAGAATTCATGAAAACAAAACCATTTTATAGTTTTGTTGAAAAGTTTCATTATATTTAGAAAGTAAATAAATATGAAAAGAAATCAAGTCTCCTTAAAATAAGAAAGACCTCGTCAAATGGGTTATATATGGTTCTATGTATATAAACAAACACACAGTGGAATGTGAACTAGAAGAAGTGATGTTGGCAGCACACCAACAGTAGACATTCTTCTTCTTGCAAGGACAAGAAAAATAATTTGATATGATATCAGAAATGAAGCATTTTTATAGTCAACTATCAGCAAAGAGATAAAGACATTTTAAAGTCAGAAATAGCAAAGTTCACAATGAGCCAGTGAAAATGGGATTTTTATATTAAGTTTTCCTAAAGAACTGAAGTTCTAGAGTTCAAGACTTGTCTCTAGGAAGAGAGATTTGAGACTACAAACCAATTGATTAAAGTCATTCTGAAGCCAGAGATATGTTAAAATTTAGGAATGAAATTTGGATTAAATTACACAGTGATTTTGAAGATATATAAGTGATGTATTTTCTGTTAAAATATCTATCTTTATGTTTTGATGTAAATGTTTGGCTAAAATAATTACTAGTAAAATTTATTACATGCTTATTTTAGTTTATACCATATCATATTTTTTAAGCAATATAAAATTAGTAGAAAAGCAGGTTGAAATTTTGGTATAATTAGGAACAATGGTCTTAATTCTCCTTTTCGCTTTGATTAATGAGGAGGCAAAGCTCTGGTTTGACATTTAATAATGTTTAAACTCTTAAATTCATGTAAGGTTAAAAATGTTTACATGGATTTAGAGAGGGTTTTTTGGGTTGTTTTTTATTGTATTTTATAATTACACGACTACAGTACAAAAACACCAAAAATTGTTCATGGAATACAGCCATGCTAAATCCACAGAACATATTTAAAGCACATATATAAATGTAGCCATCATACTATTCTAAAGTTTTTGTTTGTTTGTTTTTTGTTGTTTTTTTTTTAGACAGGGTTTTGCTCTTGTTACCCAGGCTGGAGAGCAATGGCACAATCTTGACTCACTGCAACCTGCCTCCTGGATTCAAGCAATTCTCCTGCCTCAGCCTCCCAAGTAGCTGGGATGTCAGGAATGCGCCATCATGCCCAGCTAATTTTTTCTATTTAGTAGAGACAGGGTTTCACCATGTTGATCACGCTGGTCTTGAACTCCTGACCTCAGGTGATCCACCCACTTCAGCCTCTCAAAGCGCTGGGATTACCGGCGTGAGCCACTGTGCCTGGCCCAAAGTTTTTTTTAACTTAAGGAGTTTTATTTTGGTAACTATTATGTGTCTGGAACTATATTAGTTCTCGCTGGGTGATAACATACATATGACAGTTCCTGTTCTTGCAGGACATTACACTTTATTTCACGTTAAAGAATACAAAATATTATATGATTTGTTCGCATTTCAAGGGTTGATGTAGACTGAATGGTTTAGAGAAATTGTCATAGAACAAGGCTAATTGAATGTGGCCTTGTGGAATATGTAAGAGAATTAGGCGAGGTTGGCAGGCAGAGAGAGGAAGAAGAGAAAGGACACTGTTAAAGAGGATATAGCAGAATATTTGGAGATCAGTTTAAGTCTCTGCAATGCAGATGAGAAAGGCTTTTGAAGGATAGAAGTTAGTGTGACCTTGAGATCCCCAGGAAGGACTATGAAAGGTTTGCAAATGAGTTTGTTTTTTGAAGCAGCATCTTCTCTGATGGCTCCATAACAGCAGGGGCAGTGCTGGAAGTGGTGGAACTGGCAACTGCCCTTCCCAGGGGTGAGTGCTTCCTTTCATGGTGGTAGAACTTTCTTCTCTCTGGGCAGAGTTCATTGTCAAATAGGGTCCTGAGACTTGTCTAAATACCACCTGCTACACAGAAGTCCTGTCATGACTACTGGGAACTAGTAAATTAACATTTGGCATTAGAAAAATGAGTAAGATGTATTTAGAAAATGAAAATAAATAATCAGAAGTATTTTTCTTTATATTTGAGGATTCTTTGGAAGTTGCAGTAGTTATGTTGTAAAGTGGGCCTCAATGACTTTTCAACATTTTATATTTGTTTATTTTTTTCCTTTTAAAGCAGTAAGACAAAGAAGGAAAAGAATTGGGTTTGGAATAAAATTTACAAAAACTTGAATTCTGTCTCTGCTACTAACTAACCAAGTAGATCTGGTCAATCATGTCACTTAACCTCTTTACAGGTGATGATGACAAATCCATAAGTAGCTCTTAATCATAAGTTATTCATATTCACAATAAAACTGGCTCGCACTTATTGCATATTTAATATATACCAAATTCCAGTCCATACACTTCCCATGTATTATCACTTTCTTTGAGAATTAAATGAAATAATATTAATAAAATAATTAGCATGAGGTCATAGATAACATTTTTAACAAATTACTTTTCAGACCTTAAATAAACTGTCCAAGTTGGGATAGAAATTGTGGTTTATAATATCTTCTATGCACTTAATAAAAAGCTTTGCCATTCATTCTTTTGCAGAAGGCCACTAACTTCTTGGATTTGCAGTTCAATTCCAATTAGCATGATTTTATTTTATTTATTAA
Source organism: Pan troglodytes (assembly GCF_028858775.2). Lineage (NCBI taxonomy): Eukaryota > Metazoa > Chordata > Mammalia > Primates > Hominidae > Pan > Pan troglodytes. Next base: position 85,715,963 of record NC_072414.2, read on the forward strand.
TTTTTAATTTTAGAGACAGGGTATCACTTGGTCGCACAGGCTGGAGTGACTGGCACAACTGTAGCTCAGTGTAACCTCGAGCTCCTGGGCTCAAGTGATCCTCCTGCCTCAGCCTCCCAAGTAGCTGGGACTACAGGCATGCACCACGACTCCTGGCTAATTTTTTAATATTTTTGTAGAGATAGGGTCTTGCTGTGTTGACCATGCTGGTCTTGAACTCCTGGCCTCAAGCAATCCTTCTGTCTCAGACTCCCAAAGTGCTGGGATTACGTGGATGAACCATCACACTCAGCTGGTTATTTTAAACTTAGCATTAGATTTTATTTTATTTAAAAATCTTGACATATCAAGTACAGAGACTTGATATTCTTTGGTGCCTTATGAGGATAAACGGAAAATAAACCAAATTTAAAAATCTACCTTTTCATAGATTTCTTCCAAGGCCTACCGCTAATCTAGAATAAGACTCATTTGTATACGTAATATCTAAGGAAGAGCTAAATATTTGTTATTGTTGTTCCATAACATATATCTCTCTGATGACATTATTGAAAACAAATGATATGAAAGAACTCTAAATTGTAAACCAGAAATAAAATTCTAAGGCCCCCCAACCATCTGAACAAACTTTCTCCTCAGCCAGGGCTCTTAAAATTTAACCTGAAAGACTGGTTCAGGCCATGAAGGGAAGAGGAGGTGGAAACATGCCTCATTATACCTCTCAGGCACTAACATCAACGCAGACTTTTCAGTCTGATAAGAAACATTTCTCTCTGCTCTCTCAGAAGCCTGCTAGCTAAAAGCTTCATCTGCATGATAAAACTTTGGTCTCCACAGCCTCTTATCTCAACCCAAACATTCCTTTCTATTGATCCCAGGTCTTTAGACAAACTCAACCAATCCTCAACCAGAAAATGTTTAAATTTACCTATAGCCTGGAACCCCCACCTCCACTTTGAGTTGCCTACCTTTCTGGACCAAACCAATGTATGTCTTAAATGTACTTGATTGATGTCTTATGTCTCCCTAAAATGCTGCACCCCAACTGCCTTGGGCACATGTCATCAGGACTTCCTGAGGCTGTGCCACGGGGCGTCCTCAACCTTGGTAAAATACACTTTCTAAATTACCTGTCTCAGATTTTGTGGGTTCATAAAATCTACCAGGAAAGTAAGTTAAAGTGTTGAATTGGCAAGAGAAAATGATAAAATAAAAATTGAAAATATAGAGTTAGGAAAATATACACTAGACAAATACAAGTAAGGAAAGCAAGAATAAGAATAGTAATATTAGAAGAACATTAGATGCAGAAGAATTACCAAGGGCCAAAACAGTAAATATGAAAATGGGAGATATTTTGTGAAAGAAAATGTCCCATGCAAATAAAACATTATGTTTATGTGCTAACCGTAAGGAAAAGTTCCTAAAAGGGTAAAAATTTTAAATATGAATTAAATGGAAAGTTTACAGATTATGTAGGTCAGCAACATATAGTCTTTGACTAATATAACTTTGTACCCATGCACAAAAAATATATAATTTAATTTCCAGAAACATTTACAAAAATCATTCATGGAAGTATCCACACAGAAAACTTTAATAAACATGCAAAAGTCAAGACTGACAAGGTCACACTTTTTCTTTAATACATTAAAACTAAAATAAAGAAACCGAGAGAGTATATACATGGAAAATGTGAAACACTTTCTAAAATCAAGTTTTGGTTCAATAATGAATTTTTTAATTTAAATAATTAAAAATAAGTAGAAGAGCACTCTATGCTAGAATATTTGAAACACAGCTAAATTGTATTCAGAAACTATATAGTCTTAACAATTTTTATGAAAAAATGACTGAAGACTTCCAAAAAATCTTTAAAAAACCCCTTTCTCTATAAAAGCAATAAGAATACTGTTTAAAACTGTCAAAATCAACTTTTTCAGAGCTCTGGAAGTTAATTAAAGGCTTGCAACAATCTGAAGAAATTTATTTAAGAGTAATGGCTAAATATTAGTAGGAACAATAAATTCTATGGCATTACAATTTGACCTAATCTCATCTCTCCTCCCAAGATCCATGGTACATTTGAAAAACAGTAACCTAGCAGCCGCTGGAAAGGGCTGAATGGACTTGGAGCTACCCAAATACACCATTCCGTTTACTGTCTGGCAGTACTTTGAAAAGCATCATTCTTGGGGCTTGTCTTTAACTGACCTGACTCAGCTACTCTGTGTGAATGGCCTTATTTGCAGTTCATTGGTTGAAAACAACCAGTGGCAATTGTTTACCTTTGCAGCTGCCTGAGGCAGAATTATAGCTGGAGCTAACAAAAGGCTAATCAAAAACTTAAAAGGAAATATGGGGGAATTATAGGGGACTTCGAAAGCTTTGGCATACTCCTGGACATTTAGAAGGTTGCTATATTAGTCAGGGGTCTCTAGAGAAATAGGAGAGATGATTGATAGATGGATAAGTAGATAGATAGATAGATAGATAGATAGATAGATAGATAAATGATAGATAGATTTATTATAAGGTATTGGCTCATGTGATAATGGAAGCTGAGAAGTTCCATTACCTGCCATATGTAAGCTGATGATCCAAAAAAGCTAGTGGTGTAGTTTGAAGGCATGAGAGCTGGAGAGCTAATAGTGTAGATCCTAGCCTAGGTCTGAAGTCCTGAGAATCAGAAGTGCCAAGTGCAGGAGATCAGTGTCTCAACACAGGCAATCAGGTTGAATGAAAATTTAAACTTCTTCTGTCTTTTTGTTCTATTCAGTCTTTAGATGGATGAATTGATGGCCACTCATGTTGGGGAGGGCCAGCTGCTTTACTCAGCTCACAAATTCAAATGGTAATCTCTTCTGAAAACATGCTCACAGACATGCCCCGAAGTAATGTCTAACCAGATATCTAGGTATACTGTGGCCCATTAAAGTTGACGCATATAATTAACCATCATACTCATGTGCTTGCACATGCCCAGGGCTGTATGCGTACCCATAAAGACCTGAGAGCACCCTAATCCCTTATTTCTGTCTGCCTTTAAGACTCTGTTGTAGCAGGACCAGCCACAGACAAAACTCCTCAGACACCGAGTTAAAGAAGGAAGGGGTTTATTCGGCCGGGGGCATCGGCAAGACTCCTGTCTCAAGAGCCGAGCTCTCCGAGTGAGCAATTCCTGTCCCTTTTAAGGGCTCACAACTCTAAGGGGGTGCGCGTGAGAGGGTCGTCATCGATTGAGCAAGCAGCGGGTACGTGACTAGGAGCTGCATGCACCAGTAATTAGATCGGAACAAAACAGGATAGAGATTTTCACAGTGCTTTTCTATACAATGTCTGCAATCTATAGATAACATAATCGATAGGTCAGGGGTCGATCTTTAACTACCAGGCCAGGGTGTGGCGCCAGGCTGTCTGCTTGTCGATTTCATTTCTGCCTTTTAGTTTTTACTTTATCTTTCTTTGGAGGCAGAAATTGGGCATAAGACAATATGAGGGGTGGCCTCCTCCCTTACTGTGAAAGCCAAAAGTGACGGCTAGGGCAGAGTTGGGAACTGTCTGCTTGAGTGTTGTAGGCATTCCCTATATCTACACACAGAGCCACTTAGCAAAGATTTGGAGAATTATTGACACAAGTAATGTAAGGACATATTCATCAATCCATTAGCTGATCACTAAGCTAACTAAGTAGATATTTCACAGGCTGCACAAGACCAAAACAATACAAATTTTACAAAATTAGTATGAGAAAGTCACTAAACAATTATAATAAACAGCAACAAGTAAAAAACACTGTAAAAGTAGGGGAGCGTAATCTGAATTCAAGAGTTGCCGTGTCATATTATTTCAAATGTTTAGTTTTCAACAACAAGAAAGAATTAATAAGACTTACAAAGAAAAAAATATCTGGCACACAAAGAGAAAAAAGTCCTTAAGAGAAATAGTACTTCAAGAAGCACAGATGTTATACTGAATAAATAGTTTAAATTTTAAAAGTACAAGGAATTAAAGAAAAACATGTCTAAAAAATTGAAGTAAACTGTGAGCATGATGTCTTTCCAAAGAGAGATTATCAGTAGAGAAGGGACTCTAAAAAAGAGCCAAATAGAAACTCTCGAGTTGGAAAGTATAAGAACTAAAATGAAGAATTTACTAGAAGGAATCAACAACATATTGAGCTGGCAGAAGAAACTTGAACAAATGTCACTTGAGAGTATACATCCTGAGGAACAAAAAGGATAAAGAATAAAGAGAAATGAATAGAGACATTGGTACACTTTAAGCATACCAACATATCTATAATAGAATTTCCAAAAGAAGAGGAAAAAAAGGGGAGGGAAGAATATTTGAAGAAATGATGGCCAAAAATTTACCAATCAATTCAAGTTTGATAAACTCAAAGAGATTTATTCTAAATATGCCATTGTTAAACGGTCCTTTAACAAAGACAAAGAGAGAATCTTCAAAGCAATAAGAGAAAAGTGGCCTATCATATACAAGGGATTCTCAGTAAGATTAATAACTGATTTACTGACAGAAATCATGGAGCAAAGAAGGCAGTGACATGTCATAATTAAAGTGCTGAAAGGAAAAGACTTTCAACCAGGAATTTAATATCCAGCAAAACTGTCATTCAAAAGCAAAGAAGAAATTAAGACATTCTCAGATAAACAAAATGAGTAAACTTGTTACTAGCAGACCTGCCAAAAAAAAAAAAAAAATGCTAAAATAAGTCTTACAAGATGAGTTGAAGAGGCAATAGAGTAATTTGAATTCATAAACAAATAAGGAAAACCAAGAAAGATGAATATATAGGTAAACTTTTAAAACAGTGTAAATATATGTTTGTTTGAAACTTTTATTGTCTTATCTGACTTAAAACTACTTAAAGCAATAACTCTAAAGCTGAGTTGATGAGCCTATAACGAATCAAGATGTTATTTGTGTGATAATAATAATACAAATGGGAGGGGGAGTGAAGTTATACAGAAGTGAGTTTTTACATACTATTGAAATTAACTTGGTATTAATCTTACCTAGATTGTTTTACGATGTTAATTGTAACTCCCAGAGCATCCACTAAGAGAATTACTAAAAATACACAGCTTAAAAGTAAGCAAATTAAAGTGGTATACTAGAATTATCTATACAGTATGAAGAAGACAGTATGGAGAATTAAAGGGAAAAAAAGTAAGATCTTCAGAAATCAAAGAGCAAAATGGAAGACATAAATATTACTTTATCAACAATATATGTAATTATATATAAATTACACATATTCACATGTATGTGTATATATACATATGCACACATGTGTGTGTGTATATAAGTATGTACTATGCCTGACAACAAAGTTGCAAAATACATGAAGCAAAAATTGATAGAATTGAAGAGAGAAATAGACAAGACAAAAACAATTGGAGACTTCAGTATGGGTTTTCAATACTAGGAAAAACAATGAGAAAGAATATCAACAAAGAAATAGAAGACTTAAATAAGACTATAAAGTAATTAGACCTAACAGAATTTTAGAGAAGTCTTCACCCAAAAATGGTAGAATAAACATTCTTTTTTTTTTTTGAGATGGAGTCTTGCTCTGTTGCCCAGGCTGGAGTGCAGTGGTGCGATCTCGGCTCACCACAACCTCTGCCTCCCGGGTTCAAGCGATTCTCCTGTCTCAGCCTCCTGAGTAGCTGGGACTACAGGCATGCACCACCATACCCGGCTAATTTTTGTATTTTTAGTAGAGATGTGCTTTCACTGTGTTGGCCAGGCTGGTCTCGATCTCCTGACCTCGGGATCCGCCTGCCTCAGCCTCCCAAAGTGCTGGGATTACAGGCATGAGCTACCGTGCCCAGCTTAGAATAAACATTCTTAAATGCACATGGAACATTCTCTAGAATGGACAATAGGCAATATTTTTTAAAGAACTTAATAAATTTTAAAGAATTGAAATAACTAAATGTATGTTCTCTGACTCAAATAAAATAAAACTAGAAAGCAATAACAGAAGGAAATTTACAAATTTGTGATAATTTAAAAAACAATCATATTCTTAAATAATCAATGGGTCACAGAAAAAAAATCACATGTAAAATTAGAAAATACTTTGAAAATCAACAATTGAAATGAACAAAATCCAAAAACAGCATACCACAACTCATTGGATACAGCTAAAGTAGTACTAAAGGGAAATTTATAACTGAAGAACTATTTTTTAAGAAAAATCTCAAATTGATCACGTAATTTCCTACCCTAAGCAACTAGTTTAAAAAGATTAAACTGTACACAAAGCAAATAGAAGAAAGAAAATAATAGACTAGAATAAAAAGTAATGAACTAATAAATAATGAAATAATAAAACAACGGAGTAAATTGACAAAATCAAAAGTTGGTTATTTTAAGTATAAACATTAAAATTTATACAGCAAAATCGGTAGAATATAGGTGAGCACGTCAAATTAATCTTTCTTCTTCTCTCAGGAAGGCTGTTGCTGGTGAAAAACAACACCCAAACATGTTATGCTTCATTTTTTTATACTGTTTTTCAAAAATCTTACAAATTAACAATGTTTTGGTTGTTATGTGGTTATGTTAATATAACATTGTTATATTAACAATGTTAGGGGACAAAAAAAGGAAAAGATCAAAGAAGATGATTAATTTTTTTATTCACATCTTTGAATTGTCTCACTTATTATAATGAATATGTATTACTTTTATAATTTCAAATAAATTATAGTATAAAAAATTTAAAATGAAAATAAAGATAAATATATGACATATATTATAAACATGGTAATTTTTTAAGGTTAAAAAAGCATCTATATTTATAAACATACACATTACAATTGTCTTGAATGGAGTATAACAAAATGTTAATAATTGTCATCTCTCAGTGGTGCCATTATTTTTATTGCTTTTTAGAGTTTTATATAATTTGGACTTTTCATAATGAGTTTTTATTGTTTTACAATTGTAAAAAAATCAGTGAAGTTATTTTAGGTTTGGATACAAAAATGTTTTATTGACCAGAGAGAAGAATGAGGCAGAAGGTTCAGGAAGTGTGGTTGAATGTCAAGGCAATTGAAGGGAGTTAGAATGAAACCCAGTCCTCAGACACTCAGGGGAAGGTCGATTCAGGGCAGGAGAATGACCTTAGCGGTCCTTACCATTTATCTCCTACTCCTTTTGCTGTGTTTTGTCTTTGAAAATTTTCAGGTTAAACTGTCATTTTAACTTCTAATTCATTATATTTATTTGACATCTTTACAAATAAGTGTGACTTGATACCAAAGTTGCCAGGATTTACATTTTCATTGTTGTTTTTTGAAATGTGAACACTAATGTTATGCCGGTTGTTATGTAGAAGTTTCTTCAATGGAATTCAACAGGATGCTATTCTTGCAAGACACCTTCGGTCTAGGTCACAGACTATACTCTGCAGTGAATTTTGAGCTTCAAGAAAGCTTGTTAAGGGCACAGGATTTTGGAAAGTGTAGACTCTATTCAAAGTTATGCTTAGTAAGTGGAAAAGAATGAGTGAGGTGGTAATGAATTGGAAAAGAAGGAGCTGTTGTATGTTGTCAGAGGGAGAGAGGTTTAACAAGAACTGTTGCTGTGTGTTGTGGAATTGTGCATCTCTGCTTATTTACGAGACCTATATTGTATTTTCAAAAAAATTTTTTAATTGATTTTATGTCTTTCAAATGCAGCCAAAGACATAAAATCCTGGTCATGCATTAAGGCAGGGCTAATGAGGTAATGTTTCAGAGCCTTCCATAAGGGATTGGGGACCTAACGTACAGGCTCCAGCATCCTTTCTAGAAGGAAACAGAGAGTGCACCTTCCCCATGACAGCCAGGCTGCTGGGAGCATGAGCCAATAAAAAACGAGTCCTCTGGTCTTCATGGTTTCAACTCAAGGTGAGAGGGAAATGGTGCCAGCTACTGATAAATTAAATTTACAGTTTTAGGGACAAGGGATCTTAGGGGCTGGATATTTCTGTTGGAGCTATGAGCTAAAGGTTTTGTAAATGTGTATAATTTGCAAACAGAATCAATGATTTTGTTCTTCAAGGGAAGGAAGTTTTTGTTTTTTGACAAGTGTGTCTCTTCTTGAAAAAAAGAGTGATGGAGGATTTACGCTCCGGGATGAGACATGCTCCAAGTCAAGAGCACAGTCATTTAAAATGATATTGGACAAGAAAGGGATGCCAACAAGAGGCAGATGTGAATAAGACATCTGTGTGACCTTGGGGGTCCCATACAACCAGAAGGGAAAAAAGACCAAAGCCACTAATTGGTGGCATGAGGCTGTGGGAGGGATAGAGTTATAAAGAAGGTGTTTAAGAAGTGTTGCTGGGCCTGGTGAGGTGGCTCACGCCTGTAATTCCAGCACTTTGGGAGGCCGAGGCAGGTGGATCATTTGAGGTCAGGAGTTCAACACCAGCCTGGTCAACATGGTGAAACCCCATCTCTACTAAAAATACAAAAATTAGCTGGGTGGTAGTGGTGTGCACCTGTAATCCCAGACACTTGTGAGGCTGAGGCAGGAGAATCGCTTGAAGCTGGGAGGCAGAGGTTGCAGTGAGCTGAGATTGTGCCACTGCACTCCAGCCTGGGTGAGAGAGTGAGACCCTGTCTCAAAAAAAAAAAAAGAAGAAGTGTTGCTGTGTCTTAGGTATGATAAAGCCTCTTTCATTGCTCCTTTAAGAGTCCAGGAGCAAAGACAATTGTTAGTGTTTTCTAAAGAATGTTGAACACCAAAACCTTTTTTAAAAATTGGGTTTCTGATGATCGAGACTTAAAATGTATGAAGTTTCTCATTGGGATTTATGAAAACAGGGAACAAGTTGATGACAGAATTCTAGAGATAGAAGACGGCAGACCAGCTTTTTATAAAAAACAGCTTTATTAAGGTATAGTGAACAAAGAACTGCACATATTTAACGTGTACAATTTGATGAGTTTGGATTAAACTCCCATTAGATACTATCACTACAGTCGGGGTAATGGGCACATCCAACATCTCCCAAAGTTTTCTTATGTTGCTTTGTTTATTATGTTGTTTTGTTTTGTGTGTGTATGTGGTAAGATCTAGCTTCTTAACAAATTTTGAAGTGCACAATACCATATTGTCAACTATAGGCACTGTGTTGTACAGCATATCTCTAAAACTTACTCATCTGACATAATTGAGACCCTATACTCATTCAACAACAACTCCCCATTTCTTTCCTTCTTCTAGCCTGTGGCACTATCTTATTCTCTGCTTCTCTGAGTTTGACTTTTATCGATACCTCATATAAGTGGAATCATACCATATTTGTCCTTCTGTTACTGGCTTATTTCACTTAGCACACAATAGCCTCAAGGTTCATCCCTGTCATCACAAATGGCAGGATTTTCTTCTTTTTATGGTTGAATAATATTGTATTATATATATTTACTGCATTTTCTCTATCCATTCGTCTGTCAGTGGGCATTTGGGTTGTTTCTATATCTTGGCTATTGTGAGTAATGCTGCAGTGAACATGGGAATGCAGATAACTCTTCCAGATCTTGATTTCTCTTCTTTTGGACATATACCCAGAACTTGGATTGCTAGATTCCCTGGTAGCTCTATTTTCAACTTCCAGAATGACTTTCCTACTGTCTTCCATCATGACTGCACGATTTTACGTTCCCACCAACAGTTTACAAGGGTTCCAGTTTCTTCACATCTGACCTACTCACTATTTCTTGTTTCGTTTTGTTATAATGGCCATCCTAACAAGTGTGAGGTGATATTTCACTGTAGACCAGCTTCTTACTGCAGTAAGACAATCTGACATTCAAGTTCATTATAATGTGGTTACCACGTACTTTCTGGCCATTTATGCCTCACCACCCCCGCATGCGCAGCCTTCCCTCCTGCCATGTTCGATGGCTTGCTCTTCCTGTTATTTGCTTCCATGGATTGTATCTTGCTTTCCCAGCTATGAAACACTTATTTATATTTATGTTCACGCCCCTCTTCAGAACTGTGGCATGGTGCAGAATGGTTTTTTCCAGACAGCCATGTGCTTCACTCCCTCACTTCTCCCATGTCTCTGTTTCAATGCCATTCACCTGTGAGAGCTTCCTTCCCCAAGCACCCACGGAGAAGAGCACCAGAACCGCCCCACCTCCTGCCTTGCTGTTTCTCCACAACATTGGCATCACAAAATATTTTTGTTTGCTTAGTTTTTGTCTTCTCTCCACCCAATGAGAATATAAACTCCATGAAACAAGTCCTTCTACCATTTTCCTTTTATACCTCTAGCTTCTGGAACAATGGATACATTTGGTGTTCAGCAAATTGTGCTTTAATAAATTAATGAGTGAATCAGAGTTGTGTCCCCTTTAACTTTGTATTTTCCCAATAACTAGCACAGTGTCTGGACTAGCGTATGATCCCAGTGATTATTTGTTAAACAAATAGCTCCCTGGAGTGAGAGTATTATGGTAGGAGAAAAGTTATTTTATGATAAAATGTACCTATTTTTTTAAGGAAGATTTGTTATATAGAGACAAGAGGTATATACAGTGAGTGTGAGTTCTTTATCTGATCACTTGGAAAAGTTCTGGCTTCCCCTCTTTTCAGCCGTGTGACATTCAGCAAGTCAGTTCACCTCTCTGAGTCTCAGTTCCCTCAGATATAAATTAAGCTTTGCTGTGACTATTAAATTAGCACATATATATATATATATATACAGCACTTAGAACACTGTGTGACAACACATTGTGAGCACTTAGTAAGTATAAGATGTTATTTTTATATGAGAAAACACTTTGAGAGAAAATGAAAGAAATCAGAATTGTAAAAAGTTTATAAAAACTTTAATAACCTCATATAAAGTGGAAAATTGGTATAAAACTCTTATATGAGGTCACTAATATAATACATATACATATATACAGACTAGGAAACAAGAGTAGAAATGTTCTGATATGGATTCAAGTGCCTAATTTTTTATAGTAGTTATCTTTGGGTGGTAAGACTTTGGGTGGCTTTTTCCATTGATGCTTTAGTGAATTGTCCATATTCTATTTTAATCAAGCAGTGCCTCTATAGTCAGCACAAATAATAAATACTGTAGAAATTGGCTCTTCATGAAACTTTAAAAAATACTAAAGAAAATGAGTTTTTTTAGTATTTAAAAAATACTAAAGAAAATAAATATGGTAGAAATTAGCTCTTCACTACTTTAAAAAATACGAAAGAAAATGAGATGCATTTTAGATTTCACTCTCCCCCAACCTGGCTGCTCGGTTGTTGTCATCCAGGTGAACCCCTAGCAGAATCTGTGGAGTCCGGATGTGACTAACACCTCGTGCATTCCTCAGACCCACCCTGCCCGAGCTGGTGGATTTAGCCACGAGGGACTTTGGCACTGAGCTCAGACTTTCTGGTGGCATTGGGCAGTCACAACCTGAATCTTTGTCCAAATTCAACTACTTGGTTAACTTCCGTTTAAATAGAAGCTTACTTTTGAAAAGTTAGGTTTTCTTCCATTTTTTTTTTCTCCCACAGCTGTCTTGGCAACATCTGATTCCAGCCAGGGCAGGAAGTATCTGAGTCAGAGATGGGGTGAAACAGTTTTTCTGGTGCTGTTCCCAGCCCTCTGACAAGGACCGTCTCTCCTGGAGCTTTCTGTCTGCTTCTACAAATAGCCTGTAGAGAGCCAGAGGATGTGTGTAACGGGATTCAACCAAAGCAATCCTCCGGCCCACCCTTGACTGTATTTGAAAGAATGTGAGTCATCAGCATGGGTCCTGTCCTCTTCAGCATCCTCAATGAATTAGCAATTCCCAGAAAGCTACCCCTGAGGGAATGGGAAGAAAAAGAGACCAGAAGCAAGGAGACTGAATTTGCACCTACACCAGATGATTTTATAAGATGTGTTTAGATAAATATGGCACATTTCCACCCACCCACCATTAAAAAAAAAAAAGGAAGCAAAACTTTAGTGCTAGATTCTGAAGGCACATTTTGCTTCATTAATCTAAATAAGTACCTTAAATGCGAATTGTTCTCTTTTCTTCTCATTCTTTTTTCTTTTCCCTTTATTGTTGGCGTGGTAGCAGTTGGAAGTGTTTGAAATGGTCACACAAATACTTAGCCTCTCTCTTCTGTATTAAAAACAGAGGCAATTCCTTGTTTCTAGATGAAGAGGAGCTAAATGTGTATGTGGCTTGAAGAGAACTCACCATAAGATGAACCTAATACTTTTACCCCTGGCTCTCTTTTTAAGGACTTAGACTTGAGTTATCTGTGAGAGGTCATGAAGCAACTCAACAGATTTGAAGACTGTGACTGGGAAAAACTGTGTCTTGGCGAAAACAATATTGGCTACTCAATTTGCTGAACCAGTATCTAAATCTTAACTTTGGCATTTATGAACTGTGTGATGTGGAGATATTTCTTAACTTCTCTGAACCTCAATTTTCTACTTTATAGGAATCATCGTGGTGACGTGAGGGTTAGTTATAATGGGTTGAAGTGCCTTTCACATGATAGATACTATACTATTTACCTCTATTGAACATACATAATCCTCCCATATAGACATTAAAATTGCTGTAAATAAAAACAGTGAAAGTAAAATCTACAATGTGGTAGAGATAAGTTAATAATAGTCATAGTTAAGTGTCTAGTGCTCAATTTTGTTTTTAGTAGAATGATCTCAAGCGTACGTTTAAGTGACCATGTGCCTAATGGTTTTAAATGCTATACCTAACAGCTAGATTCACATCTCTCAAAGTGTGGATTGAGACCCATCTCAATAAAGATCACTGAAGATTCTTTCTAAAAGGCAGATTTCTAGGCCTATCTAAAACCTTCTTGGGTGTGGGGCCCTAAAATTTGCATTTTGCTGTGATTTCTATATACATTATAGTTTAAAAACACAAATTTGATGACAAAGATTTTTAAAAAATATTTTAAGACAATTATTTAGTATAGCATTATCTGAAAGATAATCTAGTTTTATCTGACAGAGTATCATAATGTACTCTACTGATATTAATACACATTATATCATTATAATTATAATTTATTTTTGACAAAACTCATCGGAAGTCATGGATCAGAGTAGTTTCTGGCTTGGTGCCAATGCAAGCTGAACTGCCTACCAGCTATGAGACTTTGAGAGAATTTTAACTTTTCATTAAATTCTAGTTTCCCATCTAGTCTCCATAATAGTTTCTACCCTATAGGATTATTGAAAGGATTGCGTGAGATAACACATCTATAAGTTTTAGACTGTAGACGTTAGAGATTATCATCGAAAGACTTCATGATTATTATGTAGTTCAGAAAGACTCTGGTGGAGATTTGATGAGCGTCTTTGAGAATTTTTTTGGCTTGAGGCAAAGAGAGGCAAATCTGGATGGTCCTCATTTTCTCCCCCTTTTAGTATTTTAGCAGAAGCTGGCTTAGCAGGTGCAAAATAGCTCAAAGAAAGAAAAAGCTGATTCTAGCTACTGGGCCTCACATAGTCCCTCCTTCTAGCAAGGTAATTTTTCCATAGTTATATAGTCACATAGATAGTCCCTGCACACACCCCCTACAAATACATAGAAAACTTTAGTTGTGGGAGGGGGTATAAACATAACCATTCTACTGGATCATTTGCCATGATGGATCTATTTCAGCTTTGTGTAACCTAAGCATACCTTTCTATGGAATGGGAGAACTTGGATTATATGTGCTTTATTGTTGCTCTATCTTTACGGTTTTCCATATAAAACCCTATTTTTACAATATCTATACTAAGTAACACTAGAAGTCTGTGCTCATGACCCCTTTGCAAGATAACTTTTTTTTTTTGATAAAGGGAATTTTGGAGATTAATAAATTAGCATGCAGGAGGTACAATCGAGAGAGTCCCTGGAGGCAGCATCTGTAGTATGGACTGAAGCATAGCAGGATGGGAACAGGGAGCTGTGGAGCTGTGTGATGGTGTCAGAAGAGACCTCAAACCCCGTGGGAAGCTCTGAAGATGGGGTTGCTCTTCCCCATCTTTGTAACCTTACCTGTACCAAGTCACTAAATAAGAGCCTTGCTAGGAAAAGGAATTAATCTTGAGCAAGGCACTCCCCATAGGGTTGACAGCTAGCAATCTGTTGCTGTTATCTGGCCCATCACTTGGTGAAATTAATAGGTCCTTCACTCCAAAAGGGAGATTTGGCTGGGGTACGACCAGATCCATCCTGCAGTCACATCTAGTCATGATACATTCTCTGAGATAGCTAGAGTGGATGTATTCATCCATTTTACTGATAAAGAGATTTAAAAAGTTCATTGACTTGCCCGAATGCTCACAGTTTATAAGTAGCAGAGCTGAAACTGAAACTGATTTCTTCTGATTTTCAGTTTCTATTTATACATTATCGTTTTAAAATTGCAGAGGTGGATGGAGATATAGTTATGGCTATACATGTTTATAAGTCTGAATGTATTTTATGTCAATAAGTAAGATGCATTCATTTAATAAACATTTCCAAATTGCCGTCTATATACAAAGCCCTAGAAGGAATGCTGGTAATATAGAGAAAGAAAGACACAGTTCCTGTTGTTTAAGAACTCCTGAACTAGTGAAAGAAAGAGATAAGTAAGCAACAATTATCACCTTACCAGGTAAGAGCTGTGATAGAGATAGATAGAGTATGTAAAAAAGCACAAAATAGCCACTGCCTTTCAGCCCAGGTTCTCCAGACACTGTTGATACTCAATCTGGGTTCGAAGAATTATAAGAGAAAGGCAGAAATAATCTAAGTAAAGTCTTGAATTTGCAGAACTACAAATAATCCAGTGTAACTACAGTATCAGATGGTATTAAAGTGGTGAGAGATAAGGCTGAAGAATTGATCTGGTACTGGAGCTTGAAGGACAATGGGAGGTTTTCAATGAGGTTTGGAATTTCCCTTGAAGACATGAAGAGCCAATGAAGAAATGTTTGCTGTAGAGGGGCAAGATGATATCTGAATTTCAGGAAGATCACCATGTGGAATGAACCAGAATGGGGGTGAGGCTGAAAGTCGATAAACCAAGTAAAAAAAATGAAGCAATAATCGATATGAGACATAGCAGTGGCCTGAATTTCAGCCTGCTAACTCACATTCACATGGTTTCTCCTTTTTATTAGGATGCATTAATTAAATTCCCTAGCAAAAAAAGGCAGAGAATCAAGAGCACTCTGGAGGAAATAGAGGAAAATTCCTTTTGGAAAGAAGAAAGGATGGTGAAAGTGAAAGATGTTTAGTTTCAATAACCTTTAAAACTCATAGCCACGGAGGACTGTGTGGGTCCTCAGATCATTGAGAGGCCTTGGGTGGAGAAATGAGGATAAATGCACAGGGTTACCTCTGAGTGATCACACATACACCCCATCAGTGCCATTTCCATGCTTGTGAGGTGTGGAATATGGAAAGCCATAGACATCTGCTTTCTCCCGTTTTGTGTAGTTCTCCCAGGCAGTTGTATTCTGCTTGGGGTCCAGTTCACACCTAGGGAAATTTATTTGAATCTTCCTGGTGGAACATTCCTATGACGCAAATCCAAAATGTGCAAGGATGCAGTAGCATTTACTGAGTACCTCAGACATTCCAGTACGAGGCAATTTAATACATTTTGTCCCAGTGAGCCCTTGCAAAAGCTCACCTATCATTATCATAAAGAAGCTGGTTCAGAGATGATGCCATGTGCCCAAAGAAATAGAGCCAATCCATGCCAAGGTGGGGTTCCTCTGTTAGTCTGCACTGACCCCAATGGGCAGGCTCTGCACTGATGTCCAGGGCTGGATTGTAAGCTTACGTTGCTCCTGGAGTTACCCAATTCTATGTCAAGTAAACATAGGCTTTTTGAGCAGAAGCAGCAGCTGTAAAATGCCTCAAGATGAGTAGCAACAGGTAATCTACTTTATCTCTAGATTAGCATAGGGGTTAAGAGTATAGGTTCTGGAGTTCGACAAACCTGGGTTCAAATAAAAGTTTCTGAACTTTTTACTTGAGAAAATATATTTAAGGCTGTTTTCTCACCTATAGACTAGAATGACCACAGTGTTGCCTCACAGGATTATTTTGAGAAATTAATGAGTAATTGACTTAAAACACTTGGTAAAATGTCTGGCACATGGTAACTGCTCATAGAGGTGAGCTAAAACTAATACATATTACCTTTTCAATTACTTTTCATTTTTCTTATTCTACAATGAAAGAATCAGCTCATCGATGCTGTGAATTTACATCAAGAACTGATGTGATTTTTTGGTTAGATGAAATCGTTATTTCTTTGAGAAATATCACTTGCAAAAAACTAACTTTTGTCTCCAATGCCTTTTCTCTCCTTTCCTTGCTCTTCTGTTTCTGTAATGAGGAACTGATGGGCATTTTCCTGCTCAATTTATTTGGATTCTGTAATTTTCTTTATTGCCTTGCTTTGCCCAATAAACCTTATGAATTTTTTCTTTTTACATTTCCACTTCAGGGTGTTTGGTGCTGTGATGATGAAAAAATAAAACCTGAGTTACGATATGATAGGGCAATAACCATACAGACTTGCTTTAATCTTCCTGAGCCTCAATTTCCTTTTAAGTTAAATGAGATCTATCCTACATATCTCACCGCCGTAATGAGCGTCAAAAGATACAGTGGTGGTAAAATACATTATAAAGCTTAAAGTTCTGTAAAAAATGTAAGATCTTTATTTTATTGCTGTTACACAGCAAGAAAAAACTTCAGATACAAGTGGTCACGCGCCTATTTTAAGTGCTAGCTCCTACGATAGGGAACTACTGAAGAGCATGTTTTGTCTGAAACTGACATTACTTTAAAAAGGGTGAGAGAACGATTTCCTTCAAATTTGTGCCTATGTTTTACAGGAAAGGGAGGCAGAGGGCTGACAGTGGTAAGGCTTGGAAACGTAATTGATGAAAGACTCGCATACACGTGGTTTGGTTAGGCTCGTGCGTGTTTAATTAGATAATCAAAAGAAGGAGGAGGCCGGGCGTGGTGGCTCACGCCTGTAATCCCAGCACTTTGGGAGGCCGAGGCGGGCAGATCACCTGAGGTTGGGAGTGCGAGACCAGCCTGACCAACACGGAGAAACCCCGTCTCTACTAAAAACACAAAATTAGCCGGGCGTGGTGGCACATGCCTGTAATCCCAGCTACTCGGGAGGCTGAGACAGGGGAATTGCTTGAACCCGGGAGGCGGAGGTTGTGGTGAGCCGAGATCGTGCCACTGCACTCCAGCCTGGGCAACAAGAGTGAAAACTCCGTCTCAAAAAAAAAAAAAAAAAAAAAAGGAGGGACAGTATTGAGGTGGCCATGGGTTTTATCAGACCACCCCTTCCCAGCAACTGTCAGAAAAAAACAAACAGGAGATTGCATAGAAAGCAGTGGTGACTTCTGTAAAGAAAGGGTTGCAGAAACGCCTGGGCCATCGACATTTTTCACCTCCTCTAATAGATGCTACTCACTATCACCAGCCTCAGTTCCTTAATACCCACTACAGTTCCTTAACACCCACTCAGTTCCTTAATACCCACTACTTGCTGTAGAGGAATAAGATGATATCTGAATTTTAGGATATCACTTCCCTGTGTGACCTCAAGGAAGACAGTCTCTGAGCCTTACTCAGTTGTGTGCTGGTAAGTGTTTTGAAAATATATGCACATATATACACACAGGAGTTTATCATAGCTTTTACTGATATAAAAGACGTATAGCATACATTTTATAAATACAGTATACAATACTCTGTAGTATAAATTTCCTATAGCCGATTGTTAATCGCAGAATCATTTCATTGATTTTTGCCTACTCTTACACCCACAGCTAAACTGTGGTTGGGATTGACTGAGTGATTGTAGTTCTGAAATGAATGTTTGTTGCTGTTTAATTTACATTTACAATAAGATAACAGTGAAACAACAAAGGCACATTTGAGAATTTCACTTACTTATTAGTGAAATAATATCACTAATCACTTAGTGACCTAAGTGATGTTGTTGCCAAATCAAATAATAATTTTTGAGTAATGAAAGAATAGTTTCTGAAGGAATTTTTGTGCTATTCACAATCTAATAGCTGTGAACACTTTCCTTTTTTTTTTTTTTTTTTTTTTTGAGGCAAGGATGGGTCTTACTCTGTCATCCAAGCTGGAGTGTAGTGTTATGATCACAGTTCACTGCAGCCTCGAATTCCTGGGCTCAAGCCAGCTTCCCACCTCAGTCTCCCAAGTAGTTGGGACTGTAGGAGTGCGACATCATGCCAAGCTAATTTAAATTTGTTTTTAGAGAGACAGAGTCTCTCTATGTTCTTCAGGCTGGTCTCGAACTCCTGATTGCTTCAAGCAATCCTCCTGCCTTGGCCTTCCAAAGTGCTGGGATTACAAGTATGAGTCACTGCACCTGACCTCCTTCTCTTAAATTTATTCTGCCTCATAAACATTTTCTCCATAATTATCTTAGGTCTAGACAAACAACAAAATAATGAATTAAGCTGTAGTTTACATCATTTGCTGATTTTGGAGGGGGTAAAAATTCCCACTGTGGTCTATTTCAAGTGACAGTTCGTCCTACTGAATGTGAAGGTAGGGAGAGATGTACAGTATTACATCAATCTATAATCTTTGCACCATACAGTGATAATAACTATAAGTAAATTTAAGGACAAAAATATTAGAAAAATGGAAATTGTTAACTTTTGAATATTGCCTTTGTTTTATTATAAAGTATTTAATAGTGAGTTTATAGTCTGTGTTTTTAAAGTAATGGTTAAGTTCAGCAACCACTTCACAAGATTCCTAGAAATTAAAAATCAGCCATCATGATTTAGTGAAAGTTGACTTGATTTAGTGAAAGTTGACTCCAACACACTACTGGCCTTTAGTGTTCCTTGTTTTGTAAAGCGGATGACCAGATTTTGAAAATGTATGCAAAATGCTTGGTATACTCTCTCCAATTTTTAAATGGCATTTTTTCATTAATTCAGTGTACCTTTTTGTATCTTGATTTTTTAGCACTAACAAACCCCTTGTGAATTTCTCTGCCATGTAATACCTTGTTGGATTCGAAAGTGGCATACTGAAGTCTTCCCGAATATGCATGCTCAGACATCACATAAGAGATTTATGCTTACGGAAAATGTAGATTATTACACAATAAGTAAATCCACTTTTCTGGTCTCTGCAATACACATTTCTGCAGGCATTAGAAGGCTCTGCCTTTCAAGAACAATCACAAGAACCTGCTTTTTATTCCCACTTGCCTCATTTCATTTTTCCCATTAGCAGCAATTTAAAAATTCTTCCAGACTGCAGCTCTCATTGTGCCTTTTTGCTTTACTGCAGAGTAGGTCTTTATTCTATTTACTCTGAAGCTTTAATATTTGAAATTGGTCTCATAAATTAAAAAAGAACACTCATATGGATGATTATTTTAAAACTCGATCAAAAAGTTTTTTTTTTCTTATTCTTTTTTGAGGGCAGTGGAAGAGTAATGGATAAATGTATAATCAACTCACATAAAATTCGACAAGTGGATATTTTATGATATTGCCTTCTGGGAATCCAAATAGCACGCACTTTTTATCATAACAATTCAGTCCAATTCCGTGACCAAGGGAGAAGAGCACAGCACATTTAAGAACCAGTTGTAGGGACCTGACAGCGTCTTGCTGCCAACAGCAAAGCTGAAATGCAGAATCCCAGCCTGAAACAGGGACATGGGGCTTTATGAGTTCATACGCGTGGGGATTTTAATGGGAGCAGCTATTTGGACATCTTCTTTTTCTCTCCCATATGCTGAGTTGAAGAGCTGGAGAATGAGGTTGTATAAATTTAGAATGTACCAAGTAGCTAAAATCGCTGATTCACCTATACACTTTGGCCATCACTTATCTAAGGTAGTTTCTGGCTAAAAAGCCCTTGGAACATCCACTTTGGAGATTTTCAGCAGTCAGAACTGTTTGCAGCTTGTCTGATGAAACATTTGCCAATACAGATCCAAAGGCTATATTGGGAGAAGTGTAGTTAAATTTAGTACATTTCTAAATTGGAACACAACAGGTTTATCACAGCTAAACCCAACCTCAGAAATGAGGAATGAATTTGCTCCTTTATTTACCAGATTCTGTTTGATGTTGGCATTAAATAAGTAGAGGCAAGAATTGGCAGGCCTGTGCAGCAAAAGACATGGATCGGGAAGCAACAAATTGAATTCAAGGGGCACATAAGAAAAATTGTGATAGGAATGCCAACTGTAACATGGGATGACATTAAAAAGCAATGGAGGCCAGGCATGGTGGCTCATGCCTGTAATCCCAGCTTTGGGAGGCCGAGGTGGGCAGATCACCTGATGTAAGGAGTTCGAGACCAGCCTGGCCAATGTGGCAAAACCCTGCCTCTACTAAAAAACAAAAATCAGCCAGGCATGGTGGTGCTCGCCTGTAGTCCTTGCTACTTGGGAGGCTGAGGATGGAGAATCGCTTGAACCCGGGAGGTGGAGGTTTTAGCAAGACAAGATCCCACCACTGCACTTCAGCCTGGGTGACAGAGTGAGACTCTGTCTCGACAAAAAAGAAAAAAAGCAATGGAAGAGGCAGATAAGAATGCAAGCCTCTTGATTCCAGTAGAAGTTATCCCACTTTAAAATGGCAGTAATTATTGAATTTGAAAATCGAACCTTAGAGCCACACTGAAGACAGGAATGAAAAATCAAGTTTTTTTTAGTCCTGTGAAAAATGATGTTGATACTTTAAGAGGAACCATGTTGAAACTGTAGATTGCTTTGGGCCGTATGGCCATTTTAATGTTATTGATTCTTCCAATCCATGAGTGTGGAATGTTTTTCCATTTGTTTGTGTCATCTACTATGTCTTTTAGCAGTGCTCTTCTTGTAGAGATCTTTTACCATGGTTAAATGCATTCCTAGGTATTTTATTCTGTTTGTGGCTATTTTAAATGAGATTGCATTTTTTTTTTGTTTGGCTCTCAGATTGAATATAATTGGTATATAGACATGCTACTGATTTTTGTACATTGATTTTGTATCTTGAAATTTTACCAAAGTTGTTCAACAGTTTCTGGAGCCTGGAACTCATGGCTGATGGCTGATTGGTGAAGCCTTTAGGGTTTTCTAGGTATAGATTTATGTCATTTGCAAATTAACCAAAATAGCATGGTAGTGGTACAAAGACAGACACACAGACCAATGAAGGAGAATAGAAAACCCAGAAATAAAGCCACATACCTACAGCCATCTGATCTTCAAAAAAGTCAACATGCTCTCTATTCAATTAATAGTGCTGGGATAGCTGGCCACCCATATGCAGAAGAATAAAACTGGACCCCTACCTTTCAACATATGCAAAATTAACTCTAGATTAATTAAAAAATTAAACTATAAGAATCCTAGAAGAAAACCTGGGAAACACCATCCTGGACATCAGCCTTGGGAAATAATTTATGACTAAGTCCTCAAAAGCAATTACAACAAAAACAAAAATTGACAAGTGGGACTCAATTAAAGTAAATAGCTTTTGCACACAAAAGAAACTTTTAACAGAGGAAAAACAAAACCTATAGAAGAGGAGAAAATTTTTGCAAATGTTGCATCTGACAAAGATCTAATATCCAGAATCTATAAGGAACTTAAACAATGAACAAGGAAAAAATAAATAGCCCCATCAAAAAATGGGCAAAAGACATGAATAGACACTTCTCAAAAGAAGTCATGGCTGGGCGCAGTGGCTCACTCCTGTAATCGCAGCACTTTGGGAGGCTGAGGTGGGCAGATCACGAGGTCAGGAGATCGAGACCATCCTGGCTAACATGGTGAAACCCCGTCTCTACTAAACACACACACACACACACAAATTAGCCAGGCATGGTGGCGGTGCCTGTAGTCCCAGCTACTTGGGAGGCTGAGAGAGGAGAATGGCGTGAACCTGGGAGGCGGAGCTTGCAGTGAGCTGAGATTGCACCACTGCACTCCAGCCTGGGCGACAGAACAAGACTCCCTCTCAAAAAAAAAAAAAAAAAAAAAAAAAAAAGTCATACAAGTGGCCAAGAAACATAAAAAAATTTCACATCACTAATTATCAGAGAAACACAAATCATAACCACCATGAAATATCATCTCACACCAGTCAGAATGGCTACTATTAAAAAGTCAACAAACAACAGGCTTGTGAGGCTGCAGAGAAAAGATAACACTTATACACTGCTGGTGGAAATGTAAATTAATCCAGCCACTGTGGAAAGCAGTTTGGAGATTTCTCAAGGAACTTAAAACAGAACTACCATTGAACCCAGCAATCCTATTACTGGGTATATATTGAAAAGAAAACAAATTATTCTACCAAAAAGAAATATGCACTTGCATATTCATTACAGCGCTATTCACAATAGCAAAGTCATAAAATCAACCTAGGTGATTTGATAAAGCACATGTAGCACATATACACCATGAAACACTACACAGCCATGTAAAAGAATAAAACCATGTCCCTTGCAGCAACATGGATGCATGAGGAGGCCTTTAACCTAAGAGAATTAGTGGAGAAAGAGAAAACCAAGTCTCGTATATTCTCACTTGTAAGTGACAACTAAATATTGGATACTCATGGACATGAAGATGGCAACAATAGAAACTGGGAACTACTGGAGGTGAGAGGGAGAGAAGGAAAGGGTTTTAAAACTATTAGGTACTCTGCTAAGTGACAGGAGCATTCAGACCCGTAAACCTCAGCATCACACAATATATTCAGACAACAAACCTGCACATGTACCCCCATATCTAAAATAAAATTTGAAAGAAATAATTGAATTAGTCCTGAAATAAATAATTGAAAAGTCCTGACAGGACATTTCAGTTTCCATGTCCCATTTACATTTTGCAGTTCAGTGTCTGCAGAGTTACTTTATTTACCCATCTAATGTCCTTGAATGGGACCACAGGCCTGTGCAGAAGAAGGGAGGGTGAACTGATATCTATTTCAGAGGACAGGCTCATGGTGCACAACGTACAGCCAGTCAGCAGAAGCCTCAGGTTTTCCCAAGACGCACCACTGCAGCCAAAGGCCATCTGAGAAAATCTCCCAGGAGGAGCTTTTTCTCCTGGATGTCCAGAACCTTGCATAAGAAATCAGACAGGACGTGTAGTTCAAGCTGAGCGGCAGCAAGCACAATGGAAAGTGAGGGGAGCTGGTTTGTTTTCATGGGAAGTGTCCATAATGTAATAGAAATTGTCTATAGGGTAATAGATTTCAAACTTTTTTTCTCCTCCCCTCTGCCACCTTTAAGAATGTGGAATCTTATTCAGGATTCAATTATCTTTTCATAGATCTTAATAGAGCAGAATGATTGGAAACCCTGGTTGCCCACTGTCTTCCTCACCTACCTGGGCTTTCCAGAGTATTTTTGCAGAAATCTGGGGATCCTGGAAATACGAGGTGAAAACTGCAGAGCTGGATGATCTCTAAATTTTGTTACATCATGAGTATTCATGATGTCATGAAGGTCACATGGGGAAGCCAAGACTCCAGTTGAGTCTTCTGATTGCCCTCAAATTGGCTCTTTCATTCCTCGCTGCGTCCAGCCATGTGTCCACCCACAGCAGTAAAGTCAGTTAAGGCCAGGTTTCCACTCTCAGGAGACGCATGACTGAACCTCACAGCCTTGCTTTGGTTTGGGGGAAATGACCTTAGCTTTGGGCTCCCGGTCCAGATTTATAAATGGAAGCTGAGAGTTGGCCCTTTGGGGAGACCTAACAAAACACTCTTCACTTTAGCATTGTTCAATATCTAGTCATCTGAAAAGCTCTGTCCACATCTCCATTTTTTATGGCACTCCTTCTTGTTTACTTTGTTTCAATCACTGTGGTCTTCCTTCACTCCGTAAAACTAGAACAGCTTTGCATCACGAGGCCTTTGCATATATTGTTCCTGCTGCACGCAATGCTCTTTCCTTCGCTCTTTACCAGGTTAACATCTACTTCTTGATTCAAACTTCAGCTCAGTAGTTCCTCTCCCAGGAGATACTTCTCTGACCTTCTTGTCCACATGGAACCAGTCTATTGCTCATGCTTACAGTGAAAGGCAGCTGTCTTTCATGGCCCTTAAGCCAACTGTGAATTACAACTAGCAAACTTACCATGGCAAATAATCTGTGTGATTATTTGATAAATATTTACTTTCCTTTCTAGACCAGGGATTGGAAAACTACAGCCCTCGGGTCAAATCCAGCTCACCATCTGTTTTTGCAAAATTAAGTGTTACTGGAACATAGCCACGTTAACTCATTTGCATATTGTTCATAGCTGCTTTCACACTGTAACAGCAGCGTTAAGTAGTTGCAACTACCCACAAAACTAAAATACCTGGCTCTTTAGAGAAAAGCTTTGCCAACACTTGCTCAAGACCATAAGCTTCTTAAAAACAGGAAATATGACCATATTGCTCATCATTTTGTCCCTCTGCAGCTAACCCAGTTCCTGACATATATTCCTGGCTCAATAAGTATATTTTTAATGAATGAATCAATGAGTGATTCACAAACACATTAGTTATATATGTGGAATATA
This sequence comes from Pan troglodytes, assembly GCF_028858775.2. Classification (NCBI taxonomy): domain Eukaryota; kingdom Metazoa; phylum Chordata; class Mammalia; order Primates; family Hominidae; genus Pan; species Pan troglodytes. The sequence continues at coordinate 85,740,578 of NC_072414.2, forward strand.
GTCAGAATTACAGAGTAGAAAATTGCATCAACAATATAGGAAAGAAAGCCCTGTTTTTGAATGGCATTTTTATTTTTTAAATATTCATCATTATCAAAAAAATGAGAAATAGAAAATGTATTGGTGAATGATTTAATATTCAATGATATTAGAGTTGGACAAATCAAAATAACAACTAATCTTGTGTTGAATTAAAACATAAAATCGTGATCAACCATCCAAAGCAAGTGTTTCCATGCAACTAATATCCTCAAATTGCCCACCAACAATTCAGCCTTTTTAAATGAGGCATGTAACTAATAGATTCTATTTTTTAATACTATTACAAAATATGACTTGTTTCTGGTTGATTTAAAAATATTTTATTTGTTGCACAAATGGCCTAAAATATATATAAAACAATCATATTGCAAATTTTGCTATTCTGTGAGAAGGCATGCATTTTTTCCTCTAGGGACAAAAAATACAGTATAAATTGCCTCCTTGGTAGATAATTTCTAGCTTTTGACTATAAATTGATACATTAAATACACACAGAGAGACATATATTTAGAGGGTATTATTTTGCTTCATTTTTGAACTTAGTTTAAACATTTATTTTTTGCTGGTTTTGTAGAACAATAATCAATGCACAGATTGGGGGCCAGGATGGGGTGGGGAGGCTTTGATGGTATATTGACAGTTTCCTGCTTGGCGACATCCTCAGCCTTTCACAAGGCCACAAGTAATTTACGATGGCAATAAAGACCTGAATATTTTTCTGTATTCAAGGTAGCTCCTTGCTTCCAGAAGAAGCATAGCCCTGCTTTTGAATGTGATCCACGTAGTGGATGTGGAAGAGAGCCCTTAGAAAGAGAGGCCATTAGATCAGGAAGCAGCTGTCTGGCAGTCCCTGTTCATATTCAGCAGCCATTCCTGAGACGTGACTGTCACTGCTAAACAATTTCCCAGGGCCTTGTTCGTTTGGCACACTAGACAAAGCCAGTCTTGGCTCGGTATATCTCAAAAGGCAGGTCTGTACCATAGCAGATTAGTGCACAGGCTTATCTCAGTTCAAAAGCTGCTTCTGCCACTGAGTAACTGCTTGGGGCAAGTGCTTGGACCTGGCTGTGCCACAGTTTCTTCTTCTGTGCAGATGGAGGAAATAAAGCAACCTGTAAAGAAAATGGTTGGAACCATCTCAGGCGCACAGTAAGCACTCAATAAAGGAGCTATCATTATTAGCTTTTTTTAGATCAGACATACATTTTATTTATTTATTTATTTATTTATTTATTTATTTATTTATTTATTTATTTTTGAGACAGAGTCTCACTCTGTTGCCCAGGCTGGAGTGCAGTGGTGCGATCTCGGCTCACTGCAACCTCCGCCTCCCGGGTTCAAGCAATTCTCCTGCCTCAGTCTCCTGAGTAGCTGGGATTACAGGCGCCCGCCACCACACCCGGCTAATTTTTGTACTTTTAGTAGAGATGGGGTTGCACCATGTTGGTCAGGCTGGTTTCGAACCCCTGACCTCGTGATCCACTCGCCTCGGCCTCCAAAAGTGCTGGGATTATAGGCGTGAGCCACCGCGCCCGGCAAATTTTATTTATTTTAAAAAAAAATTTTGGGGTACATAGTAGGCGTATATATTAATGGGGTACATGAGATGTTTTGATACAGGCATGCAATGTGAAATAAGCACATCATGGAGAATGGGGTATCCATCCCCTCAGGCATTTATCCTTTGTGTTACAAACAATCCTATTATGCCATTTGTTATTTTAAAATGTACAATGAAGTTATTATTGACTTTAGTCATCTTATTCTGCTATCAAATAGTAGGTCTTATTAATTATTTCTATTTATTTGGTATCCATTAACCTTTTCGACCTTCCCCCATCCCCCCACTACCCTTCTCAAGCTCTGGTAACCATCCTTCTACTCCCTAGGTCCATGAGTTCAATTGATTTGATTTTTAGGTACCTCAAATAAGTGAGAACATGTGATGTTTGTCTTTCCCTGCCTGGCTTATTTCACTTAACATAATGACCTCCAGTTCCACCATGTCGTTGCAAATCACTGAATCTCATTCTTTTTTTATGGGTGAATAATACTCCATTGTGTATATGTACCACATTTTCTTTATCCATTCTTCTGTTGATGGACACTTAGGTTGCTTCCAAATCTTAGCTATTGTAAACAGTGCTGCAACAAACATATGAGTGCAGATATCTCTTTGATATACTGATTTCCTTTCTTTGGGATATATACCCAGCAGTGGGATTGCTGGATCTTATGGTAGCTCAATTTTTAGTTTTTTGAGGAACCTCCAAACTCTTCTCCATAGTGGTTGTACTAATTTACATTCCCATCAACAGTGTATGAGGGTTCCCTTTTCTCCACACCCTTGCCAGCATTTGTTATTGTCTACCTTTTGGGTATAAACCATTTTAACAGGGTGAGATGATATCTCATTGTAGTTTTCATTTGCAATTCTCTGATGATCAATGATATTGAGCACATTTTCATATGCCTGCCATTTGTATGTCTTCTTTTGAGAAATGTCTATTCAAATATTTTGCCCATATTTTGATCAGATTATTAGATCTTTTTTCTGTAAAGTTGTCTGAGCTCTTTATATATTCCAGTTAGCTTTTAAAACAGAATTAAATAGGTTGGGCACAGTGGCTCACGCCTGTAATCCCAGCACTTTGGGAGGCCAAAGCAGGTGGATCATGATGTCGGGAGATCGAGACCATCCTGGCTAACATGGTGAAAACCCGTCTCTACTAAAAACACAAAAAATTAGCCAGGCATGATGACAGGTGCCTGTAGTTCCAGCTACTCGGTAGGCTGAGGTGGGAGAATGGCGTGAACCCAGGAGGCGGCGCTTGCAGTGAGCCGAGATGGGACCACTGCACTCCAGCCTGGGCGACAGAGCAAGACTCTGTCTCAAAACAACAACAACAACAACAACAACAACAACAACAACATCAACAACAAACAGAATTAAATAGTTTGAGTTCCTTCTATATTTATTGTTAGCTTTTAAACAGAATTTCTGAGACAAGGACTTCTTTCCTAACTGAGAAAGCTTATGAGGACAGATGTCTTTTCCCACGAGGTTGGGCTTTACATCCATATTTGTGGTTATTCATGTTCTAATTCATAGGTTTCATCTAATTATTCAACATGATTAAATAATTATTCAGCTTTAGGTTATTCTGAGAACTCAATGATGCTCAACTACTCTCCAGCAAGATCTTTGATACAAAAATGTCCATGGTTCAGCTTTCATGCTGAACCATAAAAAGAATGTTCCTCTTCCCTTTACTATAAAAAGGGAAAGAGAAATAACATTTCTTGACCACCTAGCTATATGCTAGATGTTGGGTTAACTGACTGCACTTTGCTAATATGATTCACGAAGTTCTCATGATAACCAAACAAAGCAAGGGTTGAAGTCTCTCTTTGACATATGGATGAACTAAGGATTGGGAAGATAAGATATTTTTCTAAGTACTACAAAGGGGCAGAATTCAAACCCTGGTCTATCCTCCCTCTGCTTGTTATTCATGTATATGAGAAGCTAATGATTTATCATGAATTTTCCCTGTTTAACAACATAAGGTTCTTTCAAGCAGGGGCAGGACATGTTTAGCTTGCCTAGAAACTTGACTTGATTGCTTTCTCCAGTTGCCTTATCGGGTATCCCAGAATATCCAATTCATTCTTAGGCCAGAGACAAACCTGCAAGTGACTTTAAATAGCAAACATGGTTTCTGTTCAGAAATTGGATTGCCAAAACTTGTTTTAATGTGAAATCCTTTCTCCTCCTGCAGCTCCTTCTTTCTTCTACCATTTCTCTTTCTCCTTCATTGTCTCCTCTGCTTACAGCCAGAATCCATATCCTGTTCCAAGATGCCTGTTCCAAACTCCCATCACTAAAGTTTAGGTAAGAAGGCCTTCCTCCCCAACCCATTGGCTCTGGGATGGGGTGCGGGGAGAGGCACTGACAGATTCCACAGCCGTCTCTAAAAATCCTCTTTCAAAATTCTCTCTCTTTAACTTCTTCAATGGTTATATAGCCTCAAACTGGACCAGGGGACTCTGTTTGGGGAGTCCAAGAGTTGTGAAACTAGTTCTAGTTCATTCGTTTTGGAAATCTGCAACCTCCAGTGAGTGTGCAATGTCTACTGTACCTTGATACCTAGTGAAGAAGTCAATTTTATCATCGTGTCAACACATACAACTCACTTGCAGTTTTGTCATTTGCTTTGACCCTTGTATTTGGAGACCCAGAATCTTCCCTAAGTCCTGTTCTCATTGGAACTTTCAGGTTTTCTTCATCATGGAAGTCTAGCAGGGGCCTCCATGCCTGAGTTCATGAATAGAGCTTGTTCCAAAGACCAAGTGTTTGCATACAAGGATAGAGATACTTTAGGCTTAAAGGAAAATGTGTGTCTTAGATTGATTTCCAGACTGGGCCCCCAAGTTTAAGTAGATGGCCAGATGGATAGGAAGGCTTCTAATAAAAGAATATGACAACTGCACAAAAGAGGAATGGCATTACCCTGTGCATAAAGAACTAAGTATGCACACCCCTGTGTCTCTATGCATCTGTTTGTTGCACTATAACAAATAATCAGAAGACATTGGGGTGGAGAACCATGAAGGGTCAAAATTCCTCAAATACCTGAAGAGTGGAGCAGCAGCAGGAACCCCTTAATTCCTGAGCAGACAAGCTGGCATTTGAACTGTATCCTGGGGCCCCCCAAGAGGCTGGTGATAAAATCAGAAGAAGGGAAAATGATTACAAGAAAGGTTAGCATCCATAGAACTTAGGAGAGACCTATTGGAACTCCCTGAACAATCTGGGAGGAATCCAAGGGCATCCAGGGTTCATTCTGTTCTACAAGTAGGGGCTGATCTAGGATAGTAATTGGGACACCACTATGCTAGGTCTGGCAGGACCAGGACGCCTGGATAAATAAGAGGTAGACCCATATGCCATTCCCCACCTTCCTCCAAACCTTCTCAAGTCCAATTCACTCCTGCTTCCAGGACCCTCTTTGTGGCAGAGAGAACAGGGAACAACAGCCCACCAAGAAGGCCCAGGGCCCCCATTCTTTCAGCCTTTGCACCCCAAGGAACCTGGAGGACACACCCCTTCTACCATCCCTGGTTGCTTCCATAAGAGTCTGACCTCAGCTAATGATGGTTCTTCTAATCCATAAGGACCTGAGGGAGGACCTCCAGTGGACAAGGGCCACTCTTTGAGACTGGTCAAAGGAAAAAGAATAAATAATTGCACTTTCTTAGGTGGGTTTGTCCTGGTGGGTTTAAGCCCACAAGAACCTCCAAATTGAGACTGATTCACCTGGTTATGAAATCATGATAATTCCTACTTCAACATGGCCATGAGCCACATTCCACTTTATTCTGCAGGTTTGGTGTGTTCTGATTTGGCCCAAACCTGCAGGTTAAGTGAATGTTGTTGTTAGGAGTTAAACAGAGTCAGAGATTGGAATCCCAAAGCTGATGGAGGCCAAAGCTACCATCAGTCCCTCCCAATAAGGCCACCCTTTCTGATGACTTAGAATTCAAATCATGGAGGCTTCTAACAAAAAGGATCTATTTTTTGTCCAAGGTTGCTTAGAACTTTTCTTATTCACACCTTCATCTAACATATGAGGATACAATTTAGAGGGATAAATTGGCTCATCCACTTTAACAGAGAAGGTTAGGGACAGAGCCACAAGTCCAACACTCCTGGAAACACTGAGCCCACCTTACCACCCTCCAGGAATAGTACCTGGTACAAAAAGCAAAGGCCTCAGCTATGGTTCCTAAACGGAACTCTGCAAGAACCACGGGTTTCCCAAAGGAGTTTCCCACAGTTCATTTAAAGCAAGGAAGAAAAACAGCAGAAACAACTTAAAAACAAAGAATGCCCACTCCAAAGCCTCCGAGCCCCAGTGCTGAGGCATGCTTACAGCTTTTAAGGCATCAAAGCAAAACAAAAATATTCCACAACCTCCATGTTTTAGAGCTACTTATTCAACAAGTCCTGCTGCTTCTCATCTCCAGTATCTAAATCTGTGGGATTTGCACTGATTAAACGTGGGCGGCTCAGAGCGTTCTTCTCCGTGGCAGGCCGTTGCACTTCATGCAGCTCAGCTCAAAGAGACACTTCCACGTTTAGCTTACATTTTCCCTTCCCTAATTTGTTTTATTACTCCCAGACTCATTTCTTGATACCTGATACTCTGTCCACTTATGTGTTTCCTGTCATTAGCCAGAGCCCCGGGAACTTTCACCACTTTCTCCAGAGCAACGGGGAGTTCGTGTCTCTCCTTCCAATTATTGCTGCGAGTTTGAGGATGTCATCTTTCGCCCTTTTCAGAAGGAGAACTTTCTGCAAAGGACAAGACATTTGTAACAGGATGTCTGGTGCAGAAAAAAAACTCATGGGGGATCAGAGTAAAGTGACTTGTGGTTGGGGGTGAACATCACCAGGATGGCAGTGCTTTCCCTCTGTACCCCATTCTGTGATTAATGGATATCCTCTGTGGACCGATGAGGTGAATCCCAAAGGTCAGCCTAAAGTGACATTTTTTTTGGTCACAGCTTGAAAGCAAGTTTTATTTAACAAATAATATAAAAATATGCTTTAGTTAAAGCCCTTTCTTTTCTGCCTGATTAAGACAGAAAATATCACATTTCCGATCACCTTATTTGCTTAGGTACTTAAATTGTTTTCTTTTTTCTTCCTAACAATAGGCACGACTCAGCCTTTTCCTGTCCCTGAGGGACTCTTAAAGCAACTAGGAAATTATAACTTAAGAATAATCTAATTCAAACTGCAGTCATTACACTCGGCTTAAATAAGGATCTTGCCATCATTACATGTTATAATTATGTCACCACATGCTATATAATTCCAATTAGATGATGATTACATGACATATATTAACATTAATTGTGTAACTAGACATAACCATATGTTTATACGTGGATTTAATTACCTTCTTTAAAAATCCTATTGAAGAAGATGTATGTGACACATTTTTAAAAGAGGAAAAGTAGCAAGGAAAAACTTGTTCAAGTAAATATATAAAATCAATCATATGGAGGAAATGTAAATAATTGAAATAGGCTTTTGAATTAGCATTTGTGTGATTACCCTGGCTTTGTATTTTTGCTTGTAAAAATCATATAATAATATTATGAAAGTTCAAAAGATTCAGGTAGATCGGCCATAAGCTCATCACCAGAACCCAATTCCTTTCCAGGTCCAGCTCATATCCACATACACGTGTGACTGCCTGCGGTTTTAACAACTCACAAAATGTTAATTCTGCATTTTCATATAACGTGTCATAAATGATTCTTTTATTATGTATTGCCTCATGTCCATCATGGACGCTATTAACAGCAGTATGGTGTATTGATTGAGAAAGCACTGATACCAAAATAAGACACCCTGGTGAGCCGGGCGCAGTGGCTCATGCCTGTAATCCCAGCACGTTGGGAGGCCAAGGCGGGCAGATCACCTGAGGTCAGGAGTTCGAGACCAGCCTGGCTAACATGGCGAAACCCCGTCTCTACTAAAAATACAAAAAATAGCTGGGCATGTTGGTGGGCACCTGTAATCCCAGCTACTTGGGAGGCCGAGGCAGGAGAATCACTTGAACCTGGGAGGTGGAGGTTGCAATGAGCCGAGGTCGTGCCATTGCACTCCGGCCTGGGCAACAAGAGCAAAACTCTGTCTCAAAGGGGAAAAAAAGACTCCCTGGCTTGTTGGCCTTGATTAATGGACTTAACTTGTTTGTGCCTCAATAGTCCCGTCTGTTAAATGGCAATAGTGAGCACCTACCTCATAAGGTTACTGTGAAAATGAAAAATGTTATTATATGCAAAATGCTTAGAAAAATGATGCAAAGGAGAAATTCAGTAAAGGTTAAGTAGGGTTGTGGTGGTGGATGTCTCTAGCCAGTTGAGAACCATAGTTTACTTGATTCATTTCCTATTTGATGGCAACATTAATATCTCCAAATTTTGATATTGTCAGTAAGGCTTGGGTACATATTTTTGTGCACATAAATTTCTCTTTCTTTGAATTTCTCTGGGCAAATTATCTGTTGAACATCAGAAATACATCCATGTAAATCTCTTTTAATGTTCCCTTCCCAGGACAGTGCCCAGTTTTTAAAAATAATCAGCTCAGCATAGAAAAACAATGGAAAGAAATTTAAATGTTTACTGCTTTATTTTTTAAAATATTTCCGATAAGCAGCAAAAAACATAACATCTTCTTTGTGCAAACCTCTATTTCTCCCTCCTCATGCACACCCCCACCCCCACCCCCACCGTAACCTCAAAGTCTCCTTCCCCACTAAAGCCCTTCTTCTCATTGCCCATACAATTCAGTCCACTGAAACTTGCGTTATCACCTCCTCCCTTCTTACCAATAACTTTCTGGTCTTTCTAAGTTTAGCAATTACCTTGTTTGCATCTAATATGAGCGCAGGAGATTATCTACCAAAGGCTCACTGGAGGGGGTCACAAGAGGGGTGGGAGGAGGCTGAGAGGCAAAGGGGTATTCTTCTTAATGTACGGCAAAAGAGAACAGGAGCATTAATAAATCTGTCTGTCTATCTATCTATCTATCTGTCTATCATCTATCTATCCCTACCTATATATATCCATATATCTATATGTATACCTATATCTATCTTCTGTCTATCTATCCCTACCTACGTATATCTATATCCATATATCTATACCTATACCTATAATATCTATCTATCTATCTATCTATCTATCTATCTATCTATCTATCGTCTATCTATTCATCCATCCCTACCTACATGTATCTATGTCCATTTATCTATACCTATACCTGTATCTATCTATCTTCTATCTATCTATCTATCCATCCCTACCTACATATATCTATATCCATATATCTATACCTATACCTATATCTGTCTATCTATATCTATCTATTTACCCATCCATCCATACCTACATATATCTATATCCATATATCTATGCCTATACCTATATCTATCATCTATCTATCTCTACCTATATATATCTATGTCCATATATCTATACCTATACCTATATCCATCTGTCTATCATATATCTATCAATCAGCTATCTAGTCATCCATCCATACCTACATATATCTATATCCATATAGCTATACCTATACCTATATCTATCTTCTATCTATCTATCCATCCCTACCTATATATATCTGTATCCATATACCTATACCTATACCTATATCTGTCTATCTATCTATATCTATCCATCCCTACTTACGTATATCTATATCTGTATACCTATGCCAATACCTCTATCTATCATCTATCTACCTATCATCTCTACCTATATATATCTATATCCATGTATCTATACCTATATCAATCAATCAATCAATCAATCTGTCTATGTATCTATTCATCCTATTCATCATCCCTACCTACATACATCTATATCCATATATCTATACCTATACCTTTATCTATCTATCTGTCATGTATCTATCTATTCATCCATCCCTATCTACATATATCTATATCCATATATGTATACCTCTATCTATCTATCTAATCTATCTCTTGTCAGATTGCTATGACAGCTTTATTGCTGTTTTTATGTATTCTAAATTGTTTTCCTAAAGTCTTATACCAAGTGTCTAAATTACTAAAAACACTGAGCAAGTCAGTACAGCACAATCCACACTAGCTACAAATGGCATTATTTAGTGGTCATCAGGCATAGGGTGCAAGTTCTTAGAGAATCTTTCTAAGCATCATATTGATTTCTATTCTCTGCTGTCTTCTTCAGGCTTCTCAGAGCAGAATCATCTCACTTGTCCTTGAAGGGATGAAGAGAGTTTAAGATGGAAAGTTCAGCTCATGTGCTTTTATAATAAGATGTATGCGAGGTTCACTCATGCAACCCACTGTGCCATTGGGAAATGCAGGAATGGGCATGCAGGACTTTCATAGCTCAGATATGCTCAGGAGCAAGTCATGCAGCACAATTGACTAGTAGGAAACAAAGGGAGAGGGGATGGTATCAGTAGAATGAGAGACGGGGAAAATACCAACTCCAAGGGATGACTCTTCTAGGGAGCTAAGCTATTCAATACAGCATGCATTGAGCCCAGATACAGTTTGGGACACTGTTGGTGAAGACCTTGGCCAATGGGTAGCATTGCTCTGTCAAACCACATACAAGGCCTGTGGGTAACGGGAGAATCTAGCAAGGGATAGATGGATGTTGAGCTCTAGACAAACCAGGCACAGTTTAGAGTAAACCTCTAGTAACAAGAAGGACTTAAAATTTCTGGCATGGAAAAGTTTACATTCTAGTGAAATAGATAGACATAAAGCAAACATAAATAAATATAAGTAAACTAAAGAGTAGTTCTAAATGTTATGAAGAAAAGACATAAGAGTAGTTCCGTAGAACTTTCTGCAATAATGGAAATGTTCTATATCTGTGCTTTCCAATCTGGTAGCTAATAGCTGCAAGAGGCTGTTGAGCACTTAAAATGTAGCTTAGTGTGACAGAATAATTTTTTATGTTATTTAATTTTAGTAAATTTAAATTCAATAGCCACAGTTGGCTAGTGGTTACTGTATTGAACAGTGCAGCTCTATAGCATCATAAATTTCTCTATTGCAGGATTTAATGTACATTTATAGTTCCGTATTTATCTCTGTAATTCTTTGTTTAAGGCAAACATCATTTACATTTTGTCTGTTGTTGATTCTCTAATGCATAGCATAGCACCTTGCACATAAATAGTTGTTCTATTGGCAGATCACCTGAGGTCAACATGGTGAAACGCCGTTTCTACTAAAAGACGGCCAACATGGTGAAACCCCGTCTCTACTAAAAATACAAAAATTAGCCAGGCATGGTGGTAGGCGCCTGTAATCCCAGCTACTCGGGGGGTTGAGGCAGGAGAATCGCTTAAACCCAGGAGGCGGAGGTTGCAGTGAGCCGAGAATGTGCCATCGGGCTCCAGCCTGGGGGACAAGAGCAAGAGATCATCTCAAAAAAAAAAAAAAAGTTAAGTGAATGATTAAAAGTGAAAAACTAGAAGACATAAGAAATATGCCAGTGCCTCAATATATAGAAACAAGAATAGTTCTACATCTCTCAAGACAGTGGAATAAGTTTGTTACTGGTTTTCCTACTCTTTTAAACAGTGGCTCAAAAACAAAACAGGGCTGGACGGTTTTGATGACTTGGAGGGAGGCATGGAAAAATGAGATCCTGGTAGTGATCGAGATATTTGGAGCTACACCTGGTGTGTTGGTTTGAAGTGGGGCCAAAGAGCCGGGTTTCCTACGTGTATCCTAGGAAGGCAAGAGCTTTGGAGACAAAGTGGTACCTGGCTCTGAACGTCTAGAAATTCCTTATTCTCTGAGCCTCTTTTTTTTTCAAAAACGTAAAATATACCTACCTCATTAGCTTTTTCTGTGAGCTGTAAGATAGTCATATTGCTTACCATATATTAATAAGCACTGAATAGCTTCAAATGCTTAATAGCTCCTTGCTGCTATTACTTTTATTCACTTCTCACAGTGCTCACCCTGACATCCATATTTTCAAAAATTCTTATGGAATATGGGATTCTAAAGGAATATGTGTCACTGACACATAGAATCCTTGCTGAGCTAGATGTACCTCTTCGCACAGTCATATTCACATAGAGAACCTAGAAAGTTGCTTTGTTATTACTGAACGGAATCACAACCTATGTAGCAGGCTGGAAATACCCTTGCTGATGCATCTATTTTTTTTCTCATATCTTCGATTTCTATCTGAGGAAGTGTTTTCAGTCTTTAATGTAATATCCTCAGTAGTAAGAGGTTTCAAAAACACAACCAGGGCAATTCCTTAAGAAGTTTAAATAGTCTTCAATGAATATTCCAATATTTTAAAATAAGATATATTGCAGAAGACACAAAAATCCTTCATGGTAATTTTCTTCGATTAGCAAATAGTGGAACCTTATCCAAATAAGCCAGTCTTTAGCTATAGATTCTTCACATTTCCAGTCCGGGTCAGTTCTGTAATTATATTTTTCACAGTGTATAAGATGATGTTCATGGATATTTCGATGAAGAGTGAGATATTCCTCATTACCATTATTCCCATGCGATGTTTATTTCATTCTTTATCAGGAGCTGTTTTGTCATCACCTTAAGCAAGAAAGTCATTGTTCACATTAGTGCCACGTTTTGACACATTAGTGCCACGTTTCTTTTAGCATTTCTCCTTCTTGAATGCCTGGACCTGTTTCTGAAGTCAAAGGCAGATGATTGTTTATCTGCCTGTGTATAAAAGGCAATTGCTTTCGGCACTTCATTTGTACTATTGTCAGATAGGATCATGTTACAGCCCTGCCTCCCTTGTTGATCTGTATATTGGTAAACTGTGTGGCTGTTCCCTGCCTAACCAGCTTGCTGCTTTAAGGTGACCTGTCCTGAAATCCCAGACAAACACATTTCGTGATACAAGTTCTGCCCTCATTTCTATCCCAGAGCTACGTGTCTGGACCCTATGACTCTGCACCCTCTCATAGCTGAAGAGTGTTATCAAGAGTAAACACTCAGGATTGATAATGGTCTTTCAAAGGTCTAAAAACACACCCACAGTCCAATGACCTATTGAAAGGAGGATGAGTGGTTTCTTTTGATATCGGGCTGCTGGACAGACTTTAGTGAATGAAAGATTATGCTGCTTATTTACCTGGAAAAAAATCGATGTCATAAGGATGCCCCCAGGCCAGTGGGGAAATGCCCACTCTGTGTACATTGTATAGGGATTAAGACACAGCCTCCAAAGTCAAACCTACTTGTGACTGAATCCTGGCTGCACCACTTAATGTATGTGAAAGCATTGGCAAGTTGGTTAATCCCTGCCTGACTCAGTTTCACCACCTGTTAAATTGAAGTAAAAATAGTACTTAGCCCCTAGGGTTCTTAAAAGGATTCTATGAGTTATTACGTTGAAAGGTTTTGAATGAGTACTGACCCATAGTAAGTGTTCAATACATATTTCTGTTATTGGCTTAGCTTTCTATTTCCACCATTATGGTACTTAACAATGAACGATCACTTCTCATGCGTTTGTGAGTTGGTCTGGTGGATTCTCCACTGGTCTTGTTAGAGCTCCCTCATCCTATGGGGGGCTCAGCTCTGTAGGATGGCAGGACAGGCTGCCATGGCTGGGTCTGTTTCCCCAAGTGCTTTTTTCTTCTGGATTTCTTTAGGGCATGTTTTCTTAGTGTCCAACAGGTTAGAACAGAAGCTGCATACCTCTTAAATTCAAGGTTTGGGAGTCACACAACATTCATTAATTTTCATTTTCTGGATTAAAGCATATCCCAAAGTCAGTTCAGATTCCTGCGAGCGGAAAACATTCCTTCCTGTTTTTTTTATGGCAGAAGTAGTAAGATTACACTGCAAAAGGGGTGTGCATACAGGGAAGGGTAGAATTATCACAACCACCTTTATAGACAAACTACTAAAACATCTGATAGCCCCAAGTCACAATTATCTATCTATGCCCGTGACTATGTAGGCAGTGAACAACTAAAGACCAACCAATGGAGGGTGCAGTATCACCCTGTATAGTTCACACAGTCCAGCCTGCCTTTCTCTCATTTGTTCGTTATATCCTGGCCCTTGCTGTGGGTCTCTGCAGTTCTTCATGCAAAGTCAATAGCCTCAACAGCCAGAATCACAGCATCATGGTTTCTGAATGTGACCAACGACCAGGGTCACAGAGAAATGACTTGCCTCACCTAGCGTCAGATCTTATTATTAGCAGAGGTTAAGACCAGGTCTCCTCATTGCTCATGACAGCTTCTCTTCAATGTAACATAACTATCTGTTTTGCAAACTTTTATCTGGCCTCTGCAGGAGATTTTTGCTAGTTCGGAAGTAGTAAGTTCAGAAAGGAATGAAGATAAATAAAATTAGAAAGTGGGACTGTGCCCAATAGTTTACACATAGTACATAGATATAGTGGAGAGTTAATGAGTATTGGTTCAACTAAATGCACACCTAGATACTGAGGTTCAAGAGCCACTCCTACTGTTCCACATTTTGCTTGTTTCTGCTGCAATGCCACCATTCAGATTTGCACTGCTTGGCCATTAAAGTGATAGGGAATTGTGTGTGGTTTTACAATGACACTGTGATTTAGCCATCTCAGTTTCAGTCAGGAGCAAGAGAACCATTTAAGATAATAATATTAGCATATACATAGAACTTTTGATCTTCAAATCTCTTTAAAGGCATTAGCAAATTAATTTTCCCAGAACTCTTAAGAAGCAGGTAATTATTTTTACAGTTGGAGAGAATAAATCTGACTATGTATTGACCTGCAGAGGCTACCCGATGAAGCAATGCCAGCTAGAGCTCGAGTCCACCCGCTTGTCTCCTCTTGCTCACCAACACATCCATCACAGGACTCTCAAGCATTCCCAGATCATTATGATGAGATTAAATCTCACCAACATTTATTGGAAATATTTATTATGGACTCAGCAACTCTTTAGAGTTCCAATTGGGTGGAGAGGAGGGAGGATAAAGAAGATATCATTTCTGATTTTAAACACCATTAACCATCCAAAGCTACCAGGAATACATGGAGAAATGGCTGGGTCAGGAAAAGGACAGAATGAATGTGTAACATCTTGCTGTGCTGGAAAGCAATGAAGTGCTCAGAGGCTGATGCAGACATGTCAAAAGGAGAATGAACTAACTTGAAGGGACTCCAGCTGGTCAACGTTAGGGCAATACGTCTATAAAATAGAATAGAGGTAGATCAATTATAACATATTGAATGAAAAAGAATAAAGATGTCCATAGTGATACGCGAAGAAAACGGAGTGGAGAGTGAGCTCATTTTCGTGAAGGATGATAGCTAATGAAGCTGAAGAAGAAATGACAAAATAAGATAGCAAGCATTTGTTAGAAATGGAACACTCATATAGTATCAAAATATTGCCCCTTAGATTACTTATTAATTATCTATGGAAAAGATATTGTCTTAGTTTATTTGGCCTGCTAGAACAAAATACTGTAGATTGCATAGCTTATAAATAATAGCCACTTATTTCTCACAGTTCTAGAAGTGGGGGAAGTTCAAGATCAAGGTGCCAGCAGATTAAGTGTCTAGTAAGGTCTGCTTTCTGGTTTATGCACGTGTTCCCACTGTGTTTTCACATGGTGGAAGGTGCAAACAAGCTCCCTCGGTCTTCTTTTGTAAGGGCACTCATTGCAGTCATAAGGGCTCTGTCTTCATGATCTAATTACCCCTCAAGGTCCCACATTGGGGGTTAGAATTTCAGCAGATGAATTTGTGGGAAGTCAGAAACATTCAGACCATAGAAGGCGTGTTTACAATGGAGATATCTAGCAAACGCCACCTGAACCAAGTGACCAACCAAAATAATGAAACAACCTGACATCATAAGCTTCTGACTAGTTGCAGCAGGAAAGAATGCAACATCATCTATGTTGCTTATTTTTACTGCCTCATGAAAGTACGACTTACGTACCATAAAATCCACTCAATTTAAGTGTATAATTCAATGAGTTTTAGTAAATTTATATGGAGTTAAACAATCATCATCACAATCCAGTTTTTTAGAACCTTCCCTTATCCCCCAAATATTATCTACAGCCTGTTTATGGTCAACCCCTGCTCCTATAAGCAGCCACAGGCAACCACTAATATGCTTTGTATCTCCATAAATTTGCATTTACTGAATATTTCATACAAATAGAACACACAATATATGTTTTTAAGCCTAAACTTCAATAGGTATAATAATTGAGGTTTGTACATATTGTAATATGCATTAATATATTATTCTATTTTATTGAAGAATAGTATTCATTGGATGTATACATCATATCTGTTTATCCATTCACCAGTTGATGGAAATTTGGATTGTTTCTAGTCTTTGAGTGTTGGAAATCATGTTGCTGTAAACATTTGTGTATAAGCTTTTGTATAAGCTATTCAAACTTTAAACATTTATTTTTGCATCAGTTTTGGTAATTTGTATCTTTGCAGGAACTTGTTTATTTCATCTGAGTTATCTAATTTGGTGTCATAAAGTTGTTCATAAAATTCTCTTATAAGAATTTTAATTCCTGTAAAGTTGATGATGATGTCTTCTTTTTCATTTCTGATTTTGGTTAATTTGTGTCTCTTTTTTTCTTTCTTAATTGGTCTAGCTAAAGTCTTGTGAATTTTGTTGATCTTTTCAAAGAAATTTTATTTTGTTGATTTTCTCTATTATTTTTGTTTTCTATTTCATTGATTTCTAATATAATATTTATTAATATGCAATTTGTTTTTAAGTTAGTTTACGGTTTTCTAGTTTCTTAAGGTGAAAGTTTAGTTTATTGATTTGAAAACTCTTTTTTTTCAGATACAGGTGCTTAAAGGTAAACATTTCCCTTCAAGCACTGGTTACCTGAATTCCATAAATTTTAATATACTGGACTTTTACTTTGTGCCATTTCATATATCTTTAAATTTCTTTTGTGATTTCTCCTTTAACCTATGGATTATTTAGAAGTTTGCTTGCTTTCCAAGTATTTGGCATTTTCCTTTGTTGTTAGTCTGGTTCTATAATGGATATTTAATTGTGATCAGATAAGACACTCTGTGTGATGACAGTCTTTTTAAATTTATTGAGATATCTTCTGACCTTTTTTCCTATCCTGAGGAATATTTCATGTGCACTTTAATAAGTGTTCTACAGTCATTTGGTAGAATATTTCGTATATGTTGGTTAGATAAAATTGATTGCTAGAATTGAGTTTTCTATACACCTGCTGATTTTCTATCTAGCTCTTCTATTAATCTCTGAGATTAGCTTGTTTAAATATTCAACTGTTATTGCTAAGTTGTCTAATTCTAATTCTTTTCTCAAGTCTGTAGTTTTTTTTCTTTATGTATTTTGGAGCTCTGAGGTAGGTATGCATATATTTACAATTTTTAAATCATTTTAATATAATGAGCCTTTTGTCATTATAAAGTAACCCTCTTTGCCTCTAGTAATATTTCCTGTTTTTTTTTAATTTGATAATAATGTAGCCACTCTAGCACTTCTATGGTTACTGTTTACATGATATATATTTTTAAATTATTTTCCTTCCAACCTATATTTTAAAATCAAGCACATTTCTTTTTTAGACAGTGTATTGATGAATTTTTAAAACTTCATTCTGACATTCTATGCTATTTAAGTGCAGAGTTTGGTACTTTCACATTTAATGTAATTATTGACATGGTTGGATTTATATCAGCTATTTTGCTACTTGTTTTCTATTTATCCCATGTCTTTCTTGTTCCTCTGTTTCTGATTTACTGCTAGCCTTTATGTTAAATAAATATTTTCAGTGTGCCATTTTCATACTTGTCTTCATTTTCTTAGTAGATGCTATAAAGATTATAGTGTGCATCTGAACTTATCACAGTATCTTTCAAAATAATGCTAACAAATTTCTGATCAACTATTAAAACTTTGCTCTACTATATCTGCTTTTTCCTATACTTGCTCTTGTGTTATCATCACATGTATTATAGACAGACAGATAGATATAGATATATTACATATTTAACAATACAGTATTATAAACATACTTTATACAACCTTATGTCTTTTAAAGAAGTTAAGAAAAAAGAGAAAATACATTACATTAAGTCTTATATATTTACCTACATATTTACAAAATTCCTTTAGTAATTTAAAAACAAATTTGATAATGCAGGTGTCCAAATGATGAATTATCTTAGCTTTTGTCTGGAGAGGTTTGTATTTCACCTTCATTAAGAAAAAAAATAAAACAAAAAACTTTTTTTTTGGTTTAGAATCCCTGATTGACAAAGTTAGCTATTACATCTATTCTTATTCCCCTGTATTTTCTCTCACTGCTTTTGAGATTTGTCTCTGTCTTTGGCTTTTAAGAATTTAACTGTGTTGTATCTTGGTGTGAATATTTTTGTGTTTTTTTGGGGGAGGATTATTGGTGCTCCTTGCAGATTAATGCTTTTCATCAAATTTGGACAGTTTTCAGCCATCACTTCTTGAAATATTTTTCTTCTCCTTTTTTTATCCTTTGCTCTTAGAAATAACATTACACCTAAATTGTTATACTCAAAGCTGTTCCACAGGTATTTAGGACTCCCTTTATTTTTCTTCATTTTTTTTTTCTCTGTGTTCTTTAAACTTGGTATTTTCTATTGATCTTTTTTATAGTTTGGTGACTTCTGTCATATAAAATTTCTTATAGAGCCTCTCTACTTAGTTTTTTTTATTATGGTTATAATTTTTATCTAAATTCTGGTAAAATATGGAAACTCGTATCCACTCCATCTTTCTCCTTCACTTTTATTTGTGCTATTGTTTTCACATGAAGTATTACATGTATATATTCATGTTATAAACCCAACAAGGCACTGCCATAATTATTGCTTTAGATAACCTTACATTGTATCCTTATGTTGCTATATACAACCTGTATTTCCACTTGGTTTGTTTTTATAACTTCTGTTTCTTTATTGAGACAGCCGAGCCATTAAATAATTATTAACATACTTTCCTTTAATTCTTTAAGTTCAGTTTCCTTTAATTCATTGAACACATCGAACCTGTCTGTTTTAAAGTCACTGTCTGACAAATCTAATACCGGTGACACTGAGAGACAACTTTTAGTGGCAGGTTTTGTTCCTCTAAATATGATCACACTTTTTTGTCTCTTTGCACACCTTATAATTTTTATTTGAAGTCGAGACATTCTAGATAATATGTTGTGTCAGTTCTGGATTCTGAGTCCTTTTCTTTCTGAGGGTTGTTGTTTTCTTTTGTAACATGCATGAATTAAATCTGTGAATTCTGTCTCCCCTACCTGGTGTGGCCGCGAATGTCCCTGCTCTGCTTATTTTTAGAAATTATTCACTTATTTGTTCCTTTATTTATTATTTTTCAGCCTGAATCTTAGTGCTCTGGTAGTGTTCAGTGAACAATTGGTCAGAGATTATGCTCAAACACCTCCAGCTAAGAAGGCTCACTCTCTGTTGATGATATCTGTATGAAAGTGCAGAAATTCAGAGAAGGAGGAAATTATGGTTTATTCTAGTAGAGAAGAAAGATATTATGGAAGGAGGAGGGCTTGACATTTGTCTCAAATTATTATAGAATTTATATATATAGGCAGGCTGCAGTGGCTCACGCCTGTAATCCCAGCACTTTGGGATGCCAAGACGGGTGGATCGCCTGAGGTCAGGTCAGGAGTTCGAGACCAGCCTGGCCAACATGGTGAAACCTCTCCTCTAGTAGAAAAAAAAAAAAAAATAGCTGGGCATGGTGGTGGGCGCCTGTAATCACAGCTACTTGGGAGGCTGAGGCAGGAGAATCGCTTGAGCCTGGGAGGCAGGGGTTGCATGAGCTGAAATTGCACCATTGCACTCCAGCCTGGACAACAAGAGTGAAAGAGTTCTGGATCAAAAATGAGATCAGTAATCATTTAGAGATGGTGGCACTGATAAGATTTAATACTGACAAGGGAAACGTTCATTAGTTCAAATTTTCATTAGCGTAAAGTTCATTAGTCTGCAAATTGGACTGAAAAATGAGAAGAAGGTGTTCATATGGCTCCCTCTTTTCCTTTCCTGCATTTTATCAGAAGAGTAGTGATCTCATGAGCCTATGAAGAATCCAGTGTTCTATTCAGAAACGGAGGAAAAAATAGCTTTAGGGTAAAAAGATATTTGTACATAGCAAAGAGAAATTTTAAAACTCACAACAGAAAGTTAATACCTGAAAATTCAGTATCTTGACTATCATTAAAATTTGAATTTTTCAAAATAAATTTAGTTCTTACCATGTTCCATATGAATATAATCAATTAACTCAGCTTCCAGTGTGACTTGTCACTTCCTCATTATGTCTTGTTCTTATAGATGGGAATCTCACTCAGTCATGGACTCATATTTCTGTTTGTCATGTTCATGAACTTTCCCATGTCAAGTTAGAAAACCTCTCTCCAGGCCAAGCCAACAAAGACCACAAAAATCTTTCTTCTGCCAGAAGTTACTCTCTCAGTCTCCCACACACAGGTTTATGGATTGACTATAATGGGAAGCAAAAATAGTCTTATATTAGGTAACCATAACAATATATCCAAGATAGTTCTTAAAATAATTTTACTTGTATATATTTTATATATATATTAAATTTTGCATATGCTGTGTGTTTTATGCAAATATTCTAGTATATGCTTTCTACTCACCAAAGTAATTTATGCAATAAAAATAATGGCTCATTCATTGACATTAATAACTCAGACCTACCACATATAACTTTTCTTTATCTATTTAATAAATACAGTTCAGATACGGTTTAAGGCTGTGGCATCTACATAGGTGACTACTGTGAAAAGTGTGGTTTCTGAAGTAAAGATGGTAGGAGAGGTTATTAACAATAGGTATAATTTTATGCATTTTTCTTTCTGTGTGTGTGTCTATGGCCAATTCCTGATTTCTGCAGTAGAAATGAACAGAATTTAGAGATGGAATCATGACAGATCCTGGTTAGAACATGAATACACAATGTCTACCACTCAGAGGATTACATTTACAAGGTGGTCTCAGTTTCATTTTTGGTTCATTAGACATGTGAGCTTTACCTACAACACCAGGAGCCTCCACACGCAATAGCACATTGTACGATTTATCTATGCCAGCCCTCCCTGCCTGAAGTGTTGCTCCCTGCTTCTTTAGCTCCCCAGGTCTATGACCTCAGATCTGCATTTTAGGTTTAAATATCAATACTTTACCAGGCCTGTCTCTTTGATGGTGTGATCTGTTCAAATTTCCCTTCTGACTTGCTGACCTTTTTTTCTACCTTCTGCTTTGTAAGGACCTTTGAGGAATTGACCACAGTTATAGGTAAGAGTTGGCCCCAGCCTTAACCCTAAGGAACATCTGTCAGACTGGCCACCACTCTTCCCAGTTCTTTCAATCAAGACAGGGACATTCATAAAACTATAGAGAATCAAGATGATTGAAATATAATAGTTGCTCTTTGGAGGATTTGTCTAGAATAGGTATATTAATGCGCGAATGCACCAGCCCGTGGCTCTTGAGATGATGATCCTTTAAAATAATTTATATTCTAAATTCCTTTTCGTCCATAGTTGATGAAAATAGCATTTATTATTCAAATTATTGAGATTTTCCACTGGAACTAGCCAGTTTCACTTAGACTTGTAAATTTAATAGAATTCATCTGTCACATCTAGTCAATCCTGCATATTTGCCTTCCAGTAGAAACAATAACCAATTTGGCTGCCTTAGCTTTGCAAATCTAAAACCAACTGGTCACAGAATTTAAGATTCAGTAAGGCAAACCCAGTTAAGTTGCAAAGATTTTTAAAAAGTCAATTGTAGTTCTTGAGGCACTATAAAACTCTTTTTATGTTCTTAATTTCTAAATTAATCTTTCTAATTATATTTGGGGAACTGTGTCTTTAAGCCAGTAAAAGTCACTTTAATTCTAGTATAACCTACTTTTCTGAAGTGAGCAGTGCCCCACATAAGCATCTGAGGATAGAAGTGAGACCTAGGTGTGAGGAATGTTCTCTCAACTATGTCCAGAGCAAGAGCTGTTAATTCCTGTCATTAGCTGCTAGCTCTTAGGTTTGATATTCACTGCCTTGGAGAGATCTGGGAAAAGAAACCTGAGCAGCCCTTTCACTATGATAAATATTTTCCTTTTTAAATTATTCGAGAGAAACAGGGTGTGTTAAAAACTAATAAATTGCCTGGCCAAGAACAAGGTGAAATGGGAGAAGAACAATAGTGAATCCTTATGGAATGTACACTCTGAGTCCAAAAATTTTTTAGATACCTATACATGTATAGGTATCTAAAATATTTTTAGAGGACTCACGTAATCATACAGCACCCTGTGATATAAGTATGAATATTATCCCTGTTTTACAGCTTAGGAATGAATTCATGGGGAGGTAAAAATAATAACAACATTTATTGAGCATTTACTGCATAGCAGGTACCCTGATAGTTACAGAATAGGGATTATCTGTAGGCCTCAGAGGAAACATAGTAGTATTACTTTAGTGTTTATTTTATAGACCAGAAAACCTAGATATAGTAAGGTTAACTGTCCAAAGATCAGCCAGCAGTAGAGGCTGAAGCCTCTTGTGAACTAGCAGGTCACAGGGCAGATGTCATGCATGTAACCATTATGCTGTACCCCATGGAAGACAGAGAATAGGACAGAATATTAATGAGAGTCTAAAGACAGGTCAAATTTAAAGTGAAATAAATAAGCTGTATCTAGTGTATCATTTATGGGACACACAGAAAAGTAGTTTCTGGTTAAAATATACATGTTCATATATATAATTGTGTATGCACATATTTTTCCTTATCAGCCTATTATTAGAAGTTTATTTCAATGCTTCTTTCCTCTCTATTTATGGAGGCCACATTTATATTAAATCTCAAGTAGTAAACACTTGGAATGTGATATTTGCCAACTGAGAATAAAGCTGGCAAAACCTGGGAAAGGGAAGAATGGATGTGTCTGGGTCTTCTGTATCCCCACCAAACATAAGCATTTCTAGTCTGAAATACAAGCCTGCTATCCTATCTTTAGCCTGCTTGCTAGATGATCAAATCCCATCTAATTATTTAGCCTATCTTTTTCTCACCAAACCGTGTGGATTCAATTTTTCTCATATGAGTTTTCTGAAAGCAAAAGCAGAAATCCCAAAGGACTATTCTTGAAACAAAAGGAGATTTATTACTTTTCACTGAAAGGGGATTTGTTATAGTAGGAATTGTGTGCGTGTCAGCTGAAAAGACCACAGTTCTGTCTGTGGCCTGAAGATTATGTGGCCTCTACAAGCAACTCTCTCTCCTTTCATGGTTCTTCAGTTGTCATAGATCTGGCATCTGACCTCCAGGGTCCCCGCAGGAAAGGACACCCAGAGGCCAGAGCTCTGATGGTGAGGTGACAGATACACCTATAGGCCCTGGCCCTGGCAACCTCAGCCAGTTCTCTCATAGTCCTACAGCTCTGCAACAGTCTTAACCTTGTTGCCATTTCTAAGTCCCAGGATGCGGCAGTTTGCTCCTAGTCCTGTCACAATCACCTTTTGAAATAACAGAAAGAAAATTCAAGCATTCCTCAAGTATGATAGTTCAAAAATCTATTTTTTATTATTGATAGTTTGGAAAAATCTTAGCTTTATGTTATTTTTAAAAAAATTTCACTTTTAAAAAGACGACTTCTTTTTAGATCAGTTTTAAGTTCCCAGTAAAATAAGAGGAAAGTACAGAGATATCCCATATAGTCCCTGCCTCCACACATACAGAGCCTCCCCCATGATCAACGATCTCCACTAGAGTGGTAGATTTGTTATAGCTGATGAACCTACATCGATACATATTATCACCTAAAGTCTGTGGTTTGCATTAAGGTTAACTCTTGGTATTGTACATTCTATGGGTTTGGACAAATGTATAATAATATACATTAACCATTATAGTATCATACAGAATAATTTCACTGCCCTTAAAAATCCTTGGTGCCTCCCCATTCATCTCTAACTTCCTCCTGACCTTTGGCAACCACTGATCTTTCTACAGTCTCCATAGCTTTTCCTTTATCAGAAGATCATGTAGCTGGAATCATACAGTATGTAGCCCTTTCAGATGGGCTTCTTTTACTTGTAATATGGATTTCAGTGTCTTCCATGTCTTCTCATGGCTCAACAGCTTATTTGTTTTTTAGTACTGAATAATATTCCACTGCCTGGGTGTATCATAGTTTATTTATCCATTCACCTATTGAAGAATATATTGGTTGCTTCCAAGAGTTATGGCGATTATGAGTCAAGCTACTGTAAACATGCAGATTTTAGTAGGGGTATAAGTTTTCCACTCCTTTGGGTAAAAACCAAAGCCCTATTATTGGATTTTCAAGTAAGTTTTTAGTAGTATTGTCAAATTTTAGAAAAGCTATACAGGACCTTTGCATATATACAATTATTTCATTTAAAACAGTCAGTGCAACTGCATGTGGAAAATAGTGGGAATCCTTTTCAGCAAAAATGTAACGTTGAACATTCTTATCCTGATGAAATCTACAGCCCAGGCTTCAGAAGTTTCCCGGTCCAAGGTGTTGACCTTGTGTGTGTTGTTTTAGCTTTTTCCTACTGCAATTTTTATATCCTTGCAATGATCATAGCAATCCTCATCCTTTCTTTCAACCCAGGAATATTGTTGGAAAAACAAATGAGACTGTGTATGTGTGCACATGCATGTCGTGTGTGTGTGTGTGTGTGTGTGTCCTCCTCATTCCACTTTTCCTCCTTCTCTTTCATCTCCTGTTAATTGTCACCTGGGGTCAGCTAGACTACTAAGATCATTGCATAATATGTGGCAGCCACAAGAAAATGGCATGAGTGTATGAGTGTGTGTGTGTGTGTGTGAGAGAGAGAGAGAGAAAGAGAGAGAAAGATACACACACACAAAGAGACAGAGAAAGGGGCTGAAATATTACTGTGTGTCACATATTTTTGTTGGTTTTTGGGTCTCGCTCTGTTGACTGGGCTGGAATGTAGTGGCATGATCACAGCTCACTGCAGGCTTGACCTCACAGGCTCAAGTGACCCTCCCACCTCAGCCTCTGGAGTAGTGGGACTATAGGCATGTGCCACCATGCCCGGCTAATTTTTGTATTTTTTGTAGAGATCAGATTTTGCCATGATGCCCAGGCTGGTCTTGAACTCCTGGCCTCAAACCATCCACCCACCTCAGCCTCCCAAAGTGCTGGGATTACAGGCATGAGCCACTGCACCTGGCCTTTTTGTTGTTTTTTGAATACACTCTCGTTATGATGAGGTTCCTTCTGAGGTTTTTGAACTCCTCTGCCCCATCTCATTGAGAGATCCTACTTGTCAGACACATTTTAAGCTTTTCCATTAGATAATGGCCATAACTTAATTCTATTGCTGGGTACTGGTCAGGGAGACACTTTTGTTCTCCATAGGATGTTGTAAGCTAAACTCTACTACATTTTCATAAGCAATTTTATCTTGACATTTATATTTTGACTTATCTCCTCTCTCAGATGTGAAAGGTATTTTAATCATGAAACCAAAAACTTAGTCAAGAAAATGTTTTATTTTACACTGGGATTCTTTATTTTTAAGCACCGTGTTCTGCTATGAATTCATTTTGACATCCATGCCAGGCACCTTGCAGACAGGGAAATGTTTTTTATTTACTTTAGCATCTGTTTTAGTATTTCTTTAGTATTTGTTTCAATTTTTAAAGAAATACTATGTTTTGCTGACCCGTTGCAAGGCAAAATTACCCACTGCAAGGCAGTTCTGGGTAATTCTGTCTTTTTTAAAAAATAAAAAGATGGAAAATAGTAAATAATTTATCAATTAATTTACTTATTGATTCAAAAAGGTTTCACCGGCCATCTGTTATGGGAAAATCACCATGACAGGCACCAGAGAGAAAGCACGAAATAACACATGGGAATCCTTGCCTCCAAGATACATAGAGTGAAAAAATGCAAAAGAAAAATCACATGAAGAGTGCAATTAAGAATTAAATATAGGTTGCTCTTATAGGAAGAAAAACTAAATCAAATGGAGTCATCAGGGAAGACCTCTCAAGGAGGTAGCAGTGAAACTAAGTTAGGAAGAATCTGTAGGACTTGTTTAGATAGGGTCATTCCTGGGGCTAAAAGCAATGACATCTTGGTGATGTAAAGTGGCTCATAGAAAAGTTCTTGGGTCAGCTCCAGGTACATAGTAGGGATCGAATAAATGTTGGTTTCCTTTTCACCTGTTAGTCATCCAAATAGGATCTTCGCTGAATTATTTGAATTTTCTAAACCATCTGGTGTTTTGTGGAAATAAATGTCCCAGCTAAATCCACTGGAACGGCTGTGATGGGCTTTTGGTTCATCTGCAGTAGCAATCTTCATAAGTGGAAATAGAAAAGTAATCTCAACTGACTGTTAACCGACAAAGGCCCTAATGATGTCTTTGCAGAAATAGTTTGTGATTTGGGTACTGAGATTGTGCAATCAGAGTAGCAGAGAAAATACAACAAGGAGTGGCTAAAGGTTTCATAGAAAATATGACGAAGGTGAAGTAGAAAACAATAAGCATTCGGGTAAAGAAATGTAAACATGTGAGGTTCATATCCAATCTAGCAAAACTCTGGCGATCTTGCTGCATCAGGAGACTGACAAGTAGACATCTTTTCTTACTTTGATAGCTTTTTTAAATTGGTAATATATTTACAGGACTCAAGCATCAAACAGTAAAAAGTATGCAATTAGTGGCACATGGTGGTGTGTGCCCATAGTCCCAGCTACCTGGGAGGCTGAGGCAGGAGAACCTCTTGATCCCAGGAGTTCTAGGTTTCATTGGGCTGTGATGTGGGCTGCAGTGGCCACTGCACTCCAGCCTGGGTGACAAAGCAAGACCCTGTCTCTTAAAAAATATATATGCATATGTAGTA
This sequence comes from Pan troglodytes, assembly GCF_028858775.2. Taxonomy (NCBI): domain Eukaryota; kingdom Metazoa; phylum Chordata; class Mammalia; order Primates; family Hominidae; genus Pan; species Pan troglodytes. The sequence continues at coordinate 85,767,206 of NC_072414.2, forward strand.
ATAAATCTTGTTTATACACTTTCACTCTAGTCCTAGGGTCCTATTCTAATCTCTGCTATCTTTTAGAGTATCTTTATACAATTTTAATCAATTGCATGTATAGATGCACATATTTTTATTTTCCATGTACCTGTTTATTCATTTAGCAAATATTTATTGAGTGTATACTTTGCCATGTAATGTTCAATGCAGCCAAGGGAGCTAAAGTAATGAACAAAACAGAGAAGTTCCTACCCTCCCTGATGTTCATTCTAGCAAATGGAGACAGATGATAAAAAGTAAGTAAACTATAGGGTGTTAGGTCTTACAACCACTAAAGAAAAAAATGAAGCATAATAATGAGGAAAGAGCATGCTGGAATGGGAAAGTATTTCACTTCAAAATAAGGGAGTGGTACTTGAGCAAAGACCTGGTGGAGGGGAGGGAGCAAGCCCCATAGAATCTGGGAGGAGATATTCCAGAAATAGAGTATTCCTGATCCCAAAGGCAAGCCCCAGAGATCAGGGTAAGCCTGACACCTTCCAGGAATAGGAAGAAAGCCCGGGTGGCCAGGGTGGAGTGAGCTAGGGACAGAGATGAGATTAGGGAGGTAGGGAGAGGATAGCATTGGGAAATAATGGAAAGAATTTTGAGCAGAAGTATTTTATCAATCACTCTTGAATTTAAGATGAAGATGAACTGTAGAAAGGGCAGAATCCATATGACCTGCTACAGATTAGTGAAATGATTCCAGTTAAGTGATGCTGATGACCTGAATCAGGGTGGTTGCTATGGATGGGATGGGATATGGCTGATTTGTGGAGAAATGTTTTGTAGGTTGAGCAAACAGTATTTGCATGAGAGAAGTGCAAGAAGGAGGGGTGTCCCAGCTAGGAGACTGGAGATGGCATCCATGACCTAGGAAATATTTCGGGAGGAGCAGGACAGGGGTTCAAGTGATAGAGTTCCATCCCTGGACACGCTAAACTTGGAGTGCCTGTTAGACAACTTAGTAAATATGTCCAGTACAGAGTTCAAATTAGGGAGAGGACCTCTTTAAGGATTACAAGCTTGGAGGTAATAAGAATATAGACAATATTTGAAGCCGTAACGTGGATGAGCTCACCCAGGGAATTACTGTAGATAGAAGAAAATGAGGCCAAAAATAGCATCTCAGGATATTCTACAGATCAAAGTTTAGCAAGACAAATAGAGAAAGAGAAGGTGACTGAGAGGAAGCCAGTGTGAGACAGAAGAAAATCCAGGAGAGAGTGGTGGGTGGAAGAAAGACCTTCAAGATACAGAGAATGATGGGCTCTGTCAAAGGTGCTGATTGCTAGGTACGATGAGGACTAGGATTGAACCAACCCGTATAGCTGTGACCTTGACAAGAGCATCTTCAGTAGAGTATTGAGGGAAAGTGCTGATTGGAATGAGTTCAAGAGAAAACGAGCTGAGGAAATTAGAAACAGCAAGTAGAGACAAATTTTTACGTTTTGTTGTAGAGAGGGAGCAGAAGAATGGCACAGTTGTTGAAGGGAGAAGTGGGGCCAAGTGTTTTTGTGTTCTGATTTTTTTTAATAGAGGAAATAAGGGTAAGTGTCTTAGCTAATAGTAGAGAGGAGACATGTGAAAGAAGTATCCTTATTTCTGTGATAATTTGGCTTTAGCTAGGAGCATCAAAATTTCCATCCATGGTAACAGGAAGAAAAGCTGAGTCAGGGCTGAGAGCACAAATGGGCAAGTGTGGTAGACAGAGAAGTAGAGAAGTTTTCCTCATGGTTTTTCTCCACCCTCAGGGAAATAGGAAGTAGAGTCATTAGCTGAGAGTGAAAAGTAGGGAGAGGTGTTGGGGTTTGAAAAAAAGGAAGAAGGTCTGGTATATTTATGACAGAATGGGAGAGAAATGGATAGGGTAATGACTGAGCCCCAGGCATCACTACTGGTCTGCTCGAGGATGATAATCGAGGATTGGAAATGTCGCCAGTAAAGCACTTTTCATTTGTGTTTTTCTTTAGCCAGTGTCAACTGCAGAGTGCAGTAAGTATAAAAGGACCAATAGTTAAAGCAATTTTTACAAATGGTAGTACACTGCAGACATAAATATAATGACATTCCTGGTAAGAATGGTATAATGCAGTTGTCGTCACTTGGTGGGTATATATGCCAGGAGTCTATAGGGGTTTCATAGGGGTTCAGGGTGAGGTATTGAGTTTCTAAATATTTTCATTTTCCCTAATCCTTTAAACATGTCTATTAGGTATATTTTAACATCCATACCATACTTTAATCACACCTGTTAATAATTTTTAAATCAATATATTTACAGATTTGAGTTTGCTTACTTATAATTTCGCTGTTAGTTTGATTGATCCAAGACATTTAAAGGATTAAGGTTTAAATAGAAAGTAAAGGTTTTTGGAGACAGACCAGGGATCAAATGTCAGCTCTAACACTTACTTGTAGTATCCTTAAGCAAGCCATTGAGTGTCTCTTAGTCACCATTAGATCATATATTAAAATAAAATAAGAACACCTATTTATATGCTTCGGATAAAGTTTAAATTCATTTATGTATATAAATACTAGGCACAGTTATAGGTATTTATAAAGATTCCTTCCAGTCCCTCTACCTTAAAAATAAATGACAATATGGAAATAAGCTATTTTTTATTGCTACAATTAATATTTATTTTACAAATTTTTCAAAATGAAATAATCAAAATAAAACAATTTAAAAAATCTTCATTTATGTCTCTCAGAATTCAATATAGTAAATATTTTGGTGTGTTTATCCACATACAAGTAAATATAAATAAATAAACATAAATGTGTGTGTGTCCACATGCATTGTGCACACACGCACACACTCGCACTACATCTGCTTTATTCCATTTAAAATACATCGTGAACCTGTGACTTTTTCTTTTGCTTTTCATATCATTAAAATTTTTCCACAACATTACTTCTGATGGATGTTTCAAGATCATCAGACAGAGGTATGATAATGTGCACATTAATCCTGTAGGGCTGTTCTTTATTAGTTTCAATTTTAATCTAAACTGTGTTAAACAATCCCACTGCTAAATCCTTAAGTTCGTCTATGCTTTTTTTCCCTAGGACACATTTCATTAAGTGAAAATTGCCAAGGAAAAAACTATGTAAATCTTTAAGGGTTGTCGTAAGTGTTGTTAAGTTGCCCTCCAGAAATGTATCTAGACTGTCAGGTCACTCTCTTACATTGGATAGCAATGTCATCCATAGCAACTGGGTATCCTCTCAGTACCCGTGTGCCCTGCATATTTTAAGGCCTGAACAACAAATTAATCTTTACTATTGAATAAGTAGAAAATCTCATTGTTTTTCTTCAAATATGGGAGTTTTATTTTAGTTTTGTATTTTTACCTTAACCAATGGTTGTGAAAGATTCTTTCTATGTAAGGAATTTCAGCCTTCTGGAAAGAATGTCCCCAGGAATACTGCATGCGTTTTCATAGGTTGTTAGTGACCTAACTGCTTTAGAGATAGTATAAGATCCTAGACTTAACAGGAGAAACACAAAACTAAAAGAAATAATGATATAGAACTCCTATTACTAATACCACTACTTAGAATACAACTGTCATTTCTCTGGTCTAACAGTGAAAAAAATTTTTAAGTTAAAAGTTTTTTTTTTTTTGCTTACAATTTATTTCTCTAAAAAATATTTTACCCCAGTTATTTGCTCTTTTTTCCATATGCAGTTATCATTTTCCATTTATAGGTATGTGATGGTTTTTAAATTTCTTTCTCCTATGAGACTTAAGAAACAAATTTAATTCTATGAAATTCTATTTTAATGTGTCAGTTACTATATTGGGGAATTATTAAATCTTCATCTATCAATCTTTGGAAGAAAACTAGATTTCTGGGCGTATACTGGATTTTCCAGACAGATTTTTTGTGTTCTCATTGTAACCCTGTTTATTTTCCTCTGGTTGGAAAGGCCATGAGTGTCTCTCTTAATTTACAATGTTGAGTTCCTTTGCTCTCCCCTGGGTCTCATTTCTCCCAAACAGTTCCTTCAGCTGCACATCATTGAGCAAGAGGGACACCATGGATAATGGAAAGATCTACGGCAAGGCTGGCTGTCTGCCCTGTCTTAGGAGGCCGTACTGGACCATCCTGTTCTGCACATCCAGATGTGTCCACGAATACATCCATAAAATGATGGCCTGTGGAATCCTATAGGAAAATGATCCAGAGCCTGGGCGGTCAGAAGGAACAAACACTTGATTTACAAAATAAATCTTCTATATTTATGTTTTAAAGACACACAGAGGAAAAACATTTTTAAGTTCATGATTTCCCCCCCCACCCCAGATTTTAACTATTGTAATCTCTTTCTTTCCTGAGCCTTAGGCATCTTCATTATAAACCAAAAGATATAACTTGAGATTTTCCCAGGGTTTATATTCTCGTTAGAGTTGGAAACATGAAAATGGCAATTTGGGATGTCTCTTTGGAGTCAAAAACCTTATAAAATATATAATGTACTTTCTCTCTCTCTTCATTTCCTCATTTTTCTGGTCAAAGCTAGAAGAGTAAGATGTCTTTGAAACTATTAAGATAATTTTTAAGACATGGTATAGTTGTGAATTTTATATAGATATAAAATGAACAGGTGTCAAAGACTTTATTAGCTTATTAATTAATAAGAGAACAGGTAAATGTTATAATTGGTATAAAAAGCAGAGGCATATGTAGGAAATTAGGAATCTGAAATGAATTTACAAATTGATGGTCTATCCATGAGGCAATAATTGGTTGCATTCCACCAGTCACAATTGATTTGCATTTCTATGAACAAGAGATGGATGAGCTAGACAGGATAGTCACTCACTTTTTGTTCTGAGCCCATTTCAAAGTCTCAGTTGTTTTCCTTACTAAAACATCTATCTCTAATATCCCATTATATATATTAATATCCCATTATATATTATATTTTATAATATATATTGTATCCCATTATAATATATATTTTTTATAATATATAATATATAATATCCCATTATCCCATATATATTCCCATATATATTATGTAATATAAAATATATCCTATGATAATATATAATATATTTTATATATAAGTGATTTCCAAAGGACTTCTATATATGTTATAAATTAATATCCCATTATATATACATTTACATAAATATATGTAATGGGATATTAATTTTTAATATACATAGAACCCCTTTGGCAATCCCTTTCCACAATTACAAGCAATAGATATTTTGGCAGAGTTTTAGTTATGGGGTGATTAGATTTTCTAGCATATTGAGATTTAGTGGGTCTTAATTTACCCAAAGTCATTTAACCAAAGTAAAATTGAGATTCAAACCCAGATAGGTTCTGATTTTAAAAAGCCATGTTTCTGTCTCCTCCCCCCAAAAAAAATGGGTGAAAAAATGGTGGCTCAGGGTCAGATACAAGCTTTTCACTTGTAAGGGTAAAATAATTAAGTCATAAACGATTAGAGCTAAATAAACCTCTCTTAACCAATATCTTCCTGAGAAGCACAATAGTTGACAATAAAGCCAAGAAGCACTGGGAAGCTGAGATGCAGACCCGCTGTCTCTGTTCGCACTCTCTCTTGCCTTCTCAGTTATTTCCTTGGCGCCTCTAAGGATCCCCAGAAAACTGTTTCAAATCCTTGAGCTCATCCAGTCTTATCAAAGACTCATCTCTGCATTAGAACTGTTATTTTCTTATTCCAAACCCGGTGCTCATCTATGTTGTCTTTACTGAAAATAAGGGTTAGTCTTGAACTAGTATTTAAATTTCAAGTCCAATGTCTGAACCAGGCAGCCATCAGATCTGATTTAGGGAACACCTGCCCTCTTGTGGTTCTCTGAGCTCATCTGTCTGGAGTTAAGGAAACCTTTTCCAGCTTTCGTTGTGGAGACTCTTCCCGGAGGAGACCATCTTGAAAGAGCTTTATGGAAGAAAGCCAGCCTAAAGTCCCAGTCCAATTTGCCTAGAGATGAAGGCAAGAGGTGGTAAATAGGGTGAGTAAGAGGGTCTTTAATCCAGGAATAAAGATGTAATTGTCAAGATAGAACATCTCTTTGCCTCCTTTATCAATCTGCTGCTGAGTCCTTGGAGTTTGCCACTAATCAGGTATAGCTTTGAAAATGTAAAAGAGTTTTTCGGATACTCCCAAACACATTAGCAGTTGCAAGAGTATCAGTTGGAATGGACTAAGATATGCTGAAAAATCATACCACCCCCAAATCTCAGTGAATTATACAACAAAATTTAATTCTAAATTATTCTAGGTATTTATTTTAGTCAGGGTTCTCCAGAGAAACAGAGAAAAATAGGATAGACAGATGATAGATTAGATAAATATGTACATACATACAGAGATACATAGATTCATAGATGCATACATACATAGATAGATATAAGAGATTTATTAGGAGAATAGGCTCACGTGGTTATGGAAGCTGAGAAGTCTTAAAATATGCCATCTGCAAGCTAGAGAGTCAGTGAAATAGTTTGGATACTTGTCCCCACTCAAATCTCATGTTGAATTGTAATCCCCAATGTTGGAGGTGGGGCTTGGTGGGAGGTGTTCAGGTCATGGGGGTAGATTTCTCATGAATGATTTAGCACCATCCTCTTGGTGCTGCCTTCATGATAGTGAGTGAGTTCTAATGAGATCTGGTTATTTAAGAGTATGTGGCACATTCCTCTCTCTCTTGCTTGCTCCTGCTTCACCTTGTGAAGTGCTTGCACCCACTTCACTTTCTACCATGATTGTAAGCTTCCTGAGGTCTCCCCAGAAGCTGATGCTGAAGCTATGCTTCCTGTACAGCCTATAGAGCCATAAGCCAATTAAACCTCTTTTCTTCGTAAACTACTGAGCCTCAGGTATTTCTTTATGGCAATGCAAGGGTGGCCTAATACAGCCAGAAAAGCTAGTAGTATAATTAAGTCCTATTCCAAGGGTCCAAAAACCAGGGAAATCAATGGTATATTTCTCATTCTGTGGCCAAAGGTCTGAGAACAGGGACAGTAGGGAGAATGGTTTGAGTCCTGATGTTCAAAGAAGCTCTGATTTCCAAGTGCAGGACAAGATAGAAGCCCCAAGGGGAGAGCGCAAATTCACCCTTTCTTTATCTTTTTGTTCTATTCTGGCCATGAATGGATTGGATGGTGCTCACACTGGGGAAGGCAATCTTCTTTACTCATCCTATTGATTCAAATGCCAGTCTCTCCTGGAAACACACTCACAGATACACCCAGTAATAATGTTTTACCAGCTATATGGGCATCCCTTAGCCCAGTCAAGCTGACACATAAAATTAATTATCATGACGTCCGATGAAGATTGTCAGAGGAGCTTGGCTCACTCACCATGGTCCCTCTATCATGTGCACTTCATTACAACATGCGCTTTCACTATTCCCACAGCAGTAGGAAGAAAATATGGATCTTAAAATTTAGTTCATACGTGATGCACATCACTTTAGTCATTTTATTAGCCAAGTCAAATCACATGGCTGTACCTAGCTTCAAAGAAGCAAACAAGCTTTGTCCCACCGTGTTCCCAGGAGAACGAGAACATCTACCAACAGCATCAAGATCACCATACCAGGATAAGACTCAGTACAGTAGAACACTGAATTTTCAGGGTATAAAAGTATATACTTTTCTAAGTGTATTAAGCCTTGTGGCTCATCATTCTTCTTTATGCATACATTACTCTTTGTCCCTAATGTTCTTCCCTCTCTCAATATCTCTCATTGTCCTACAGACTCCCTCCTTTATGGCTCCAGTACCATCGAATCCCCTTAGTTAGTCCTGGCCACCTCTTATTGGAATTACTTTACAAGACACTTTACAGTGTCTTTATCTGTTGGCACTGCCTGACTAGGAGATCATTGCCCAGGCTAGGGGCTGCCTGCTGCTCTCTCCCACCCACAAATTAGGACCTATTGGCACTAAAAGCTTTGAGCCTGGCTTTGCATTGCCCTTGGAACATTCACATTTGAATTATTTTTTCAACCCAAGAGAGAAGTCACCCCAGACCCTCAAATGCCCCAACTTCTTTTATTTTACCACTGTCTAGTGTTTAGAACTCTGAATGCCTTATAGCCACATATTTAGCTATGATACTATAGAGCTTTATCCTTCTAACTCCCAGGGCTGGTAAATTATATAGCCTTTTACATAAAAAGAAAATACAGTTTACTAACCTGTTGGATTGGTGATAAACTCTGGAGGGGTGGGGAGAAAAGAGTGTCTACTTGACTGATAACCTCAACACATTTTCCTGTTTTCCTTCAACCTACTGCTTCCTCCTGCCCTCCTTCACAGTATGTGGGTCACACACACAAAAAATTATTGCACGGATGGGAGAGTCATGGAGAGGAGACAGGATGACTCCCCCACCAAAGGAGTACTTCATTTGGATTGATTGTTTTCATTAAATTTTCAAAAATCCCTTGGAAGAATGTTTGAACATTTAAAAATCATCATTTCCTAATTTCCTTATGTTTGAGACCTTTATTTGAAAAAGATGAAGCACAAAAATTGACTGGCTTGTATGTGGAAAACATACTCTTTCAGATTTGTCACATACAGCCTGTGGCCTAAGGCCTATAGTAACATCCAAAGTGGGAGGATGGCAGAAGAGGAGGCATGTAAAAGTCTTCCCCTTGGGAAGAATCTTGTGATAGTCGGAGTCAGGGGCAGGAGTTCACTGGAGACCCATCCTACCCTACTCCCATCCCCACTCAATATTTGCCATTTTCTCTATAGAGGCCATTTTTCTCGGCTGCAGTTTCTTGCATGAAAAGACATAGTATATGGGAAGTCCTCTGGGATGTAATTGTAGTTCACTTACAAATTATGCAAAAAATAGGCAATCACTGAAACTCCCTGAACCTCAGTGTCTTTATCTATTAAAAAGAGATAATATCTCATGCCTCGTTCACCTTCACAGTAGTTTACTCCGCTAACATTTGAGATAATAATTGCCAGCACCTGGTGAACACTATGTTAAGACTGAATTTTTCTTTTCTTTTCTTTTTTTCTTTTCTCTTCCTTCTTTGCCTTCCTTCCTCCCTTCCTTCCTTCCCCCCTTCTTTCTTTCTTTCTTTCCTTTTCTTTCTTTCTTCCTTCCTTCCTTCCTTCCTTTCTTTCTTTCTTTCTTTCATCCTTCCTTCCTTCCTCTTTTCTTTTCTTTCATCTTTCTTCACATAGAGTCTCCTTATGTTACCCAGATGCTGGCCTCAAGTGATCTTCCCTCCCTCAGCCACCCAAGGCGCTGGCATGACAGGCATGAGCCACCACACCTGGAAGGTTGGATTTCACTGAGCCTTCTCAACAATACTATAAGGTCATTATGATGACTGGCTCCTTTTAGAGAAGCAAGCTGTGACTCAGTGTAGGTAAGTGATCCATACAGTTAGAGTTGGTAAATGGTCGAGCTGGTAAGAGCTGTAAATTATATTCAGTCTGCCTGTGAATCTAAACCCCTCAACCATTATGAATGTCAGCTCAGATAAGCCAATAGACTAGCTTGAAATCATAGGAAAGGCTCCACAGAGGCAAACGATGGCTGCTGTCCAGTGCATTCCATCTCAGAAGGCAGGACCTTGGCCACCAGGTTGGTGAATGCAGGTGCCAGATGAAGCTGGGGAGGAGCAGCAGGATTTAATAGGCTTCTAACTCAAAGGGAGCCAATAAAAGTTCCTTCTGGAAGATTCTAATTGTGAAGCTGTCATTTTCATTAGTCTGGACTGGTCGTTTGAACTGAGAACTGGTGCACTGTAGAGAGGTTGGTCAGTCAGGAGGAAAAAGTGGTCTGGAAAGGGAGTAAAGATGGGGCAAGCATGGATGAAACCAGGTAAAAAGAGAAGAAGGATGAAGAAAGCTGCTGCTGGCTTCTACATGTAAGTGCAGCCCCTTTGGAAAAACAGAGTTGCATCCTGTCCTTCAGTACTATAAACTAGCACCAATTTCTCCCCGGTTTTTATGTGAGCTATTTTGAGTGCTTTTGTGTTACTTTATCACAAACTTAACAACACCTTCTCAAAACCTCTCTCTCTTCATCCCAAAACTAATTCACTTAGCCTCTTCTCCTTAGGAAGTTACTGGTCATTTTGGTTAATTATAGAAAAACATAAAGGGTCTTAACTTTGTTTAAAGTGGTCACAAGGCCAGATGTGGTGGCTTACGCCTGTAGTCGCAGCACTTTGGGAGGCTGAGGTGGGAGGATTGCTTGAGCCCAGTAGTTCAAGATCAGCCTGGGTGACATGGGGAGACTCTGTCTCCAAAAAAAAAAATTATAAAATTAAAAATAAAAAAAGTGGTTGCTAGTACCAGCTTTCACTTCAGGGAGACTCACTGTGACTCCAGCTCCATTTCTGGCCAGCTGTGTAATCTTGAACAAATTGTCTGTTCTGAGCCTCAATTTCCTAACATGTTCAAAAGAAAACCAATAGTCACTACTTGGTAGGACTGTTAGAAAGAATGAAAGGGAAAACGCACAGCATGGATGGCACAGTATTTTATACATTGAAGGTCTTCAATAGCTAGTAGCCGTCAGTGTTGCAATTCATTCTTCCAATTCTAAAAGCTCTCTCTGGGTTTTGGTTCTACAAAAGTCACTCCCTGTGCCCATTCACCAGCCCTAGGTACGTGGAGACCAACAACATTTTAGTTTTTGGCCAATTTCTTCTATTCAAACACTCTGATCAGAATTCAGTCATATTAGGGTTAAAGAAAAAAAAACCCTTGATTATCCTCTGTTCTTGAAAGCACTATCACCCTTGTTGGCTTAAGGCCAACCTGATTTCTGTGCTGAAAGAGCTGCTTTTTGCTTGGAAAAGGCAATGGCTGCCAGCTGCTTCCTCAGATGCTGTCTTCACTGCAGATAGCAATAAACAGCTGCAAGGAATGTGTTAATTGGTCTTGATCAAGATGTCATCTTCTGCGTTATTATTGAGTCAATGCCAGGTAGACAATGCCAGCAAACAGACAACAGTGAAAGTTGTCCTGATGCAGGAAAGTTGTACTGATTGCAGCTAAAGTTGTCCTGATGTAAGCCTTAGCTTACAGCATTCCCACTCAATCTCATTGACAGATTAAAGATCTCCACACATGTTTCAACTGCTAGGTTAATACATGTATGGACATTACTTAACTGACTTTGTTTATCATCCATCTGCTTAAGAGATGGAAGATAATTTACTGCTTTGAAGAGGTTTATTTAAAAACCACTTCCCAGAGCTGGACAGAGCTGTTCTATGGTGCAACACCCTGGCCAGATCTCTAAACACTGGTCTGTATGGCCACTCCTCCTAGTTCACACATCTCCCCCTTGCTAAGCCCAGATGCTACAAGTGTGGTCCAGGAATCGATATATGAGCACATTATCAAGTACTGAGGACCAGGAACATTGGTGATGGTGCCATGGGCACCCTCTCTACCACTAACTGGCTATGTGACCTGGAACAATTTACTTAACCTTTCTGGGCTTCAATGTCTCATCCCTAAAATGTGGAGATGGACATTAGTATTTGCTTTGCAGATTTGTGAGGATAAGGGTTATGCATAGCTATTGATAATGACAAATGCATAGTAAGTGCTGAAAGAACATATTTGTTGTGATGCTGATGACACTGATGGTGATGGAGGTGATGTCAAGGAGCTTGGAGTCCTGTTATACGTGGGCTTGGTGAGACATTTAAAGAACATCTGGCCCTTTTAGCTCAAGGATAGAAGTGACTATCTTTTGACTTCTTCTGCCTTCTCGCCCATGGCTGCACCAGTCTGTGCACCTGTATCTTTATTTACTGTCCTAACATGAGCCCTCCCGACTGAAGTTGCACTCATGACTTGAGTCCTATGCACAGATCTTGACACTTGAATCAGAGACTTCTTTTGTCCTGAATTTTCTGTTTCTTTTCTTTTCTTTTTTTTTTTGAGACAGAATTTTGCTCTTATTGCCCAGGCTGGAGTGCAATGGCATGATCTCGGCTCACTGCAACCTCCGCCTCCCGTGTTCAAGTTATTCTCCTGCCTTAGCCTCCTGAGTAGCTGGGATTACAGGCATGCACCACCATACCCGTCTAATTTTGTATTTTTAGTAGAGATGGGGTTTCTCCATGTTGATCAGGCTGGTCTCGAACTCCTGACCGCAGATGATCTGCCCACCTTGGCCTCCCAAAGTGCTGGGATTACAGGCATGAGCCACCATGCCTGGCCATGTCCTGAATTTTCAAACATAGTTGGTTCTCAGATCCTGACCTAAAGCACCCTGCGTGACATCATGATCTTCCAAAACCACTCATACAGGCCCCTGTCAGAGCTGCAGAGAAAGTAGCTGGCTGAAAAAAGGCCATATAGAGATCCTGGTGGCTCCCTCAGGGAGCACTACAGCCCCTGCAGTCAGCACAGAGGGGGACCCTGATTAGGCTCTCCTATTAAAGCTGCCTCGGGACACTGGCTCACCTTGTGTGTTAGGTGGTGAAGAACTCAGGACCCTCAAAAGAGAATTCAAGCCAAAAGAGTTGTGTTGCCCCTTCTCTGGAAGCATTTGAATTACTACTATAAGGTAATAATCTTTGTGTTTTAGATTTTCAAATCTCAAACAATAAATATGTTGCTTTTAATTATTTTTGGAATACAGCCAACACAATATTTACCAAATCACTTTCAGAAGGCCAGTGAGGAAGCCCAAAACACAGCAGCTACACCCACTGATTTCTGTTTTTCTAAGTTGAAAACTGATCCGTCTCAATTGCAGATGATTATGAATAGTTTTGTATGTCCAGCAACATATTGCTAACCTCAGCCTTTCTTTCTTAAGCTCATTATTTGCTAATGATTTTCTTGGCCACAAAGCTCATAAAATTCCCTTGAGTTGCTTAAAAAAAAAACCCTCTTAGGACATTTGTTCCATTTGTTCAGCATCTGCGCCGGACAACATCTGGAGCCTGAGGAAATTCCACCGCTCAGGGTATGACGCGTAAATGAAATTACTTTTTCATGCACTTCAGAAGAGATTCAAGAGCATCTTTCTGACCAAACAAGCCCTTTTGTTCTCCTCCAGCAAGTGTTTCTCATTAAAAATGTCATCTCCCTAATAAATTGCCTTATTGCCCCTGCAGCTGGGCCTATTGTTTTCATGGTTTTGTGCTCACTCTGATTCTCACAGGAACAGAAAACCAGAGAAAAATGGGACTTTTCCCCCATTCTGTCTCCATGAAATGCCTTTATTTCACCCTTTGTGTTTGAGTGAGAACTTGTCTTTCATCGGAGCCCTTTATTCTCCCAATAATCACTGCTTTTGGCCCAATATTCGCTGCTTTTGGCAAAATATCCTCAGACACATCCTGGCAGATATACTTTTCCTACCTAGATACTGGATGGTGGCAGCTTGCATCCAGGGATCCCAGCTCAGGCCAAAAAGTGGCATTTTGGCCTGAGTGGGACATAATTTTGGGGATTATGTCCTAGTGGTTTATTCTTTGTAAGAAAATATCCAATGTGATCACATCTTTAGTCTCTGCCATAAGAACATATACAACAATTTTAGGGATGGCAAGGATAAAGAGATTAACTTGGGACAAGAATGGGGGTTAGGATGAGATGTGTGTGTCTGTGTGTGTGTGTGTGTGTGTGAGAGAGAGAGAGAGAGAGAGAAAGAAGGAGAGAGAAAGAGAGAGAGAGACCTGGGATTAGGGGTTCCTATAGAAGCCACAGAAAAGATTTAAAACAATCTTGGAAACATTTGATGCAAGCTATGTTCCTAGAGTTGAGGGGTGAAAAAATATCTTTTTTTTTTTTTGGTATCTCTGGTCAGAATTAACCTTGAATGTGAAAAGTTCATCTTCTATCAATTTCTTTCCCCCATATCCCTTCAGCCTCTCCTTTTCACTGGCCTCTATTGCTAACATTTATTCACTAGGTCAGCAGGAATTTGTACAACCAAACTCATCTTCCCCAGTTATTTAGTCCACTTTCTATCTATGCACAATGTAAAATAATAATAACAATAATAAGGAGAAGAAGGGCCTAACTGGAAGAGAGAAAAGACATTTCTGGCATGCAAATTGCTTTGCACTGAAAATTCTTTTGGAATCTCCAGGCTTCCTTTGACTTTTTCGAAACCTTGAAAGGAAGGGTACAGGAGGCTAGTAGACAGAATTGGCTGGCTGCCATGAGCTCGGTGCTTGGGCTAATTTTGCATACAAGTTCCCTGAATTTTCTTCACTAAATGCAAACATAGGCCACCATTAACATCTGCTCTCTGTGATTCTTTTGTAGCAAAGCTGCAGATCCCTGAGGCCAAGGCTGATGAAAGATGTGGGTAGCTGATTCTGTCCTGTGACCTGGAGGCTCTGAATTTGTGATTGAAGAGATCCTGCACAGTCCTCTCCCCCTGTCATATCAGGCATCTGCAAGGCATTCTAAGGACCTCCAGGAGCACACAGTTCAATCCAGCAACCTCTACTGAGGGTCACAAATGCCTATGTCCAAGTCGATGCTGGCCCTGTCAAAGTCCCGTCTCTGCTCTGCCCCCAGGGTCTTACGGGCTACATATGGGACAACTTTTTAAATACTCGCACATGTTGTGATCATTGTAAGTCCAAGTCACAAAAACAGCAGAAGTAGAAAGTTTTACCTTAGAGTGAAAATCAAGGGTGGTGTTGCTACCAGATGGTGCCACTCAGTTGCAGGTTCTTGGTGTCCCGAACAAAGAATTGGGCGAGACACATACATAGCAAAGCAAAGCAACGAAAGTGTATGAAGCTCAGTATTACACTCTCGGAGCAGGAGAGCGAACTGACCTCTGTGAGATGAGATCAGCATCAGTTTGGTGTAGTTTGGGTCTTTTTATGTGTTTTTTTCTTCTCTTCCCAAGGCTGCCTAATCTCTAGCCAGTGTCTGCCCTTTAGATTGATAGGTGTGTTGCTTACTTACTTTGGCCCCTGTGTGCTTGTGCATCATCTCTATCCCATAATTTTAAGTACATGCATGATATGCAGCCCGTAGGCATGAACCTTAAGTAGCTGATTATCATACAAGGTTATGTTAAGGATACTTTTTCTCTCTAATGTGCATGCCCATCTCTGAAGCGCTGCCTCTTACTGGTTTGGTCCCAGTCTTGCTGGTCATGGGGTCCTTGCTCACCTTTTTATCTCGCTTTTTTTTGGCTGCTGAATCTCTACTTTTTATCTCACTTCCTGTTCACCCATCCCTTCACCTTGCTTCTGTTCTCTGCTTTTACTTATTCTGTGCTGCATCCAACTTTTAATTCCCTTTGTTATTCTCTGGCCTCATTTTCTCTATTTTTCTCCTGCCTCAGTGTTATGGTGGAGTTGGTCATTGAGATAGATTTTGATGCATGAATCAGAGTTCTCAGGGAAGACAAGGTGGGAAAGGCTTTTGTTTCAGAGAGACTAGGCTATAGAAAAGCACAAAGGCACGAGATATCCCTTTATTTGTACCATCATTTGTCCTTTGTTCTTTTGTTCAACAACTTAGGACTTACTAGATTGGCTGGAGCTTGGTACACCCAAACTCAATTTTAGATGAACAGACACCCTTTTAGGGGCTAGTGATACAGGGATGAATATGACAAGGAGTCTGCCAAGTATTTTTTTTTCCAGTAGGGGCTACAGACCCGTAATAAATATAAAAGTAAATGTATAACATACAAGCACTGCGAAGAAAAATAAGTCATAATAAGAGTGAGATTGAATATTAGGAAAAGAAGACCTGAATACAGTGATCTTTAATCTCTCTAAGGAAGAGACTCTTTTGAAGACGCATGAATTTGAACAGTCACAATGGTGCATGTTCCAGGGATCTTAAGTACTTGGTACTTATTGAAGCATAAAGTGGCAGGAAGAGAATAAAGCATGATGTCCCTGGGGATGTGTAGAGCTGTATAATGAGGAATATCTGAGGTGCATACTAAGCAACATTAATGTAAATACGTAGGCAAGATCGGCACAGACATTAAGAAACTGTAGTTTGGTAGAGTGGGCTGGAGAGGTGGCAAGTGTTTTAGAAATATGACTCAGGTACTAATGTGGACACTGCTTTAGCGTGAGGAGACTCTGGATCCACAGATATTGGGTTACAAGATGTTGTCAACCTGCATTTATTGAGCTCCTCCTGTGTACAAGGAACTGTTCTGAGCACATCAGTAGTATTAACTTTTTAAATTCCTCAATAGTACTGTGAGCCAGAAAGTTTAAGTAGCTTGCCCAGGGTGTTCTATCCACCCGGCAGAGCAGGAACACCACCCAAGCAGTCTGGTGAGGTCAGACACAGAGCCGTAACCACTGTGCTATACAGACTTCCAGCCATCATGAGAGACCATGGGTGCTGGACATGAGGGTAGTTTCCGGGGGGCCTGAAGGGAGGGAATGCTTTAAGGTGTAGTAGTTGGCAAGACTTCCTTAATTAATTGGGATGTGATCATGAAAGACAGGAAAGAGTAGAAAATGCTCTGAGGGGATGGATCTTGCTTGGAAAGCAATGTTTACTATGCTGCCACCGACGGAGACGTGCACTGGTTAGTGAGTTTCAGCCAGAGGACCCAGTGGGTTACGCAGGAAGCAGCTGGAACTTTCCCACAGATGGGTGATTTGATTAGTCACCAAACACAACCAACTGTTACTTGATTTGGGAGCAGATTTCTACATAATATGACAGAACAAACCATGTCTCTCTACTGCTGAGAAATTTTTGATAGCTCCTTAGCAAATTCCACATTTAGTACAAGTTCCTTTATTTGGGATTACGGAAACAAACAAAGAAAAAAACCTCTATAGTATAGTTCCAATAACCCTCTTCATCCTAATCTCTCTTTGTTTTCCTACTAAAAACCCAATCTCCAATTAAATGGGCTGAGCACAGGGCTGGGTCCCTGATGAATGCTCTGTCATTTAAACCTTACATGGTCTATTGGAAATGGCATGGATTTAAATATCGGAAAGATTTGGGTTTGAATCTAGGCTGCTGTCCTTAGTGTACTTTGGTGAGTCATTTGATCTCTCTTGCTGTTTCTTGGCTAGCCTGGGATGATCTCTGACCTACCATCTCCTGGAAAGGATCAAACTATAATGACCAACATTTATTGTCCTGTTGCTAGTGCCTCAAATTTTTCTAAGGTCTCTGTAAGCAGTTTTTTGTTTGATTCCCCAGGAACCAAGACACAAGATACCATTGTACAGATGTAGACAACTGAAGCACAGAGCAGTTAAACCACTTCCCCAAAGTCACACTTGCCGAGTTAGGACTGGGTAAGAATTAAATCCCAGGAGCTCTGACTCTATCCTATCAGTCAATATTGTGACTGATTAATGTTACATTGCTAAATTGACTGAGATTGCTAATCTAAAGCACCTGGCACATGACAGCTCCCCTCCACAAATGGGCATGGCTGTCTTTCAATAAAACTTTATTTTCAAAAAGAGGTGGTGGGCCAAGCATAACTAGGAGG
The DNA here is from genome assembly GCF_028858775.2 of Pan troglodytes. Taxonomy (NCBI): domain Eukaryota; kingdom Metazoa; phylum Chordata; class Mammalia; order Primates; family Hominidae; genus Pan; species Pan troglodytes. The sequence goes on from NC_072414.2 coordinate 85,784,703, forward strand.
CTGATTCTTGACTCTCTGCTGACTCTAGACATAAATTGCAGTAAAATATAGAAAATAATTATGTAGTGATTGGTTTTCATTGTTTTTTAATGTAATGTATTTAATTAAATTAATTGTAAGCCTGAATAATTTAATTTTAGAGAATGGCTCTGTTTAACAATCAGCTCATGGAGTTTCTGAAAACTTAGCAGCCAGCTCTCACAGGCTCACTCAAACCCACTTCCTGGTTACAATTCCAGTCCCTGCCCAGCTGTGCGAACTGGGGCAAATGATCTCAGTTTTTTCACCTGGGAACCAGAAGCGGTTCCTACCGAGCTGTGCTCTGAATAATCGGAAATAACGTATACAAAGAGCTCAGCAGCTAGAATTCAGTAACTGGTGCCCACAGCATTGAAAGAGGAGCTGCATTAATGATTCGTATTTCTCTTTGGTTATGGCCTTCAGGCCAGTTCATAAAATATAGAAGCTGGAAAGAAGGGAGGTGAGATCCAAGGAGATACAACTCGCCTCTTTTAAGTGCCTCGCCTGTACCAATCACTAGGAAGTGATTCCAATCCTTTATTCACTGAATCTTCATCACAAACCTTTGAGTATATTGTCTTTCCTATTTTACAGCTATGAACCACAAGATTCAAAGGGGTGGAAAGCATCGGGGGCCCTCAGTTGTCAGGGAGCAAAGCAGAGTTCCATCAAGGTCTTTGTGATTTGAAAATGCCCTCCCTATCGTGTGAGTCAATCCTATTAAGGGAAGCCAGGGTTCTGAGATAAGTCAGTGGTATCAACCTGGTAGCAATCAGTTTTATTCCAGTTAAACCCTTGGGTTCAAAATCAAATTCAGAGACCCATTTTATTGAATAGCTGGATCAGTTGGTGCTTTACACTGACAATAAATGCAGGCAGGCTAAATCACTAGGCATATACTGAATACTGAGCTAGGAACTAGGGATGTTCAGATAAATGACATAGCTCCTCCTTGAAAGGCCTCATAACCAAGCCGGGGAGACAGACCGATCAAATAATGAGGATAGCGAAGGATTTGATAATGTAGCAGGGCTATGGGGGCGATCATACAAAGTGCAGTTAAAGAATAAAGGCTGTCAAGACGGGCTACTCAAAGGAGAAATTGCAATTCCCAGACAATTCTTGTTTTTTATCTCTCTCACTTTCCGGGCATCTGCGTGCGTTGATAATGATCCTTCTTGCTCACTGGCACCTGCTTGCTTTGATAATGATCCCTTCTTGCTCACTCTCCTCCTCCCCCATCACGATATTTCCTACTCCATCCTCTTCATTCCTTAGGACTGGCAGAACTTCTTGTGGAAGCCGTTTCTTGAGGTACACAGGGTGGGCTCGGCACCTTCTTGTATGCTTCTCTAGGTTCCTCGGCATGTGTGTCTTTATTGAAGACTTATTGCACTATCCTGCAATGGTCTATTTAGGCATTAGTCTCTCCCACTAAATAAGGAGTTCCTTGAAGACCGAAGCTGTACTGTTTGACTTTGTTAATGTAGCACCAAGCATGACATCTGGTCTAAACTTATGCTCAACAAATGCCAGGAGAATGAATAAATGAGCATAGCCCGAGCTGGATCCTCAGGAACATGAGGGACATGACACTGGAAAAAGGTAGAGAATGGGCAAGGAAGATATAGGGTAACAAATGTTCTGGAAAGATTTTATGGCCTGGCACGGTGGTGTCTCACGCCTGTAATCCCAGCACTTTGGAAGGCTGGATCATTTGAGGTCAGGAGTTCAAGACTAGCCTGACCAACATGGTGGAACCCTGTCTCTACTAAAAATTAAAAAAAATTAGCCAGGCATGGTGGCATGCATCTGTAGTCCCAGCTACTTGGGAGGCTGAGACAGGAGAATCGCTTGGACCTGGGAGGGGGAGGTTGCAGTGAGGCGAGATGGCGCCACTGCACGCCAACCTGGACGACAAAGCGAGATTCTGTCTCAAACAAACAAAAAAAACCTTCCAAAAAGGTCTGAAGATACTATCATTAACAAATGTTTCTCTCTTTGTCTTTCCCTTACATCTCATAAAAAATAACACTGTCTTTCACTTACGGTATTTTTTCCCCCAGAATCTAATTTTTATACATTTAGTCAATTATAGATGCTTCCTAAATGTAAGTCTGAGACTCACCTAACTCTATTTGGGAAGAATCTAGCAACCACTGGGAGTGATTAAAACTTGGTTGTTCCTAGCCCTCTTCCCTGAATTATTCCTTGCCCACCAACTGACCATCTGAGGCAATCTCATGAATGGCTGTATTAAAAATATATTGCAATTCCATGCCAAACACTATTCATTTATCTTCCATCTGTTTAAAAATGTATTAATAGATACAATTTGCTCTCTGGGACCTTTGGCTCCTCCCCAGGTTCCTGATTATTTATTTATACTGACTGGCTGGGATTCTTTTAGGCAGGATGCTTATAATAAGACCTATCTTTCCCTTTGCATGGTAGACGACTCATGCTACTTTTCTCTTAAAATCCTCCAGGCAGCATTCTGTCAACTTCAAAATGAGTGTTTCCATGTCAATGTTCTTCCTTCTCACAGCAAAATAAATTCTGGAATCAGTGACTTCCTTCCAATTAAGGCCAATTCCCATTTGTTTTTGACTTTATGGCTGTGGCCTGTGGAGGACAGAAAGGATTAATAATAATTTATAAGTGAGGCAAGAATTTAAACTGAACACATCGGAGGTGGTCTGATTCTGCTCCACAGCCTCTGAGGCCTCAGCTAGTAAGACTGGAGAACAGCTTGGGTGACAGGGACAGCTGGGAGCTGGAATCATCTGGAGGCTTCCTCACTCACAGGTTGGGGGCTTGGGCTGGGATGACTTGAAGGCTGGGATCAGCTGGGATTTTCAAGTGGAATGCCTGCATATGGTCTCTCCATGTGTCTTGGGCTTTTTAGAGCATGGTAGCAGGGTTCCAGGAGAGTCCGAGACCACGGTGGAAGCTGACCTAGCCTTGGAACCCACACTGCCACCTTCTTTTCTTACAAACAAGTCAGCCGAGGGTCAAGATGAAGGGCAGTAGATGCCATCTCTGGATATCAGGGATAATACCTGGCAGAGAGCAAATGCTTGATAAATCATAGCTTTTATATTATCCATACCACTGTACAGGGCCTCCCAGAAAACTAGAGTTCCTTTATTTTCCCAAATTCTTTCCTGTGAGTGAGTAATAGAAGCACTGTAAGATAACTGTCTTTTGTTTAAAGAACATTGGATAAGGGAATAGAATGAGGTTGCAATTTGGTTGTTTTGGTTAAATAAGGAATTGAGATTGTAACATTATGATGGAATTTGATTTTCATTCTCACTATGTACTAGGCACAAAATCATAGAAAATGGTTTCATTTTATGCTTTTATTTCCACTTGAAACATGGGAGTCATACACAGAAACAGCTTTCTTTCAATTACATGGCTAGTAGTAGGTAAAGTGGGACATGGCATTTTGAATCACAAGAATTGGTATGGGCAATATCAAATACGTGAGGAAGTTTGAACTTCCTACAGGCAAATGCCTATAATATACACACTCATATGTTGACGATCCACTCACTTGCTAACTTCATTAGCAAGTATAAGGTTGGTGCAAGCGTAATCGTGGATTTTGGATTTTGCCATTACTTTCAATGGCAAAACCACAATTACGTTTGCACCAACCTAATATTTACCAACCACCTGTAAGTTGGTTGAGCAGGATCAATTCTAGACAACGGAGCAGGGCAGTGAATAGAAAAACCATGTGTCCTTGTCAACCTTACATCTTAGCAGAGACTCAAGCTGGTTCCACCTTTTTGTGAGGAACTCATGCAATTTTCCCCATAAAGGTCCAGTTCACTAAATGGCCTCACATAACTTATCAAAATTGTATGAAGAAAAAAAATTATGTAAGTTTTTAATATGACACTAAAATTGTACTCTTTTCCTAAAGAATTCTTTGCTTACTCCACAAGTGTGCAGCTTAAGGGCATTTAGAATTATTTCTTGTAGATATTCAGATATATTTTAGGTGGAGCTATAGGAAATCGCTAATATTCACCCACTCTTTTTTTCTTTTTTGAGACAAAGTCTTGCTCTATCACCCAGGCTGGAGTGCAATGGCGTGATCTCGGCTCACTGCAACCTCTGCTTCCCAAGTTCAAATGATTCTCCTGCCTCAGCCTCCCAAATAACTGGGATTACTGGCATGTGCCACCATGCCCTGCTAATTTTTTTTTGTATATTTTTTGGTAGAGATGGGGTTTTACCATGTTGTCCAGGCTGGTCTCAAACTCCTGACCTTGTGATCCACCCACCTTGGCTTCCCAAAGTGCTGGGATTCTAGGCACGTTGGGATTCTAGGTGTGAGCCACTATGCCTGGCCCACTCTTTTTTTCAAAAAAAAATTTTTTTGAGATGTAATCTCGCTCTGTCGCCCAGGCTGGAGTGCAGTGGCGCGATCTCGGCTCACTGCAACCTCCGCCTCTCGAGTAGCTTTTGGGGTACAAGTGGTTTTTTGTTACATGGATGAATTATGTAGCTGTGAATTCTGAGGTTTTAGTGCACCCATCACCTGAGTAGTGTACCTTGTACGTAACGCGTAGGTTTTTTATCCCTGCTCCCCCACACTCCTCCCCCTTCTTAGTCTCTAAAGTCCATTACATCACTCTGTATGCTCTGCTTACTCATGGCTTAGCTCCCACTTATAAGGGAGAACATACAGTTTTTGATTTTCCAGTCCTGTGTTACTGCACTTGGAATAATGACTTCCAGCTCCATCCAAGTTGCTGTAAAAGACATTATGTTGTTCCTTTTAATGGCTGAGTAGTATTCCACATACTATGGAATGTAAAAGAAAAAAAATATATATATATAACATTTTCTTTTTTTTTCCTTTTCTTTTTTTGAGAGGGAGTCTTGCTGTGTCACCCAGGCTGGAGTGCAGTGGCACGATCTCAGCTCACTGCAAGCTCTGCCTCCCGGATTCACGCCATTCTCCCGAGTATCTGGGACTACAGGTGCTGGCCACTGCACCTGGCTAATTTTTTGTATTTTTAGTAGAGACAGGGTTTCACTGTTAGCCAGGATGGTCTCGATCTCCTGACCTCGTGATCTGCCCGCCTCGGCCTCCCAAAGTGCTGGGATTACAGGCGTGAGCCACCGCGCCCATCCCACATTTTCTTTATCTGCTAGATAGTTGATGGGCATTAAGATTGGTTCTACATCTCTGCAATTGTTAATTGTGCTGCTATAAACATACAAGTGCAAGTGTATTTTTCATACAATGACTTCTTTTCCTTGGGGTAGATACCCAGTAGTGGAATTGCTGGATCAAATGGTAGATCTATATTCGGCCCTTTAAGGAATCTCCACACTGTTTTCCATAGTGATTGTTCTAATTAAGATTCCTACTAGCAGTGTATAAGCATTCCCTTTTCCTCATATCCTGCCAACACCTATTTTTTTGACTTTTTATTAATGGCCATTCTTGTAGGAGTAAGGTGGTATCACATTGTGCTTTTAATTTCCATTTCCCTGATGACTAGTGATGCTGAGCATTTTTCCGTATGTTTGTTGGCCATTTGTCTACCTTCTTTTGAGAAATGTCTATTCATGTCCTTTATTCACCCACTCTTGACCTACGAAAACAATTTTATATGATTTAAATTATGTGTTGTCTAGAATTTTCTGAAGAAAATCAATTAATAGGAGTAATAAGAATATTGTGACATGTTTAAGTGAGATTTCCTAGAGCCCACTGTTTCGGCCTTAGATATCATGGTAAGTCTTGGTTTTAGACAAATACTACATATCACATTAAGGCAGTCTTACTATAATTATAATTTCACAGTAAAAGTCCATGGAAAGTTGTTGCTGACTTTACTTCCTCTCCTAACTACTCACACAACAGGTATAATCCTGAGGTCTCAGAACATTCATGTTTATGTCTTGCAATTGATTTTACAATAATAAAAGACAAGACACATGAAGAAATAATGAGACTACTTAAAGAAATAGCAAGGTTTAAATAATGTCACTTAGCTCTTCATGGTTTACAGAAAATTTTATAGGAATTATTATTATTTTATCTTCTCCTTATAACCATCTTATTAAGTAGGATTTGTGATTCTCATCGTACAGATGAGGAAACCAGGGCTTAGAGAGATTAAATCTTGTCCAAGTTTGCCTATCCAGTGGTTAGATTTGAACTCTGTTTATCAAAACCCAAAACTAAATATGTTCTACACTGGTCTGCTCCATGTACCCTGACTTCTTCTTTTTTATTGAAAGAGATCCTTCTCCTACTGGCCGTGAGTTTTCAATCCTGCATGTTTGTTAATCCATTGCCAATGGAAACGACCAGACAAGAGGAAGATTAGGAATGTCGTGTTGGTTTTTGGAATGGCATTTCTCAAAGAATATTGGGTTGAGCACTGATTCAGTCAGAGATTTAAAGTTGTTGTGGTCAAAAGAAAATTTTGAAGTTCAGTTAAATGAAGCTAAACAGCTTTATTTCTTTTAGCATAGGGGTTGTCCGAAATCTAAGTAAGCTAATATGCATTCGAATCCTTGAAAAGACACCAAAGAATATATAAGGACACACACATTAAACAGCAATGATTTTTTTGGGAAATAATCCCAAGGCTAGTGTCCCTTTTAGCACATTTTGGGAGTGCTGGATTAGAAAAGTCATCTCAGATTCCAGGTAAATAAATTACTTCTTTTCTTTATGGCAGACTTGCTGTAATGAGAAGAAATAAACATTACTAAACTCATCAAGGTTCAGGTAAAATTTCAGTGCTGTCACTCATCAGCCATGTTGACTGGGACGTATTATTTAGTAGTACCAGTACTATGTTATCTCATCTGCAAGAAGGTGGTAACAATCTCGAAAGCATAAAACTTTTGTTGAGGACTGAGCAAAATGGAAAGCACTTAGCGTAGTACTTGGCAGGCAGCTGGCATTCAGTCAATGATGATAACTTTTCTTTCCCCCACAACTCGATCTGAGTCTTTGCTTTCCATTCCTGGACTACTGAAGACAATTTCTAAAGATAACACTTGTCAATGGCCCTCATCCAAGAGAATATCACACAAATATGATCTGCAGAGCACAGGGTATAACAGTTCTCACACATTGTGGAAATGTCAAGGTTTATTATGCCCCTGTGACATATTGCCATGGCTTAATTTACATTTCCATTTGCTTTATGAGAAGTTTCTTACTCTGGAACATCTGACCTCTCCTTGATGCCTCTTTTATTCTTCCAACTGCTTTCCTAGCCCATCTGGCCACATATTCTAACTCTTCACTTCTGAACCTGAAATCTAATGAAGCAAGAGTATAAAACAAGCCTCATTTCATTACTCTGCATTTTGTGAGCCAGTGGTTTCAACAGTGTATAGTTATGGGACCATTATAGTACTTTTCCTATGGGAATATCTAATGGCCTTCTGTGGAACAATTTTCTTCTTCTTTTGACCTCTATCTTAATATAATCATTCAAAGGATATTCAGTGCTTTGTGCCAAATTTTAGCCATGACAAACTACTTCAAGATTTCAACTTCATAAGCAAGAGAGATATATTTTCATAAAATGCTTTTTCCCCCCACTTAAGTTAGGTGCTTATTTTATTAAAATGAGAAACTCAGTTGACATGTTCTACAATCAAACCCCTTTTTAATGGGAGAAAGGGTTGAGAGAGAGAAAAGGAAGGGAGGAAAGAAAAGCAAAAGAAGGTATATATGCACACCCAAATACTTTTTAAGAAATAGGAACTGTCGCTCAAACTTGATTTTTTTTCCTTTGGCAAAGAAGGGAACCATGCATCTTCATGGGCAAAGTCAAGGTTGGCATATTTGACTCCCATCTGGCTGGGGGCCAAAATGTAGATGAACAAGCCATTATTTAATTAGTCCAGGCAGAACTGAAGCTTCTGATCTGTTTATCTTACTTCATCTAAGGTAATCAGGATCTGCCATTATGTGAGACTAGCGTGGCTATGTGCAGATATTTCAAGCAGGTGACAGACTGGCAACCGGCCTTCCCCAGGTAAGATGAAAGAAACCAAAAGAGGATCCAAGTATTATTGGGAGCTTCAACCACACTGTGGGCCTTATAAGAATTTCAAAGAGAAGGTCTCATTTAGTTTAGTCCTTACCGTGGTCCCGTGACAAAAATACCAATCATTTCACTCACAGGTGAAGAAAAGGAGGCTCAGAAAAGCTGAGCAACTTTTCCAGGGTCACAGAGCAAATGATTGGCAGGCAGAGGCTGCAAATCTAATTCTATCTGCTTAGACTTAAGGGTTCTGGGCACTAAGCAACCCTGCTTTTCACTCACATTACATCTTTTGGCTGCTACAGGCCATTGTTTACTCCTGGAGACTTCTCATTCGGCTCTGCAAATTCCATTTTATTTTTTTTTAACGAGAAATCATTTATTTTTTGACTACCTTTCCAAGTACCTCCAACCCATGGAGAAGCTGTAAGACCTGATGTTTTTCTTGTAGTAGATGGAGTATTTGCTATGAACGGCAACATGATGGCTTATTTCCAAGGACTTTCCTCTCTTGCTCTCCTCCTTTTCCCATCTCCTCATACACACACACACACACACACACACACACACCCCACACACATTCATGCTCTCGATCTCACATGCACATATGGCTCACTTGCCCTAAATACAGTGAAAGAGATTTTACATTATTTAATTCATTTTGAGAGAGAGACTGACTTGATTCCTGCTGGTGATTAGCATGACTACAAATGCATGTGAAGCAGGACGGATGGCTAATTCTCCTGCCCTACAATTCAACTTAAACCATAATTCCTAAGATAGATTTCTTCTCTCAATATTAATGGGAACCAGATGCCTCTTGTTAATAATAATGTATGCTCAGGAAAAGAGAGACAGAGAGATTTTAAGTTTTGTTTTGTTTTTCAAAAAATATTAGTGCTGTCTAGCAAGGGAGAATGTATAATTTATACTTAAAAATATATATTTGTGTTGAAATATAGATTTGTATTGAAAAATGTATATTTATACGGAAATATAGATTTGTATTGATAATCTACCATCATTCAGGTAAGACCTACCTACATTATTTACCTCCCTGCAAGTAGGTAACATAGAATGTGAAAGAGACTTTTCTTTTGAATTTATGCACTTTGTTCTTTATTTAGTGATATGATTCTCTCTCTCATACAATAAGAGATCAATACTAATGTTAACATGAGTTACTATTTTCCCACTTTATATGACATTTTAAATTTTAATTCCATTTGAGTTGTGATACTAACAGATGAGAAGGTACATGTGTTATTACTATGCAAATTATTTAATTTTTAATTAGGTCAATTCATAGGCAAAACAATACAAAATAAGGCTTATTCTGAAATAGTTACCTCATTTAGAAATTTGAGTGTAGACTGGCCATTTGAACAAGCTTCCTTTATTTCCATTGCCATATGCGGTTGTTCAATTCTTTTCAAAATAAACTAAGTACTGCCTGCTGTGCACATGTGTTTGTCAGAACCATCCATTCTTGAATAAGATTTAGGGGTAAAGCACACCGACCAGCAGCCTAATTATTCCAGAGTTTCAAGGTATCCATTCACATGCTCCAATCTGTCCACACTAGAATGAGGGAAATCCCACTGTGTGTCCTTAGGCAAGTCCCTAGACATTGCTGTGTCTTGGTCTCCTCACCTGTAAATGCTGGAAGACAATAATAGCTATCTCACATGATTCTCATGCAGTTTAGGTGAGAAAATACGTATCATTGTCTTCAGCAGCCCTTGGCATAAAATAAGAGATTGATGTGCTTTGGCTGTAATAATTATGATATTATTAATCAAGCAAAAAATAATACAACAATAATTTATTGTCCCTTTCACCTTAAAGGGACAAATTATTCCCTTTTCAGATATTCTATAGCACAAATTTTCTGTGCAATCATAGAAGTGTTCAATTTGCTATCGCTTTGCTATATATCATGGTCTCACATGATCACTGTCTCACATAATCATTTAATATATAATATTGTTATATATCATAATTATAATTTTTTTTTTTTTGCTTGTAGCTGAATTTGTTCTCTGTATCACATCTGATAGTCGTAAAATTCCAACAAATGGGATGAAACAGAAATGTGCAGCTAGATGTCATATTTTGGGCATCACTAGAGGGAGCCAGAGGTAACAGAGCAATCACGTTTCCCAAAGTAAACTTCATTATGCATTAACAATATTTGCCAAATGTTGATAGCATATCTACAGTAAATACATTATGTAAACTTGTCCCTTGGTTCTAAAGATGTGTACAATATAATCACAGGTCTCAAGGAATTTATAATCTAATCAAAGAAACAAATAATATACATTAAAAACCCATTAAATGATCATGTAAGACGATATATAGCAAAGCAATCACAAATTGAATGCTTCTACGATCTCTCAGACGATTTGTGCTGTAGAATGCCTAAAAAGGAAATTATTTGTCCCTTTAAGGTGAAATAACCTGGGAATGTTTCATGCACAAATACGGACATTGAATAGGGTTTAGAGTACCAGAATCAGCATCCGGACTAGTGGAACCTTTAAAGGATGCAAGGAGTGATGCTGTGAATGTGCCCATCTCCCTCTCATGGAGGGCTCCTGTTTACTACTCTACTCCTTTATCCCTAGGGCATGGCTCTGACTCAGCTACTCCCCATGTTAAATGTGGTAAATGGTTCCAACTGCTTCCTGGATTAAACTAAATGTTATAGCCTGGCATCACATGCCTACATTATTTTATGTAGAAGTAAGAATGTAAAGGTATACTTTTCAAGTCAAGATATAGCTTGACTATAAAAGGGGCTAGCAGGTCATGTGTGGGCTAAATGTTAGGGACAGTGGGGACCCACGGAAGGTTTTTGAGCAGTTGAGTATCGTGACTTAGTATCAGTATTAAAATAATTGTATAGGCACAAAATCGATGAATTTATTACCCAAGATTCTTATTCAATTCACTACCTTAAATCCAACTCCACTCATTGGTAGAAATTGAGTTACCAGTAAAATGCTAGTTTTTATGCTTCTTCAAAATTAGTGTAAAAATATGAAAACCAAAAACAATGTCATAAATCTTTTAGGTGTCTTGTCTTCCTTATCCTTTTGGGGTCTGGTGATTGGGGCAGCAACCTTATCAATAGTGGAAGTTACTTTTCCTCACAGACCCATTCAACTTGGAGCATGCCAGTTGTGAAGGACAAGGTGTTATAGGTTTCCAAGAAATAGGAGCTTGAGAAATAAAAAAAGGAGTATCAATGAAATTTCAAGGGATTTTTTTTCTCTCTCTTAGAAAAACCAAGAATTCACATAAGGTGAGGAACACTAGTTACTGGAAGGGGAGGAGTGTAATTTCCGAACAGCCTCATCACTGTACAGGATGATCAAGCAAAGCCTTATGACGGTACTGGCCCTTAAAAAACAGCCACTTGGAATAAAAAGTAGCCCTCATAGAGTTAACTTATCTGTGAAAAACCCATTGTCACTTCCTAGATTCTGAGATTTCTAAAAGTATAAAATGTATCATGTAACCTGGAGTATCTAACATGACTTGAGTTTCCACTGAGCATGAAAGTCATTTTTACATCTTTTCAAGTATTAAAGCATGTTTTTAACACTCACTAGCCTACCGAATTCCCCTTCTAGCCTTTCCTATCTTCATGGCACCCAATAGCTATTTTAGAGCAACTGTTCTACTCGAGGCACCCGGTAACTGCAGGAGATTTACGGAGAAACAAGTCATAGCCCTTGCTCACAAGCGGCTGAACTGACTAACCACAGGGATGATACAAGGAAACAAATGCCTATCATGTCCAAAGACTAAATAATATGTAGTGGAAATGCACTGGAGGAAGGCTTCTTGTCTCTTTTGAATTAAAACTCTAAAGAAATATTAAAGGTGGAGTAGATAGTAAAGACATGGGACTAGTAGATGAGCAGAAGCATCCTGGAGAAGGACTAATCAGGGCGAATTTTAAAATGAAAACTGCGTGGAACATGTTCAGAGCACAGCAATACTCCAGTTCAGCTAGACAGGAGAATGCGTGAAGGGGAGAACTGAGAGGGACATCATGTGACAGCTAAATGGGATGAAAGCATTCAGGCCTGGGATACCCAGATACGATATTTGCGTTTATTTCAGAAAACAGTCAGGAGTCGTTTAGAGCATTTGATGTGGCGAGTAGCTGAGTCCGAGTCACAACTCAGGAAAATTTAAAAATTAGTCATAAAATAACAAGTGAATGAGAAACGGGAAAACCCAGGTAGCAAGGAGACCAGAAATGTTGAGAGAAAGATATGAAGCCCAGATTTTGGGATATTACAGAGAAATGCAATGATTTTGATGTGCTAAAGACAGTTCAGACATGTTGAGCCTGGGAAACAGGAGAATTGACAGCGTTCATAACAGAAATCGGAAAGTTGGGAAAAGAGTTGGAAATTGGACTCTGGAGGTATGGGATTACATAACTATATAGAGGAAGACAATAGATAGATGATAGATAGATAGATAGATAGATAGATAGATAGATAGATAGATATCTTGCACTAAGAAAGAAATATAGGCCTAGAACCAAAGAGAAAATTTAGGCAAAGATTACTTATTTGGGGCCCTATCTTAGTGCATCACATATGAATGCTGCATCTGTGATTAAAATTACATGAAATACCTATTTTTGGTTTTTGCTAGGGTGCTTTTTGCTCTGCAAATATATTATGAATCTTATATCTGATTTTCTTTAAGTCAGTTGTCACTTGGTACTAAATTATGTCATGTCGTTAAGGATTTCACAACCTTTGTAACATCAACAATGGTACTGACCACTGTTGACCTGGTTGAATAGTAACTGACTGGTAACATGAAAGCCATCTTCACGATCCCTCTAATCATCGACCCTGGAGATAACATTTAAATACAGTCAAAGCTTAAGCTGATTCATGCACTACTGCTAGAAGCATAAATTTGTACCACTTTTGTGGAGCAAAATACAGATATGTAGCAAAAACTTTAGAAAGAATCTAAATCCTATTACATTGGAAATGCTCTTCTAAGAATGTATCCTAGATGATAGTGACATAACTTGGTTAAAATTGAAGCACCAATTTATTTAATAATAAAAAACTGGGTCATCATATAAAATGTCCATTTATTACAGGTAAGTCATGAGGTATTAATATAATTGAATACCTCATCTCATTAACAATGATAAAGTACATGTGTATTTACTGAAAATAAAATACAATTTCTTTGTGGAAAATAAAAAAGTACCTTATAAAACTATATGCATAGTATAATTATTTATATATTATGTTGGCATATGCATCCACATTAGGATATTTAAAAATGTATTTATCCATATAGATATATAGATATAGATGGATATATATTTGTGTATGAGGTTGAAAAAATATTTGCAAAGAAATCTGAAAATGCATACATAAAATATTAGTAGTAGTTATCTTTGGAATGTAGGATATGGGGGATTTTTTCCTCAATGGACATTTTCTACAATGAACATACATAAAGTACACAAAACCCCCCAAAGTTTGTAAATATTTAAGTTAATCCAAGTTATTGGAACACTCTGAAAGTCTGGCTTATGAAGGGGAGAGCTGCAGGTCAGAATGCAAACTGAAGGTGGCTTCCAGTTAGAGCCAGGCTGGCCCCAGTGCTGGGCTAAATAGGAGAGCTGGCTGAGCCCTGAGTTTCCGAGCTGAGCGAGTGAGCCAAGTTGGAGCAATCGGTTACAATGGGGGGCTGGCGTGTGCTAGAGGTAAACATGGTACTATGTTTGGAGATGAGGTGTTAAAGACTGCCTCTTCTGAGACAATGTTAAGAACAAGACTTTGTTCTGAGTCTGCTCTTCTGGAAGGCCTCAGCTTCAGTGTCCCCAGTAATCACGCCAGATATCTTAACACGGTCACTTTTTCAAGATCTCTGACAGCTGACAAAATGTTTCGTCTGTGAAAAAAATAATGCAATATGGACACAGACACTGAACGATTTAATAAGATATAGCAGATAGTGGGGGGAAATGCCCCAGACAAAAACAAGAGCATCTCTACCTTTGTGGTTGCAATTCAGAGTAAAGGTTTAGAGGGGTTTTTTAAAGTAAATAATTCTCTGTTCACTAAAGGAAATGTACTCAGCAGAGAAATGCTCAGAACAGCGAGATTTTGATGATGGAGACTGACCCCAGGTCATCCCAAAAATGCACTCCCTGGCTTTAGGGAAATAACAAATCCTTGTCAGTACTAGCATTTTTCTGTTTGCTATCAACTTTTGGGGGTTTTCTCATCATCATCATTATTATTAAAAACACATGTCAACAAAATACAACTAATATACATCAGCAGCAAGTGTTCTCTAACAGAAAAGGGGGGGATTTGAACTGCTCAGATGTTTCTGTTAGTTGCCAAAAAAAAAAAAAAAAAAAACATCTGGTGAGTCTTCCTCACTGATTCCCTCCTATTTTTTCCCTCCTTCTCCTAAGGGAAACTGAATGATTATTGGGACAATATGTCTCAGAACTATGCCGTGTTGGGGCAAGGACTAACCATAAGAGAGGAATGTTGGACGTTGAGAACGTTGCTCATGGCTTCTCCACTGAAGTGACAGAGATGGCCAGGAATAGAATGGTCCTGGGAGGAGAAATATGCACAGATGACATGGCCAGGCACATATTTCCACTTCCTTACAATACTGAGTTACTGACATACTTTTCCAAACCCTAATGCCACATCTTGCTGAGTGTCAGTTAAGATGGTTCAGGTTGCAAGAGAATGAAAGTAGTTTAAACTAGCTGAAACATTAAAGGGAATTTATTTACTTATGCAATTAAAAAGTCTACAGAGGGAGTAAGTTTCAGGCACATTTTATTTTATTTTTTTAAATCAGGGCTTCAGCTGTACTTCTCTGTGTATCTTTCAACTTTTCCCACCTCTGAGTTTCTACTTCAACCATGCAACACACTATCTATGAAAAAAGAGAGACTGTGGATGTTCCGCAGCTCCCAGCGATGTTCCTGAGCATTTCATTGACTGGACTGCCTTGTGACCAGTGGTTGCCCTAGGCTTTATTTCCTGAACTAATCACTGTCAGGGAGGATGGCATTACCATAATTGGATTAGACAATTCATGATGTCTACTCAGCCCACGCAAACCATTTGTCTGTAGGGAAAAGGAGGAACAAATGTTGGAGAACCAACCAATGTGTCCTCTAGTGAACTGATGAAGTCATTTTTCCCCAGCTAGAGATATATATAGGTATATATAGTAGTGTATATATATACGTATATATATAGTTACATAGGTATATATATAGGTATATAGGTATATATATAAAGGTATATATAGTGGCTTAAAATGGTATAATTAACTACTATATTCTCATTATATATTATATATCGTATATATATAGAATACTATATACTATATATACTACTATATTCTATATAGAGATACTATATACTATACTACTATATTCTATATACTATATAGAATATATAATATATCATACATCATATATAATTATATATAATGTAATGAGAATATAGTAGTTACATGTTATAGTTCTATATATAGTACATATAATATATTCTCATTATATGTAATGGTATATATGATATACAATATTAATAATATAATATACAATATATTATTATATTATATATACCATTATATATGATTATATAAATTTATATAATTCCATATGATTATATGAATTATATAATTTCATATAATTATATGAAACTTAATCTAATGTAATCTATGCCAGGCACCATTCTAGGTACCTGAATGTGTTGAAGAACTGTTTCTAAGGAGCTTATGCTCTAGTGACATGGTATTTGATATATAAAAATATATATGTATATATTTGTATATACAAACCTAGAACATATATAATGAGAATATATAACTACTATATATACTATAACATATACCTACTATATTCTATATACTCTATATAGAATATTATATACTATATATACTACTATATTCTATATATAGAATATTAGATGCTATATATACTACTATTTTCTATATATAGAATACTATATACTATATATACTAATATATATTAGCATATATTGTATTATTAACATACACTCTATATATGATATGTTTATTATATTTATATAATATAATGTATTATATATTAAATATGATATATATCAGAATATATATTGTATATGTATACTATATATAGATCTACTATATATCTAATATATTCTCATTATATATTATATATATTATATATCCTATATAATATATAGAATATAGTTGTGTATGTATAGTATATAGTATTCTATATATAGAATATAGTAGTATATATAGTATATAATGTTCTCTATATAGAATATAGTAGTATATCTAGTATATAATGTTCTCTATATAGAATATAGTAGTATATATAGTATATAATGTTCTCTATATAGAATATAGTAGTATATATAGTATATAATGTTCTCTATATAGAATATAGTAGTATATATAGTATATAATATTCTATATGTAGTATATAGAATATAATAGTTGTATGTTATAGTATATATAGTAGTTATATATTCTCATTATATATGTTTTAGATTTATATATATAAATATATGCATATGTAATTTTTATATGAAATATCATGTCACTAGAGCATAAGCTCTTCAGAAACAGTTCTCCAATACACCTCAGGTGCCTAGAATAGTGCCTGACATAAAGTACACACAAAATAAATACACTTATTGTTGAATGATTGTTGCATGTCCCAGGTGCTGCATATTTGAACAGAAAGCATAGACCATGCAGCATTCTCCATTCTCCTTCTGCTGCCCCCTCCCCTCCACACAATGCTGCATACAGACCCAGTTGTTCACAAACAAACTTCTTGCAGGCACCTTTAAACCCCAGGCGATTCAGCTTGTAAAAAATCATGTCTGCCTGGCTCCCTAGTGAAAAGACTTCAATCAGATTAGCTCTATGAGATGGGGGCATAGATTGATATATGGATAGAGTTTGTATTCAAAAGCTATTCCCAAATAGCCTTTTGGTTGCCTTTCTAAAGTTCTTTAGACTGCTCCAAACATTGTTGTTGATAGCTATCAACAGCAAGGGTCCAGAAATGGACATAGAAGGTACATCGTGCCATCATAGAGGACAGATGATACGTTAAGGCTCATTCTGATCTGGAAGTGCTGTTTATTACACCTGCACGATGAGTTTGGGTACCAGATTTGGATCACCTTATTTGGAGTTAGTTTAAACAAGGGGATCTTGTTTCTATGTTTCTGTAGACTTTCATGTGTATGAGAGGGAGACTAACTGTGGTTATTATTTGACCCAGACCGTTGCCTGAATCAGTCTTAAAAGAAGTTTCCCCATTCTTTTTTTTTTTTTTTTCTTTTGAGACCAAGTTTCACTCCGTTGTCCAGGCTGGAGTGTAGCAGCACGATCTCGGCTCACTGCAACCTCCACCTCCCGGGTTCAAACAATTCTCCTGCCTCAGCCTCCCGAGTAGTTGGGATTACAGGTGCACACCATCACACCCAGCTAATTTTTGTACTTTTAGTAGAGATGGGGTTTCACCACATTGGCCAGGCTGGTCTCAAATGCCTGACCTCAAGTGATCCACCCGCCTTGGCCTCCCAAAGTGTTGATATTACAGGCGTGAGCCACTGCGCCCGGCCAAGAAGTTCCCTCATCTTTAACTCTTGTGAAATTGCTGTTTTCACTAAAACACAGTTTGCTCAGAGTGGAAGGCAGCTGGGCTGTTTGCTCCTCCTTGGTTCGCAACAAGACAGAACTTGGCCTGAGAGGAGGGCAGGGGATTTATTTGAATAGCATTCCTGAGGAAGACAGGGCCTGTGCGCTAGAACCTTGGATTTCTGGAGTCACCTTGGAGAGGCATTCAGGCTGATAGTAGCTAAATCCCCTGTAAGAAATGCCGTGACTCAACATTCTTATGCTCTGGGGCATAGTGCCTTCATCTTCAGAGTTCTGGACTCTAATCCTGAAGAGTGTGTGCTGGTCCAGAACCTCAGAGATACTCCCTACATGGTTTACATATGAGTAACAATGCTTTGTGTTTTCAGTTTATTCCCAAAAAGGTGAAGGTGAGTGAGTGCATGGGGTAGAAAGAGGGACACTCCCTCTTGTTATCTCCATCACATATCACATTTGCAAACTGATATATCACAAATACTGCACACATAAATTTCTTAGGGTATAAGCCTTTTTTTTTTTTTTTTTTTTAATTTTTGAGACAGGGTCTCTCTTGTCGCCAAGGCTGGAGTGCAGTAGCGCAATCTCAGCTTACTGCAACCTCCGCCTCCTGGATTCAAGCAATTCTCCTGCCTCAGCCTCCCAAGTAGCTGGGATTACAGGCACCCACCACCACACCTGGCTAATTTTTTTGTATTTTTAGTAGAGACAGGGTTTCACCATGTTGGCCAGGCTGGTTTCGAACTTCTGACCTCAAGTGATCCACCTGCCTCAGCCTCCCAAAGTGCTAGGATTACAGGCATGAGCCAACATGCTCAGCCACATTCACTGACTTTTATTACATTGTTGTCATCAAGCACATAGAAAGTCTGACATTTGCTTTATTAAGTGGGCTATCTGCTGTCCAATCTGAAGGTAAAATCAATTATGATTTTAGGTTCCATTCTTACAGTCCCACCACTAAGTTTCCCAACTACACCCTACCATTTTCTGCTGTTAAATTGTTGTCTGGATTCCACTCAATGATGTGCTGATAAATGTTTAATGACCAGCTCTCTGGGGAAAAATGCAGATAAAAGTGTAAACACATTGAGAGGTGAAGCCAGCTGGACCTCCTGGGTGGAGTGGGGACTTGGAGAACTTTTCTGTCTTACAAGAGGTTTGTAAAATGCACCAATCAGTGCTCTGTAAAAACGCACCAATTGGCGCTCTGTAGCTAGCAAGAGGTTTGTAAAATGCACCAATCAGCACTCTGTAAAATGGACCAATCAGCATTCTGTAAGATGGACCAATCAGCAGGATTCTAAAGGTAACCAATCACAGGGAGGATTGAGAAAAGGGCAGTCTGATAGGACAGAAACAGGACATGGGCGGGGACAAATAAGTTTATAAAAGCTGGCCACCCTAGCCAGCAGTGTGGCCTGCTGGGTCCCATTCCATGCTGTGGAAGTTCTTTCACTCTTCACAATAAATCTTGCTGCTGCTCACCCTTTGGGTAGTGCCACCTTTAAGAGCTGTGACACTCACCGTGAAGGTCCGCAGCTTCATTTTTGAAGTCAGGGATACCACGAACCCACAGGAAGGAACCAACTCCGGACACCACATGTTTATTAAAAATTTTATCCATATAAAGGATATGTGGCAAACAGCTGATAAATAATAATAAAATATACAGTACTCTTTATTGTAAATTCCATATCACCAGCTGTTTCTCACAGAATGCTATTGTTGATTTTGTCTGACTTCCTGTATCTATAGACAACCTAAAACTGCAATTGATGAACCAAGTAAAGTTTCAACATGAATATTGATGTGTTCTTTTACTTGAGTTAATCAAAGGGAAGTGAATTAATCAAGATGTATGTCAAAATTCTACTTACTCATTTTTTTGTTGAGCCAGATAATAGTTTTCCGATACTACGAAATATAATTTCGTTAATTTCCTATGCAATTCACCATGTAACGGCTACAGACTTGACATATTTTAAGTTTATTTTACATTATAAATAATTGCTCCATAGTCACTTTCTTAAGTCGAGACAAGCAGCAAAATAATAGACCAAGGTTGTGTTTTTAGCTTTTTTCAATTTTCATAGTGTAAATATTCTCACCATGGTGGATTTTAGGCTGCCAATCTGATGTCACTGAAAGAGTTTGGAAGAGAGGCAGAGTATCTCATATTACATAGTATTTCCACTATGTAGGTAAAACAACGCAATCCAAAGAGCATAGATCAGGGCAAAATGTAGTGGAATAATTAGAAAGTGATGTGTTTTGAATATTTATTAGCTTTGTTATAAGATTATTTAGTCGTTGTTTGTATATTTTACTGTTTAATAATGGCTGTATTTAACAACCAGGTCACAAAATTCCTGAAAATTGAGCCATTAGATCTCATAGCTCCAGCTATGAGATACCACTGAAGTCTACCTTCCTCTCTTTAGTATGGCCCTCTGAAGTCTCAGCCTTTCAGATATTTTTTTAAAGCTCCTGTGCCTCTTCTGTTTCCACCAAAGGGCCATTTCGTTCTATTAGGATTTTGGGGTTTTTTTTTTTTTTTCTTTTTTTTTGAGTCTCACTCTGTTGCCCACTGTCGAGTGCAATGGCACGATCTTGGCTCACTGCAACCTCTGCCTCCCTGGTTGAAGCCATTCTCCTGCTTCAGCCTCCGCAGTAGCTGGGGCTGGGATTACAGGCGCACGCAACATACCCAGCTAATTTTTGGATTTTTAGTAGAGACGGGGTTTCATCATGTTGGCCAGGCTGGTCCCGAGCTCAGGCAATCCACCTGCCTCGGCTTCCCAAAGTGCTGGGTTACAGGCATGAGCCACCGCGCCTGGCCTCTATTAGCTTTCTTGTTGTTATTGTAGTTCTGAGCTCATTCCTTAATTCTTTACCTCCTTTTTAGTTCAAACAGTTCCAATTTTAAGCATATTTCCTCTTTTCCTGTTTATTTTAAACCTTCCTTTAGGTTCCTCCCCCAGAGTCTGGGGTTTGCAAATTATTATGGGATATGTTCTGACCAAAAACTAAGCCATAAAGCTCATGCTGTTGATGAGAACGTCAATTGATCAGGGAGATCTGAGTAACAGGGAAGTGCCGGGTGACATATGCGGCCCTGGATTCCCCTTGTCCTGCAAACCAACTGAATCTGAGCTTTTCCGAAGACACCATCTGAAGATCATATTCACCTCACTGCTCCTGCAAGTTACCTGGTGCAGTGCTTGCTCCCATCCTGGGCATTTAACACACGTTGACAGGCAACTTTCCTGCCAAGTGGGCAATTTTCAGCCTTTCCTACCTAAACTCCCCTGCTGCTTTTGACTGGCTCTGCTAGATCCTTCTTCACTCGCACAGATGTGTTTGGGAAACTATTTGACTCACTTGTCAGACTCTCCCTGCCAGATTTCAGTTGCCTAAGGCTCGGGGGACCGTTCCAGACCTCCCGTTTATGACTCCCAACCCTGCTGACTTTGGCCTGCCAGGGTGGAATCTACGCTCAGCTGGAAAGTCTATTGGACGAAGCATGCCTCTCCTGTCCTGTCAACTTTGACCTCAGAGAGTGTGTCCTGGCACTATGAATTAATTTCCATTTTAAACCTCAAATCTAAGACACACTGCAGTTTCTGCTGGATAATTTAGGGAGTTTATATGCTAAGATCAGGTATTACAGTACTCTACCTTATAAATCCAGGAAATACAAATTAACCAGGAATGTAGCATGTTTAACCGCAATGAGAGCTGGCATAGTTTTTCTCTGATCCATGCATGGAGAGTAGCTGTGAGCCCTTCAGAGGTGACATTGAAATGCCCCTCAAAGGCTCCACAACACGTGCGGTCACCCTAGCTAATAACATCAGAACACAGCCCACTGACTTGAAGATAATTGGTGTTGTGTTTAAATGTCACCAGACTGCCTTCAGATGCACTTAAACTATAATACTAAAGAATAATGTTGTTTTAGATCCTGGGTTCTTCACCCAGTGACTAGTCTTTTGCAAGACAGTCAAGGAGATAAGGAAAGAGCAGCAGTGATCAGTGTCTTGTAACATGTGCGATGATTCATAAAGGACTCAGTTTAGTTAATGCAACAGATATCAAAATGTAAGTCCTGCTTGAGGGAAAAAATATATATGTGTGTGTGTGTGTGTGTGTGCATACACATATACATGCACACACATACAAATTGTACGCACATATGAAACTCGTAAGTATTTTCACCTAAAGGGTAGAATATAACATTAATGAAAATTTACATAACACTAATCAAATGAAAAGACAGTTTGTTTTTCTAGCAACCACTGCAACAATTACTTTGTAAATATTAAAATACAAATGCTGCTAGATATAACTTATAAACAGCTACACTAGGCAACAGACATTATCATGCATGAATGTTATGGATGTTAGAGAGTAAACTATACAAAATTCTAGACTTTGTTATCAGAGAGCCATGAAAACACATTGGTGGAAATACATTTTTCTTAAGGCTTGGAGTACTATAAAGAATTTGTAAAAATGTGTAGCCTTCTTTTTCTTTTATGTGGAAGGGGTTATCCAATGTAGAAAGATGGAAATTCATAATGTAATACCATCTGTATGTCTTTGAAGTTTCAGCGTCAGAGAGATTTCTCTGGATGCACAATTCCCACCTGGCAACTTAAAACCAAGTACTCGAGCAGCAGACCTATAAGGATCTCTCTGGGCCTGCCACTGTGTGCTCTGCCGAGGATGACAGAGGACACTGCGTTTGCTGCCTTTGGGATATGAAGACCTAGCTGTTCCATAGAGGATGGAAATTGGTGTAGATAACCAAAGGGTCACCAGCTTCCTGAGCCATGAGACTTGGCGATGTTCTAAGCTTTGATTTGTTGGAGATGAAATGTTTCCTGCTCACACTGAGCAAAGAGATAGAGGTCTTTGTGCTTCAGCACAGGTGTCTGCCAGGGGCTCTCTCTGCCTCGCTGGCAGCCCTACTAACAAACCACCTAAAATTCTTGCTGGAAGCAGAGTGTTATATGCTATATGAACAAACTCAAAGCTGTTTGGATTAGGATCATATAAGGAGAAACATACAAATAAAAATACAGGAATAAACCAGAAAAGAGAACCACGTCTTGAGTTTATTGAAATGAAACTTCTCTTCGAAAAATATATTTAAAAGCAAGATAAATGAAAATAAAGAAGAAAGTTTGACCTCAAGGAATATGTCAATGATGTTAGAGATGTTCTGTGTGGTGATTACTATAAGAGAGCCAAGACTGGGTTCATTAGAGTAATTGAAAACACCTGTTCTTCCAAGAAAAGTTCCGCATCTCGATTTATTTTCCCAAATAATGTGGCTAATTTTTCCCAATTCTGAATGGCTCCTGCTTATTTCAGGAAATTGCTGTTTATTTCAAGTTAAATACAATTAAAATCGCTTTTTATTTCAGGAAGGGGGCAGTTCCAACATCATCACCATTCCTTGATTCTTCCTCAAATTTCAAAAGTTTCATAAGCAATAATAACACATACATTTTTCTTCCACATTGATTCCTTAAATAATAACTTTTTAAGGAATAAACCACAAACAACCAGAAATTACCACCAACAAACTATAAAATATTTGACTATGGAAGGAAAGTAAGAGAATGACATAACAAATGATGAAAATCTGTGTTTTTTAAAGATGATAAGATCTTACTAATGAGTAAACAGATAGAACATTTAAAAATTATGACAGAAACATCATCATGCACTGATCTATCCCCAAATGTTCGTCTAGCTTGCTGAAAATGCTTATTTTATATGTTTAGGCCATTGTCTCAGAAAAGTAATATTACTAATATAATGTAGGCTTTTAAATTTGCATGGCTGATTTTACGTACTTTCATTAGTTCTAGAAAGTTTTCTAGAGTCCCTCTGTTTTTCTCTCTTGAAAATTGGATGGGCAAGGTCCTCTTCTTATCCAATTCTTTAGCTTCTAGGCTGGCAGCAATGCCATGTCAGAAACACAGCTCAGGGTAGACTCCCCAGCCTCTCTCCAGGAGTAAAATAAAACTGCAGGAGGAATACATTCATGCATTCAACTAACCTAATTTTTACAATAGAATATCCTGTGTTTACCTAACATTTAACATATAAAAGTTCATTAAATGAATCTCAAAGCATGCTGGTGGGGAGTGCTGAAAATAGTTTTGAATATTTGTTTGAAATCACACATTGATAATCACACTGATTTTTTTTGTTTCTCTCCAGTTTTCTTTGAAGATGATCCAGGATCATCCTACCAATACATGTTTGTGCCCTGCCTCTTTATGTCACATTTTAGCATGACCTTTTCTGATGCTATTAAATAATATTCTTTTAAAATATACATGTTAAAGTTGTTATGACATGTCATTATTTGGACCTGTCACAAAATATGTGATTATACTTCACGTTTGGAGTAATTACCTTCCTCCCATTTTCATTAATACATATAAATTTGTATTAATAAATAAGGAATGTAATTAACATTTCACTCATAATTCTTCATTGATGTTTTTGACTTATGGTTGTATTCTCGAAAGGAGAAATACCAGGTTAAAAATCACAAACTTTTTCAGGACTCTTAATATATATGATACTAAATTATTTTCTTAAAAAACCATAGCAGTTTATATTATCACCAGCAGTATTTGACTTGTGCATACTATTGCTCGATTACAAAACTTGAGCATTTAAAAATCTTTGCTAATTTGTTAGTGAACATGACATATCACCATTATATCTTAATTTGCATTTCTTTGATAATCACTGCATTGGGCTTTTGCTTTTATATTTACTATTTATATTTTCACTTTTGTAAATTCGCCATGAGTTTATTCATATTTATATTTACTTTATGTGTCATTCGTTTTGATGAACACTCTTCATATTTTTCAGTTTTTTCCACTGTGTATTTGTCCTTTAATCTTAAGAAGTCGATTGGTGTAAAGAATTTTCCCCTCTCTAGAGCGTCAAGCCCATCAGTGATGTCATTTCTCCTTTTCCTTTGGTGTTACAGTTAGAAAAACCTTCTCCCTCCAAGATCAGATATAGCTTCACCTATGCTTTCTTTCATTTCTTGTGTGGTTTCACTTTTTACATTTAAATACTCAGTGTATCTGATGGATTTTAGTTTGAGTGGTGAGGAAAGGCAGTATCTTCAATCTTTCCCAAGAGTAAACAAGTTGCCCCAGCAAAGTTTATTATTTGGTATAGCAGGTTTATTGTGTTTCAAGGTAATATTCACAAGGATATGTACTGAAAAAGTCTGTTTCTATACCATCAATTCTATTTCATTTTTCTCCCTATGTGCTCCTTTATTAGTATAACCTTACAGAGAGCAGCTTTACAACATGTTTTAATATCTGATTGGCTGATCAATTTTCCTTGCCTCTTACATGATTGAATAAGGGGCAATTATTTAGTATTTATTCCCTCAAATATTCTTTAGAGCCATATAATCAAACATTTCCCTTTCTACTGTTACTCCCACCTAGATTGCATTGTGACTTTTATTGTATTAAACCTAAAATTCTTTCTGGAAAACTAACATCTGTGTACCACTCTTATCCGGTAACATTCTATTGCATTATTTCTCCAGGACTTCTGTGTCTCTTGGTAAAGTTACATTGTGTCTTATTCTTGTACCCAGGTCTTGCTCGACTTGTGCCTAAGTATCATTTTGTTATTCTTGCTATTAGGAAGGAGATTGTTTTTCCACTATATATAATATTTAGTTGATTCACTTAGTTTTACTGAAAAGGCAAGTAAGTCACTTGCAAAAATTGATAAATTATTATCATGCTTTATAATACTCATAACCTCATGGAACATTGCATTGGCTGAATCTTCCAGAACAATGTTAATTCATATTATAGTAGTAAGAATTAACACCCTTGTCATAAGAAAAATGAGTCTCAAAGCATGCTGGCAGGGAGGGGAGGAGGATTGATAGTGAAATTGGCTATTAAATAGCTTCTTGGAAATTCACCTTTGAAATTCAAATTCATTCTATAATTAGCATATAAAAACCTCTGAGCTGCTCTGCAAATAAGAATTTTTTGTTTTTGTTTTTTCTTTTTGAGATGGAGTCTCTCTGTCGCCCAGGCTAGAGTGCAATGTTGTGATCTCTGCTCACTGCAACCTTTGCCTCCCCGATTCAAGCAATTCCCCTTCCTCAGCGTCCCAAGTAGCTGGGATTACAGGTGCCCACCACCACGCCTAGATAATTTTTGTATTTTTAGTAGAGACGGGGTTTCACCATGTTGGCCAGGCTGGTCTTGAACTCCTGACCTCAGGTGATCCACCCGCTTCGGCCTCCCAAAGTGCTGGGATTATAGACTTGAGCCTTTGTTTTCTTTTGACCTGTTACTTAATATGCTTTAAACACTGTTACCTAAACTCAGTTTTCCAAATAAGCATCAAACTTTATTTGGTGCTTTTTTACATTCCAAATAGTATGTTCTTTATCATATTAGAATCAATCATCTTCGTTTTTATTTTTAAATATATATATTTTAAAAAATGATGTGAATTGCTGGGTGCAGTGGCTTATGCATTTATTTAATATTTTTGCATTTATAATCATATGTAAAATCAGACTTTATATTTAATCTTAGGGGACTTTTGAAGTTTTTGGTAGAGAGTTTTACAATGTTTACAGATGAAAGGGGAAGCATTTCACCTCTGCTGTACAATGGACCAGTTTATGTGAAGGAGAACTAACATGTATGCCTAGGAATTCGCACACGTGTGTACACACATGACATGCAGAAGACGCATCTGGGTTTGGATCCTCATGTGGATCCTCGTCCTTCAAATGGGTCCTTAACGTCTTCCTTTGGTTAGTGTGGTGCTCTCCCTACTTAAGCCGAAGTGCATATTGGGAGACATTCCCTTTACAATTTCAACAGACTGGCAGATATTCAGTCGGTATTCTTCTTCTGGCCTACAAAATAAGAATCAGTAAGTACTACTGCTTAGCCCTCTTACTATATCAATTTATTCATGCTTTAATTTTAATTTTAATTTTTTTTTTTTTGAGACGGAGTCTTGCTCTGTCCCCCAGGCTGGAGTGCAGTGGCGCCATCTCGGCTCACTGCAAGCTCTGCCTCCTAGGTTCACGCCATTCTCCTGCCTCAGCCTCCCGAGTAGCTGGGACTACAGGCACACGCCACCACGCCCGGCTAATTTTTTGTATTTTTAGTAGAGACGGGGTCTCAATCTCCTGACCTCGTGATCTGCCTGCCTTGGCCTCCCAAGGTGCTGGGATTACAGGCGTGAGCCACCGCGCCCAGTTTCTTCATGCCTTTTTTTTTTTTTTTTTTTTTTTTTACATTTTAATCTGTTGTTATCCTCCTGCTGAAAAGGTGTACAAAGAATAACATCTGAAATGAGACTTTACAAAATCTGTTCTTCCAGCGCCAGTCTCTTTCTTACTTTATATCCAAGGATATCATTCCTAACTTCTTCCCGTTTTGTTTGTTTTACATATCTTGGAACTTTGATCTCCATATGGATATCAAGACAAAAATATAAGTTGGGGTGGGGAAGGAAAGAAATCCTAAATTAGATACTTCAGAAAACAAGTTCTTACTTAGGCTTATCTCTACTCCCTCCTGAAAGCCCATTAGATGCCAACAGATCGGCGTTGGATGGCTAGCAACTGCCTGGACAAAGCGGAGAAAGTTCCTCAGTACATGCAAGGAGGAATGCCAAAACATTACATGCCTGTTCATGGTACAGAACCTTGGAGAGGTCCTGAATTTGAGGTGCCACTTAAGGAAGGTGTGGGATTGACCTGACACAAGAAAACTGATGGAAGTGTATATAAGGATCAGCGAGATTTTCCATTTTCCTTCACAGCCCATGGAATGAGATGGTTACTCCTCTTCTTCCCTGTATAAGATACGACGCTTTCTGTATCAAGAGTTTTAACCTAGGAGGCTCTAGACGCAGCAGTATCAGGCACAAGTGAAGGTGGCCAAGGGGTTGAGAGGGGAAAAGGGGAGGGGTGTGTGGAGGGCTCCAGAATTAAAAAAAAAAAAAAAGAAGAAGAAAAATTAACAAAATTTTACCTATTGAATCCAACTGCTATCCTCCTGCTCTGCTCCCAGGATGCCAGCAAGAGCAGCACATACTTCAAATAAGACAGTATGAGCATTATTCTGTGTTAGAGCAAAACTCAAAAAGCCAAAACAAACCAAAGAAAACTTTGGACAAGTTAAATTTAACAGAATTGGCCAGGCCCGGTGGCTCACACTTGTAGTCTCAGCACTTTGGGAGGCCGAGGTGGGCGGATCACTTGAGGTCAGAAGTTCGAGACCAGCCTGGCCAACATGGTGAAACCCTGTCTCTACTAAAAATACAAAAATTAGCCAGGTGTGGTGGTGCGTGCCTGTAATCCCAGCTCCTCAGGATGCTGAGGCAGGAGAATCTCTGGAATCTGGGAGGTGGAGGTTGCAGTGAGCTAAGATCACACCACTGCACTCCAGCCTGGGCGACAGAGCGAGACTTCGTCTCAAAAATAAATAAATAAGTAAATAAAATAATATAAAAATTAACAGAGTCGATTTGAGCAAAGAACTGTTTATGAATCAGGCAGTACCCAGAACCAGAACCGGAAGTGGTTCAGAGAGCTTCATGCTTCATTTCACAACATGAATGGTATTTATAGACTGAAAATGGAAGTGTTATACAGAAATAGTTTTATGGGTTACAGCTAGGCATTTGTCTTCCTTGGACATGGTTTGATCAGTTGACAGCCCGTGACTGGCTTAAACTTGGCTGCTTGTAGTTGGCTGAGACCCTACTATGTGTTACAAGAAATACATAGTTAGATCTTGGTTCATTTGTCTGCTGGCTTTGGTTGCAGTTCATTAAGTAGAAACTCAAGGTGTGGGAACTGCCTCAGGCCAATGGCATCTTACTTTAAAGGTGTTAAATTTACTTGTTAAATATGTTTACTTGTTAAATAAATTTAACACCTTTCTAAAGAAACATACTGTGTCAAAGAAAAAAGACCTATTGATGCTGACATATGGGGTCCTGTCATGAAAATGATGAAAAGAAAATTATAAAATAAATTACATAGAACACATTTTAGAACTGAAGATCATGACTGTCCAGATTGAAAAGGCCCACTGAGCATCCAATGTCATAAGTGAAAAATGACTGTCAGGTCATATCCTTATAAAATTTCAGAACAATGAAGATGATTTTCCTAATCTTAAATGTTTTAAGATATATAGAGAGAAGAGTCACACACAAAGGGTGGGAATCAGAAGGTCTACCAACTTCTCAAGGCAACACTGTAAGCTTAAAGAGAATAGAGCAATGCCTTCAAAACCCTGGGGAAAATGTTTCCCCCAAAATGTAATCTTTTCAAAATTTTAATCACTGATGGATATCATCGATCATTACAAAAATGCAAGTCAAAAATCACAACGAAATTCCATCTCATACCAGTCAGAATGGCTATTACTAAAAAGTCAAAAAATAACAGATGCTAGTGAGGTTGTGGAGAAAAGGGAAATCTTGTTCACTGTTAGTGGAAGTGTGAATTAGTTCAACCATTGTGGGAAGCACTATGGCGATTCCTCAAAGAGCTAAAAGCAGAACTACCATTAAACCCAGCAATCCCATCACTGGGTATATACCCAGAGGAATATAAGTCATTTTACCATTAATACACATACAGGCGAATGTTCATTGCCACATATTCACAATAACAAAGACATGGAATCAACTTAAATGCCCATTTAGACGGATTGGATAAAGGAAATGTGGTACATATACACCACACCATGGAATACTATGCAGCCATAAAAAATGAGATCATGCCTTTTGCAGGAACATGGATGGAGCTGGAAGCTATTATCCTTAGCAAATTAATGCAGGAGCAGAAAACCAAATGCCACACGTTCTCACTTATTAGTGGGAGCTAAGTGATAACTTATACATGCAAAAAAGGACACAACAGACACCGAGATGGAGGAGGGTGGAAGGAGGGAGAAGAGCAGAAAAGGTAACTATTGGGTACTGGGCTTAATACCTAGGTGACAAAACAATCTGTACAACAAACCCCCGTGACGTGAGTTTATCTATGTAACAAACCTTCACATGTACCCCTGAAGCTAATGTAAAAGTTTAACATTTTTAATTAATATAAGAATAATAAAGACATATACAGACATATAATATCTGAAAAATTGATACCTACATGCCATTTCTTAGAAATATACTTATGGGTATGTTCCACTAAAGTAAAGGAATAAAACTATAAAGAGAAAGATGTGGGACCAAGTGAATAATGATTCTATCACAGAATAGGTAAAGACATCTTCTGGCTGGGAGCGGTGGCTCATACCTGTAATCCCAGCACTTTGGGAGGCTGAGGAGGGTGGATCACGAGGTCAGGAGACGGAGACCATCCTGACCAACATGGTGAAACACCGTATCTACTAAAAATACAAAAGTTAACTGGGCGTGGTGGCATGAGCTTGTAGTCCTAGCTACTCGGGAGGCTGAGGCAGGAGAATCACTTGAACCCAGGAGGTGGAGGTTGCAGTGAGCTGAGATCATGCCACTGCACTCCAGCCTGGCAACAGAGTGAGACTCCATCTCAATAATAATAATAATAATAATTTAAATAACTTCATGTGGCTATTGACCACCACACTGGAAAATGTGCTCTAGATGATGGTAAAGGAAACTATCAAAATGATGGGAGAGGGAGGTTTCATGAAATAGAAGATACACAGCTATAGCTGATCGTGTAGTCTCCCATCTCACATCCTTTTTTGCAATGTGGCTTTCCTATGACTCTGGGAAGAGGTGGGGCTTATTTCTTCTTCTCTTAGGTCTGGACTAGCTTTGCGACTGTTTTGAACAATAGAATTGAGTAGAAATTACATTCTGGGACTTTTGAGGTCCAAACATTAAGAAATCTGGTACCTTTGGCTTTTGAATACTGGAGAAAGCCAAACAGTTTAATAACCCTGAGATGGCTATTCTATGAGGAGGCCCAAGCTCACCACATGGAGCCTCCTGAGGCCTGATGAGATGGAGGGAGTCTTGAGGTCTTGATATCCTAGTGAGAATTGCTCAGCTGAGCAACCTGTGGAACCGTGAGAGATGATAAAATGGATGTTGTATAAAGCCGCTGAGTTTAGTGTTGTTCGTTACCCAGCCAGCCCAGATTGGAGCTGGAGGAGAGAGGGTTCTGGGGGTAACATGTATAAGATGGGCCTCATAGATTACCTGGTGTGTCTGACTTCCTGGGGATGTGTTGTACCTTGTCTGTCAGAGTTTTTGTGGAAGAAGAATTGCTAACAACCACATAACAAGCCAAGCAAACAAAAAATAAAAATCTCGGCTGGGCGCAGTGGCTCATGCCTGTAATCCCAGCACTTTGGGAGGCCGAGGCAGGCGAATCACCTGAGATCGGGAGTTCATGACTAGCCTGACCAACATGGTGAAACCCCATCTCTACTAAACATACAAAATTAGCCGGGCACGGTGGAGCATGCCTGTAATCCCAGCTACTCGGGAGGCTGAGGCAGGAGAACTGCTTGAACCCGGGAGGCGGAGGTTGCGGTGAGCCGAGATGGCGCCGTTGCACTCCGGCCTGGGCAACAAGAGCAAAACTCCATCTCAAAAATAAAATAAATAAATAAACAAAAATCTCCAGAAAACCAAAGTTTTGTGCAAGAAAATAAATATAATCCTAGCACACTACAGAATTTAGGTCATGAACATTAGGTAGCATGTATAATCATAATGCAAACAGAATTCTCCTATTGAGAGTCTGGAAATGATGGAGGAGAAGAAGAAGATGTATCTCTTCTTCCCCCCACTCTGGAGGTGGGGAGAATGTAAGAGCAATTAAATATTCATCGTCTTTAGTGGAAGACAACAGGTAATCTCTCTAAATGAAAATATCAAACATGTTGGTCATATACCAGTAGAGAAATCTAAAGAATTGTATGTGTTTGCTACTGAGGAACATGAATTTGGGGTCTAGATGAGTGAAATAAATACTGCATTTTTTTCATACAGGATTATTTGACATATTGGAAGATAAATATATATTTTGAGATATTACTTTTTTTTTTTTTTTTGAGACAGAGTTTCGCTCTTATTGCCCAGGCTGGAGTGCAATGGCACAATCTCGGCTCACTGCAACCTCTGCCTCCTGGCTTCAAGCGATTCTCCAAGCGATTCTCCTGCCTCAGCTTCCCGGGTAGCTGGGATTACAGGCGCCCACTACCACGCCCGGCTAATTTTTGTATTTTCAGTAGAGACGGGGTTTCACTATGTTGGCCAGGCTGGTCTCAACCTCCAGACCTCAAGCAGTCTGCCCGCCTCAGCCTCCCAAAGTGCGGAGATTACAGGCGTGAGTCACTGGGCCTGGCCCGGGCCTGAGATATTAACTTTTAAAAAAGATCAAAGGAATTGAAGTAACTCCAGTTGTCAGAACCTGGTTAACAGCCTCCCCTGGTTAGGCCATCCTAACCAAGGATGAGAAAGTCTTCCCACAGGGAGACAGCTCACAGTCAGTAGTCTCAGCTTTAATTTTGCCATTTCTGCACCTCCTCTTGTGCACTTATACACATTTTAGTGGGGAAATAAGAGAGGGCAAGTCCACAGGTGTTAGTTGGTAAATTTTACTGCCCTAAAACCCCAAACTCTTTTTTCATGCAGTCTCCTCTGACCCAGATCACCTTCAAATACTGAACACTGAATTGGGCCGGGTGCGGTGGCTCCCACCTGTAATCCCAGCACTTTGGGAGGCCGAGGCGGGCAGATTATGAGGTCAGGAGATCAAGACCATCCTGGCTAACATGGTGAAACCCCGTCTCTACCAAAAATACAAAAAAAAAAAATTAGCCGGGCGTGATGGCGGGCACCCGTAGTCCCAGCTACTCGGTAGGCTGAGGCAGGAGAATGGCATGAACCCGGGAGGCAGAGCTGGCAGTGAGCCGAGATTGTGCCACTGCACTCCAGCCTGGGGGACAGCGAGACTCCGTCTCAAAAACAACAACAACAACAACAACCAAACACTGAATTAAGCTTCATAATTTACTTAGTTTTTAATTAATTTATTTATTTTTAGAGATGGAGCCTTGCTATGTTGCCCAGGCTGGAGAGCTGTGGCTACTCACAGGCACAATTATGGTGCACTATGGCCTCAAACTGCTGGCCTCAAGTGATCCTCCTCCCTCAGCCTCCCTGAGCATCTGGACTACAGAAACACCACCACACTTGGCTTTTAACTTACATAGCTTCAATCACAAAGCCTAATAGGACCTGATTGTCATGAGCTTTTTGGAAAGAAGTTGAAATAGAGGATTGTGGAGGAGGGCATGACGTCTCACGGATTGCCCAGCAGATCCAAATTATGCTTTCCAGAGATGTGACTACTTTAATATTTTCCAAAGGGCATTGATACTCTGATTGGTGTTTTCATATGGGTGGAGAACTAGAACAGACTCCTCCAGGCTAGTTGTGTTTAAGCAGGAGTTGAAGGCAGCAGGGAAGTCCTCTTTGAAACAGAATTGCAATCTGAGGCTGGTAACGCAGGTCATTGGCACGGAGCAGGGAGAAGGAAGTCAGTATCCTTTGTGAGAAAGAAACAGCTGAAGTGGGGCTGCATAATAATGTCTCATCGAGAAGACCTTGCTTCAGGGTCCTTCACTATGATGAGCATGAAAACTGAAATTCTAATCTGGAATTGAAGAGGAATCCAACTATAATAAGCTTTTTTTTTTTTTTTTTTTTTTTTTTTGAGATGGAGTTTCTCTCTTGTCTCCTGGGCTGGAGTGCAATGGTGTGATCTCAGCTCACTGCAACCTCCGCCTCCCAGGTTCAAGCCATTCTCCTGCCTCAGCCTCCCAAGTAGCTGGGATTACAGGTGCACAGCACTACCACCCGGCTAATTTTTGTATTTTCAGTAGAGACGGGGTTTCACCATGATGGCTAGGCTGGTCTCGAACTCCTGACCTCAGGTGATCCACCCACCTCAGCTCCCAAATTGCTGGGATTACAGGCATGAGCCACTGCTCCTGGCCAATAAGCTCACTATTAATTCTTTCTTTTTTTCTCCATTAAATTGACTCCCATAGTCCTCCATATCCTTCCAGAAAGTCCTTTGATTTCTTTGACTCCCCACCCCCCTATGATGGAGTAAGATGTCCCTCCTCTGCACCCCAACAGAGCTCTGTGCTTGTCCCTTTGCTAGCATTCACCCCACCCTCCACAGCTTCCTACTTTCTTGTCTCCATCTCCCACAAAATTTTTAAGTGCTCAGAGAGAACTGTTCATTGTTTCACCCTCAGGACCCAGCACAGAGAAATGTTTCAAATATATTTGTTAAACACAGGCAGTAAAATATGCACGTGTATTTATATTCTTAGATAATGTATGCCCTTTATTTATGGATTCTCACGCTCTCAAGCCATTAAATATATCCATGTGGTTCCCAAATGTCATCATGCCTTTCCTAGCCTGGGATGCAAAATCCACAAGTCTGAGGCCGTTATGTTTTCTAAGACTCATCTAATTTTAAAATAAGCAATAAAACAAAACAATAGTCCTTATTTCCTTAAGCTAAGCCTTCTCACAATGGTATACTTTGCTTTTACTTGCAACCTCAACTACCTTAAAGAGGTGACCCAGAAAGACTACTCATGCTTCCCCCGGGGCTCTCTGAAAACTTCCTTTCTTAAAGCTATTTAGTGGGCATATGACCCAACCAAATGACCCTTTTTAATAGACATTCCCCCCACACCTGGCTTTTATTATGTCATAGGAGGTAAAGAGAAATCCCAAGACCCTTCCCCAAACCTAGAGAGCTGGTGGCCTTCAGAGCTGACCCCCTTCCTTCAGACTGTCCCTGCAGCGGTTCTGCAAAATCACACTCACAACACACTGTGTATTGTGGGGTTGGCATAGATGTTTTGAAACTAGGCAGACCTTGTGCAGTGTTTAGTTTTTGGCAGAATTTATGTTTTTGGCTGGCTGCCACTGTGAAATGTGTTTAGTTTTAACTGACAGTCGTGGTCAACACTGCAGGTCATAGGTAAGTCTAGCTCATTCTGACTAGGTGAAGCCAGATCTGCTGCTTCCCAGTTTTCTTTTGGTTTTTTACTGTCTTGGTAAAGAAGAATTTCTAACAGACACATAGCAAAACATTTCTGTCCTTCTACCTGATCCTCTGTGATAAACTCTTCCTGCTCTGTGATGACATTCTTCTTCAGTGACCAGACATCCAGGGGTTGGGAGAAGCTACTTGGGAAGTTGCAAGAGCAGGGATTAGGTTGTACACTGGGAAGTAAGACTGTGGTGTGGTATGGAGCAGAAGGTTGCCGGGAGAAATCCTCAGGAGTGTAAAATGTGACATTTTCCTCCTTAAACCTTGGCTGGAGCAGTGTCAGGAGCAATCCGGCAGGATGCTGAAGAGCAGTGAGAGGAGGACGGGAGTACGGCCAACCTGACATGAGACCTTGATGTTGGCGCACCAGTGTCACTGAGACACAAGGAGTCTCTGTTTCATTTTTTTCCCCCGAGAGGGATTTGCACCCAACCATCTTGTGACTGCTTTTTTAATTCAGTTCAGTGAAAATGACCGTGCTTTTTCCTACTATCTCAACCAAAATTTGTACCCATGCCAGGCTGGGAAAGCATATACTTCCTGAATGAAAAGTGTGATCCAACCATTATGAGCCCCAGAGGGTCTTTGTGGGATTAGTCACTGAGTTGCAGGATGGCAGAGGTGTGGGGTCAATACCATTTCCACTGTGATATGACAATGACATTGAGGACTTGTCAAAGTCAAAGATCACCCACCGAGTTTGTAAATATGATTTAAAAGCTAAGAGAAATGATGACCATATGACAATTAGCAATAATCACTTGAGAATCTTCAGTATTCGGGATACATTTATTTTCTTTTTAAAAAAGAAGGTAAATAATATCATGACATTATAAGTTCCATGAAGGAGGGAGTTTCATCTATGAATTTTTTATTGTTCACTGCTAAATGGTAGGTTTAGCCTGACACATAGTGGCTACACATACTCAAGAAATATACATCAAATGGATGAATGAATGAATGAATGAATGAAAAGTGTGTTTTTAGGGAGCACTTAAAATGAGAAAGTTTAACATTCACGGTGTGTCTAACAAAACCTGAATTGAATTGTAACAAACATAATCCCGGCTGACATGAGAAATTTTACCAGATGCATATTATTTTATTTTGGGGGTTATGATTTACACATTAGTGTTGTATTAAAATGTAATATGAAGAAACATACAGAATTTAAATATGTTAATTCAAACTCAAATTATATATATACACACACATATACACAAGCATACATTACACATATATATGATATATGAATTTTTTTCCTTTTCATAATTAAGAAATGCCAAGCAATACTATTAAGAGACAATTTTGGATGTAAAATTCCCTAAAGCTATCCAATGCAGAAGCCAAGGGTGAAACGGAGCTGCAGACTCAAATGGCTTGGCTCTGTATTTCAGGGGCAAATGAGGCTACATATTTAGAAGGAACTGTACCTGTATTAATTCTTTTCTCCATCCTGCTGGGCCTTTGTGGATTTTGCTCATGACTTCTGTTAACATGTGCTGGGCCAATAATGTTATAGATCATAGGACACATCCCCCATATTGTGGGGAATTTGCATCCCATGCTTTAATTACCCTTTGGTTTCTGAAGAGGTAAGGGCTGAATTCAGCAGTCCTTTCCTAACAGGCCTGTGGTTCAGGCCTGGCTTGGAAAGGGCCCCAGGGGCTGGCAGGCACTCCAGGCAAATTTTCCAGCAGCAGCACGGCCCCGTTTGCCTCCTTCAACAGGTCTTCAGTTGGCTGTATTAGTTCATCGGCTTCAGACTTTGAATTGGCACAAATGCATTGTGTGGATGGGGCAGTCGCATTGACTGGCCTGGAACTAATTAAAAACTGGAATATTTTAGATCACTAGGAAGAAGCATGGCCAGATTTGCAGGGATGGTGCAAGTGAACTGAAAGAGCAAATTAACCCAGCCCCTTGAGAAAGATTCCTGCTGCCCGACCTTAGGTAGCCTCAGCTGGGCTTGGGCATATCCCGGTGTGAATGACCCCTGCAAACCTGACAGGTACTCAACCATCTCAGCTGCTTAGGAAACATTCTTTTTTTTTTTTCTAAATATTCCTAGTGGCACCATGTTTCATGAAAAAGAGCAAGTTTGCCAAGCTTGTTAGCTTCAGGGAAAAGACATATCCAAGTGAGTGAAGGACTGTGAAGGGCATTTATAATGAGGGAAATTTACTGCCTGGTTGAGCGTCAGGGGCTGTGTTCTGAGGACTGGACTTCAGGCACACCCAGTGACCTCCCGCCACAGTGGGACACCATCCAGAGGACTTCCTTCTGACCTTTCCCCTCAGGCACGTCCTAAGGCACCTTGCTTGTCCTCTTTGTCACCACTTGCTATTTTGCATTCTGTCTGAACTATAAGAAACACACACTCACCTTGGCTAAGATGGAGTGTTGTCTTGCTGAGGACTTCACCATGGCTCGTCCCTAACTGCTGTCTCGCTCCAGGTTTGGGGAACACTTTAAGCTTGTTTTCAGCCTTAACAGTCTTAGCTCAGAGCCAAGAGTTGTGAATCCAAAAAATATCCATTGCTAGTTTTTGGTGTTTTGTTTTTATTTTTATATTTTTTGATACCTACAATTTATTGGGCTGGTATGTATGTGCCCAGCACTGGGCTAAATTATGGAAGACACTAGTCCATTTGATCAACACAACAACAAAAAAGTAAAGAAATTAATATTGTTATTCAGCTTTTTATTTTAATTTTTAAAGTTATGGTAAAGTAAACATAACATAATATTTACCATCTTAGCTATTCTTAGGTGTGCAGTTCAGTAGCATTAAGTACAATCACATGGTTGTACAAACATCACCTCCAACCATCTCCATAACTCTTTTTGTCTTGCAAAATTGATACCCATTAAACAACTTCCCACTCTTCCCTCCCACCAGATCATGGCAACCACCATTCTACTTTCTATCTCTATGAATTTTCTTTTTCATTTTTTTTTTTTTGACAGCGTTTCGCTCTGCCACCCAGGCTGGAGTGCAGTGGCACAATCTTGGCTCACTGCAACCTCCGTCTCCCGGGTTTAAGGGATTCTCCTGCCTCAGCCTCCTGAGTAGCTGGGATTACAGATGTGCACCACCACGCCTGGCTAATTTTTGTATTTTTAGTAGAGACGGGGCTTCACCATATTGGCCAGGCTGGTCTCAAACTCCTGACCTCGTGATCCACCCGCCTCGGCCTCCCAAAGTGTCGGGATTACAGGCGTGAGCCACCGTGCTTGGCCGTCTCTATGAATTTGATTACACTAGATACCTCATGTAGAAGGGATCATCAAGTGTTAGTCCTTTTATAACTGGTTTATTTCACTTAGCATAATGTCCTCCAGGTTCATCAATGTTGTAGCATATGTCAGAATTTTCTTTTTTAAGGCAAAATAATATTTCATTGTATATATGCCATATTTTGTCTATCCAATCATTTCTCCATAGACATTTGGGTTGCTTCCCTCTTTAGGCTATTGTGAATAATGCTGCTGTGAACATCGGTGTGCAAATATCTCTTTGGGACCATTATTCTCTTTTACATGTCAGGGATCCGAGGTACAGAGAGGTGCTTACCACGGGTCATGCAGTAGTTAAGGGATAGAACTAGGATTTATATGCAAGGAGCTGTCACTCCAGAATGTATTGTTTTCATTTCTGTCTTCTCCAACCTGTATAAAGGACAGATGTCCGTCCCACAGTGATAGGCTGTATATTATGAAACCGAAGCATGAGCTAAGTGAACACCAAGAAGTTTTACATGAATTAAATCTTCATCATCTTTCTAATGACTTTTCTAAACTTGATCTTTGATGCTAAATTATACCACATTATTCCAAAATGTCAGGATTAGATAAGAACAATAATAATTTTAATCATAAAAGAAATTCATTTTTTGGTGTTTCCAAATAACCAGTCATGATTTGGAGGTAACTCCTAGAACAGTGTAAGTCATTGTTCTGGCTTGATAAATGTATTGATTCTTACCAAAAATAATGAAAAGCTTCAGCCATTTCGTTCTACTGTGGACTAACCCCAAACATTATGATGATAGTTACTTGGTACTAGCACTGCAATAGATCTTTTATACATTTTATTCTACCAAATCATATAAATGCTCCCATTTTACAGATGAGAAATCCAAAATTAAAAATAAAACATTATAGTTCAATCTGCCTGATCCCAGTATCCAGGTTCTTTCTGCTACCTTTTACATCCCGGGTACTGCTTGCCTTGCGTCATGCAGTTGAACATGAGTGAATCAGATGCAAACAAAATATTTGTACATAAGCTGCTGTGAATTATAGATATATGGCTTTTGGGAAGAACTGGAATGATCGCTGAACATGAACAATTCGTAAAAGTCTTTGAAGGACAGAGGCTTATGTAAACGGATTAGGGAATAGCCTTTTGACAAGGACAATACATATTTCATGTCTAGTAAAATGCTCTACCTGCCACCATATCCTGCAAGTCCTGGCAGCTGCTTCTGACAACCCAGCTTTCATGAAGGATCTGGTCTGGGGAGCGTGTTCAGCAATCCTCTGCTCAAGCTGCCTGGCTCCTTTTCAAAATGTTTCCTATGTCTCAGCCTCCAACTCAACTCTTCATCCTGGAAAAGTCTGTGTCTCATTCCAGCTCAGTGCTGTGATTTATTTTTGGCGGGCAAAGGGAAGAATTAGTCATACCTACTCTTCTGTTTGAGTCTAATGGGAGCATTGTGACTGGTGGTAAAGATGGTGGTTTATCAGCCTGGTGATTTGTAGAGTTTATGGCATGGGCCCCCTTGCTCCTCTGAATTTCCTTTCCCCTGTGAGTCACTCTGCAATAATAATGAAGAGGTGAGGTCCAAAGTTTGACAGTGGACCTCCTTGTACTCAGCTTTCAGCATTGCAATAATTCCATATTGTCAGAGAAAAGATGATGTCATCTCCTTAACAGTTGAAAACAAAGGGGGACAAATAAAAATGACCAGGCCACCCAAAGAACTGCCAATCAATACTATTGACAATGGAAGAGGAAGGCATTCTTTCAATCGTAAAGTATGACTGAACTAAGCAGTATTGACCTTGGGGTAAGGCATTTCTTAGGATTTAATGAATGGCTAGGAAGCTGATGGACCTTTAGTCAAACTGGTTATTAACTGCCTGAAAGTGTCTGACCCTGGAAACCATAATTGCTGCTACAAATGCAAGCACATAAGAGAGCCCAAGTCTGGCTTAGACAATGTGCTGTTGTAAGCAAGTCCCAATGCTGAACCATAAGACTGACCTTTACAGATTTGCCTGGGCATCCCCCACCACAGAACTGCATACCATTCTCAAAGGACATCATTTCATGAAGACCCAATGCTAGAAATAAGTTCCAGAAATAAAAAAGGATAGCATTTGCCCGTCTCACAGAATAGAATGTTATACACTCTAGCTAGAACAATTCACCTCAAAGCTGATAGATTGAACTGATATTGCTATGATTATAGTGGCCAGCGCTGTCCATCAGAAATATAAGGTGAGCCACGTATGTAATTTACAATTTGCTACTAGCCACATTACAAGAGTGATTGCATTTTAATAACATAATTAACCTAGTAGATACAAAATACTGTCATTTCTACATGATAGTATTTTTTACAGGTACTCAGTAAAAAAATTATTCACGAGATACTGCTTTTATTTTTTACACAAAGGTTTTATATTCCAGTATGTATTTCACACTTACACCACATCTCAATTCAGACTAGCCACACTTCAGGTGCCCAAGAGCCATATGTGGTTAGTGGCTATCATTGTGGACATTGCAGGCATAGAAAATTGTTTTGGAATTAGTAATGCATTAGAATGTTCAGCTGGATAAGATGGCCCAAATAATAGGGTGCCATTTCCCCGGTATGATCAGCAAAGAGCTAACTTAGGCAAAAATGCTAAATAAATGTGAATTATCTATTTTAGAAGAGAGAGAGGAATTCATAAATGGTATTTGAGTTTAGAAAGTTTTCACAGACAATGACTAACTTTTGCCGTTTTCTCTGATACTGCACTGATTTAGCTTTGCTTGGAGACATGTTTCTGGATTTTTAGGAGTCAGGAGACTCTGGAATGGAGTTGTAAGGGAAGCAATATAGCATAGTGGAGATATTCTTGAGAAACAGCCTGGGTTTCAGGAACAGGTAAAGCTATCCCTGCCACTTTCCACTTGGTGACATAGGGCAAACTACTTTACTTTGAGGAGCTAAGTCTTCTGGTTGCTAACGTGTAGATGATATCCTCACCTCCTTTCTGTTGTTGCTGTTGTGGGACTGAATGTAATAATGTTGACAAGTGTGCATGCTGGTACCATCATCACCACCTGCAGTAGCATCAGAAAGCAACAGAAAGGTTGTCCACTAATATGACTCTGCAACCAGGTCCCCAGAACACCAGGCTTGCCCAGGCATTCCTCAGGGAGTAGATGGGACAATTGTATTAAGAGGCATAATAGTTCAGTTGCCAGAAGGCAAGCCAAATTAGTGTCACAGTGATGGCAGTGTCTGGAGGAATGTGGCTGCTAATGGAAACGGATGAATCTAAGAAAAGGGAAACCCAGTGGAGAAGTGGTGGGTATAGGATCAAGGATCAAGTAGATTCCTCATGAAGAATATGCAGGTTGAAAGCAGAAGTGGAGCAGAATTATCAATAAAGGGGCAGTCTCCTGAGCAGTGAGTCAAGAAGGAAAACCAGGGAGTCAAGTGTCTTGAAGGAGGGTTGACCTGCAGTTAGAGAATCAACCTTCGAAAAATCCGAAAGATAAATTGCATATTACTGAAGAGGAAGATCAAGTTTATTCCTTCTTCTTCTTTTATTTTATTTTTTTTATCATTACCTGAAACACAGCAAATTCTAAATGAATGTTTCATGAATGACTGACTGGCAGGCTGGCTCACTGGTGGAGGAAGCCTGTGATCAGAGCCTGCGTAGCCCAGCCAGTCTTGAAGGAGTTGCATCTTTACAGTGCACAGAGGTCACCCTGATTCAGGAAGAGCAGGCTTGTTATGCTCCTAGTGGTGAACAGGGGAAGAGAGGGAGAGAGGGTAAGAAGGGGTGGTGGGGTAGGACAGAGAGATGGAGACAGATGAGGCCAATAGCTATCTTCATTCTTCGAATCATCTGGGTCAGTAACGTGAAGGACAAAATTGGTTGGGCAAGAAGGCCCCCACCTTCGGCCGGGCGTGGTGGCTCATGCCTGTAATCCCAGAACTTTGGAAGGCTGAGGCAGGTGGATCTTCTGAGGTCAGGAGTTTGAGACCACCCGGGCCAACATGGTGAAACCCTGCCTCTACTAAAAATACAAAAATTAGCTGGGCATGGTGGCACATGCCTGTAATCCCAGCGACTTGTGAGGCTGAGGCAGGAGAATTGCTTGAACCCAGGAGGCAGAGGTTGCAGTGAGCTGAGATTGTGCCACTGCACTCCAGCTTGGTGACGGAGCAAGACGCTGTCTCAGAAAAAAAAAAAAAAAGTAGACCGCCAGTGTTGAGGTAAGATTGCTATACAAACTATTACAAAAAGCATCAAGACTTCATTTCTTAATGTGGGGTAATCAGACCTCAGATCTAAACATAACTATGCCTGCGAGCAATTCTTGAGGGCCAGTTTCAAAAAGTCATCTCCTAAGAATTCCATGATGCTATCACGTACCCATGAAGATCATGTTAGCCCTGCTCCTCGGCAGAAAGCATCTTTATGATGACAGTCTTGTGCTTATTACAGCCAGTGAGCTTTTCTCCTGGGTGGCCTTTAGATAAACCCTGTGAAATTCTGGCTCCCTGAATTCCTTTTCTCATGTTTCAAGCTGAGCAGCCTTTTCTGTGTGTATAGAGTCTCTCCAAATAGTCAAAGGCCATTGGTTAGGTTTCTACTCACCCCATTCCAATCCTAGTCCTATCCCACCTTCCTGGTATCACAACCAAGATATCTTAATAAGTGTTTCAGGAGTTCCCAAACTCTTTGTCCTCATATTTGCAGAAAAGTTTCTGGTTCACTGCAGAAGTTAATTCACACATGCCAGTGTGGTTAATAGTTAGATTTCAAAAAATCAACTTTATTTTCTTATTCTTTTGATCTTCAGCTTGCCTGTCTGAGCCACCAACTTGAGTAAAACATTGTTCTTTTACTGTGTGGTGTTGATTGCACTTTGGGTGGGATTGAAGAGCACAAAGTAAGACCAAGAATCATTTCCTCACTGTCCACATATGAAACTTGCATTTTTTTTTACATGATTGCAAGCGCAGCAACAAAATCTACTGCTATTTGTGACTCTGAGAAAGTCAATAAAAACTACTCACATTTAAAGGTCTCATTCAAGGTAGGTCAGCTCTACAGCACCGCTTCCCAGATGTGTCAGAAGTTTGGAGGTGTTGCTTGAAGCCTTCACTGAAGAATTGCTTCTGCCATCTAGGTTTGTTTTTAAATAACACGTGATTAGACTTGTTTCTATTTACAGGTCTCTACACACCTGGTTTATCAGCACTGTGGTTCAAAGAGCATCCGTTTAAAGCCAGTAGACAAGACTGATGTCAAGTTATTGCTACCGGGAATTGTGTCTTTACATTTATTGTTAAATTCAAGATAACATCTAAGGATACAGATGAAAAACATAAATTGATGATGGCACTGAATAATGATGTTAATTATCATTTAACACGTGTATATTATGTTGCAGACAGAATGCAGACACAAAGCGTTTACTCTTTTTCATCTATTACCTCATTTGGGTTTCACAAT
The DNA here is from genome assembly GCF_028858775.2 of Pan troglodytes. Lineage (NCBI taxonomy): Eukaryota > Metazoa > Chordata > Mammalia > Primates > Hominidae > Pan > Pan troglodytes. The sequence continues at coordinate 85,828,401 of NC_072414.2, forward strand.
AATCCTGTGAGAAATAATATCTCCATTTCACAGAAGAAAACATGAGGCTCAAATCATTAAGACACGTTTCAGATTCATGCAGTTTATAAGTGGTGGAGCCCAGATACAAACAGAGGATTGACGAACTCCAGGGTTTAGGCTCTTACTAATACGTAAGAAGCAGGTACCAACCAGCACCGGCAGCCTAAACAGTTTCTGGAGGAATTTCAGGTTGGAGATAGATCAATACAAATGGATCTACACTGGCAGAAAGAATAGAAAAGTTTAAAAAAGTGTTTTTTTCTGTAAAAATATTAATGGCAAAATAGAAGACAACGTGATAAGGAGCAGTGAAAAATCACAGAAGGAGAGCTGGGGGAGAGACAGCTATGGAGGATTTTGAGACCATCCAGAGAAGAAAACAATGACTCCCTGTGCTTATGAGAAGAGAGCTGGAGACACATCATGAACTTTTTCAAATGCTTCCAGCATACCATAGCTTACATTATCACCAGAATGATTTAAAAGAAACCTATGTTAGAAGTCCTTTTGGTGGCAACTCCATAATCTGCTCAGTGTCCAACAAGACTCTTTCCAGCCACCAAATAAACAATTCTAAGGCATAGCTCTGATGGTTAATTTTATGTCATAGGAAATTTATTTTAACCTGCTTTTATTTCATGGGTGCTTTCCAAGTTTTGCATGTTAACTACAAAGGGACAAATGTTTCCCATCAGGCCAGAAGGAGAAGAGATGGGGCATAAACAGAATCTAGACTAAAAATACAAAAACCATTTCTTGAAATAAAATATTTATAATTCATGCATTTGAAAAAACCCACACCCCTTTGCCTGGAGTCATTTCTGATAATTATTAAAGATCTTTTAAAAGGTATATCAGATTCCCCTTAGGCTGTCTTTCATTTTTTTGCCCACTTTCTTACAGAAGCCATTATTACTGTAACCCGGCATTTGCAGGTATATCCTATCAGACACAAAAATACTCAACAAAATACTAGCAAATCAAATCCAGCAGTACATCAAAAAGCAAATCTACTATGATCAATAGGCTTTATCCCTGGGATGCAAAATTGGTTTGGTGTAAACAAATTAAGAAATAAGATTTATCACATAAACAGAACTAAAAATGAAAACCACGTGATCATTTCAATAGACGCAGGAAAGGCTTCTGATAAAATTCAACATCCCTTCACGTTAAAAACCCTCAACAAACTAGGCACTGAAGGGACATACCACAAAATAATAAGAGCCTTCTATGACAAACTTATGGCCAACATCACACTAAATGGGCAAAAGCTGGAAGCATTCCCCTTGAAAACCAAAACAAGATGAGGATGCCCATTCTCACCACTCTTATCCACCATATCACCACTTCTATCCAGAAGATTTCTGCTTCTGGAAGTCCTAGCCAGAGCAATCAGGTAAGAGAAATGAAAGGCATCCAAATAGAAAGAGACGGTGTCAAACTAACTCTTTTTACAGATTATATGATTCTATCCCTAGAAAATCCCCATAGTCTCCCAAAAGCTCCTAGATTTGATAAACAACGTTAATAAAGTTTCAGGATACAAAATCAGTGTACAAAAATGAGTAGCATTTCTGTATGCCAATAACATTCAAGCTGGGAGCCAAATCAAGAATGCAATCCCATTCACAGTAGCCACAAAAAGAATGAAATACCTAGGCACACAGCTAACCAGGGAGATGAAAGATCTCTACAACGAGAATCACAAAACACCACTGAAAGAAATTAGAGATGACACAAACAACTGGAAAAAACATTTCATGCTCTGGATAGGAAGAAACAATATTGCTAAAATGGCCATACTACCCAAGGCAATTTATAGATTCAATGCTATTCCTGTCAAACTACCACTGTCACTTTTCACAGGATTAGAAAAACAATTCTAAAATTTATATGGAACCAAAAAAGAGCCCAAATAGCCAAAGTAATTCTAAGCAAAAAGAACAAAGTCAGAGTCATCACCCTACTCGACTTCAAACTATACTGCAAGGCTACAGTAACCAAATCACCATGGTACTGATATAAAACGGACACATAGACCAATGGAACAGAATAGAGAACCCACCTACAACAATCTGATCTTTGACAAAGTTGACAATAACAAGCGATGGGGAGAGAACTCCCCATTCAATACATGATGCTGGAATAACTGGCTAGTCACATGCAGAAGATTGACACTGCACCCCTTTCTTACATCATATACAAAAATCAACTTAAGATGGATTAAAGACTTAAATGTAAAATCGAAAACTACAAAAAACCTAGAAGAAAACCTAGAAACTACCATTCTCGATATAGGCCTTGGCAAATATTTCATGAAGAAGTCTCTAAAAGCAATTGCAACAAGAAGAAAAACAGACAAATAGGACCTAATTAAACTAAGGAGCTTGTGCACAGCAAAAGAAACTATCAGTAAACAGACAAACTACAGAATGGGAGAAAATATTTGTTATCTATACATTGGACAAAAGTCTAGTATCCAGAATCTATAAGGAACTTCAGCAAATTAACAAGCAAAAAACAGGCTCAAGCCTTTAATCCCAGCACTTTGCGAGGCCAAGGTGGGTGGATCACCTGAGGTCAGGAGTTTGAGACCAGCCTGGCCAGCATGGCGAAACCCTGTAATCCCAGCTACTGGGGAGGCTGAGTCAGGAGAATCGCTTGAACCTGGGAGGCAGAGGTTGCAGTGAGCTGAGATTGTGCCACTGCACTCCAGCCTGGGAGACAGAGCAAGACTCCATCTTAAAAACAAAACAAAACAAAACAAACAACAATAACAACAACAACAAAAAACAAGCAAAAACCAAATAACCTTACTAAAAAAAGGCCAAATGACACGAACAGACACTTCTTAAAAGAAGACATACACGTGGCCAACAAACATATGAAAAAATGTTCAACATCATTAATCACTAAAGAAAACAAATCAAAACCGCAATGGGATACCATCTCACACCAGTCAGGATGGCTATTATTAAAAAGTTAAAAAATAACAGCTGTTGGCAAGGTTTTAGAGAAAAGGGAACACATTCTCTTCTGGTGGGAATGTAAATTCATTCAGCAACTATGGAAAGCAGTTTGGAGATTTCTCAAAGAACTTAAAAAACAGAATTACCGTTTGACCCAGCAATTCCATTACTGGGTATATACCCAAAGGAAAATAAATTGTTCTACCAAAAAGACACATTCACTTGCATATTCATTGTAGCACAATTCACAATAGCAAAGACATGAAATCAACCTTGCTGCCCATCAGTGGTGGACTGAGTAAAGAAAATGTGGTACATATACAACATGGACTACTGTACAGCCATAAAAAATGAAATCATGCCCTTTGTGGTCACATGGATGCAGTTGGAGGTCATTATCCTAAGCAAATTAATGCAGCAACAGAAAACCAAATATAACGTGTTCTCACTTATAAGTGGGAGCTAAACACTGAGAACACATGGACACAAATAAGCAAACAACAGAAACTGGGGTCTACTTGAGGGTGGAGGGCTGTGGGAGTGTGAGGGTATGCTTACTACCTGGGTGACAAAATTATTTGTACATCAAACTCTACCAACATGCAATTTACCCATATACTGCATATGTATCCCCGAACCTAAAATAAGAGTTGAAAATGGAAAAAAAAAAAAAGAGAAAGGTTTAAGAAACTATCTAATACAGAAAATAAGAACACAGTGTTATGAAAGAGAATTAAAAAATAAGGAAAAGCTATTGAGACGATTAAAAATATAATTACAAAAAAATAAGAAAATAGTAAAATAGAAATTGCCAGAAACTAAATTTTTGTCTAAAACATAAAGCCCAGAAAATTTCTCAAAACAGATTAAAAAGAAAAAAACACACCAAGTGCTAGCATGAGGAAAGTTAAATGTTACGAAAGATAAGTGTAGGAAGTATAATATCTGTTCAATAAAACTTCAGAAAGAGCAGAAATATTGAGGAAGGGAAATAATGACAGAAACAACAATTTTCAAGGGTGAAAGAGAAGACTGAGTTATCAGTAAAAAAAAATCCACTGAATGTTCAGAACGATGATTCAGACATAAATAACGGATGGAATAGGGAATAATGTGGGCTCTCTTTAGATGGGTACTGATGAGGTGTCTCTATGAAAGGTGGCATTTGAGTTGACATGCAAAAGATGTGAAGAGTCAGGGTGAGAACATTTCAGGCATAGATGGGAGCTTCTGCAAAAGCTGAAGGCAGGAAAGTACTGGGTCAGCCAGAGGAATTCAAAGACTGAAATGGATAAAGGTAAGGCTGAAGAGAAATCATTCACGGCATTGTAGGCCAAGATAAAGTACTCAGAGGTTATTCCAGAAGGACAGGAACTATTAGAATATTTAAGGAGTAGAGTGTAAACTAAAAATAAGATCCTAAGCCCCCCAACTGACTGAATGAACAATCTCTTGGTCAAGGACATCCCCGAGTAACCTTGAAAACTGATTTCTAGGCCATGGCAAAATGGTAGGTCGGATTCGCTTCCTGATATCCCCTCCGTCTCTAACAATGGTTAGCCTTTCTTCCCTAAGGGTCCAACAGAAACCAGCCCTTTCAAAAGGCTCCACCACTGATACTAACCAACTGCTTGACACTGCCCCTCCTTTTCTCCTGATAAGAGACCAGGGAGTGGCTCTAGCCAGTCTAGGGAGAATGCGCAGTAAGGGTTGTAATGTCCTCTGCTTCATCTTTTGATGTCAGAGGCCAGAAAACTCCACTCTCAGATCATACTAATGCTGCCATTTTTTTGAACATGGGACCCATGAAGGGGCATGAAGCCTAATTGCACATACACATATTTCTCCTTTCATAAATATTCATGACTCCTCCCAGCTTTTTGATTATGTATATTTGGCTACCCCACTCAGCATAAATTTCTTCCCATTGCCTCTCCCTCAAAGTGTCTGTTTTTGCCTTCTGGCCGGAGACTATGCATCCCAGCCTGTCAGAATGGCCACCCTGCAGGCCGCAACCCTTGATGAGTCATCCAGCTCTTTTTGCTAAGTTTATAAACCGAGTCATTCTTCACTTGGCAACAGTGATAAGATTCAATTCTTTTAAGAACCCATCTGTTTTGTAGGGAGTGTGTTAGGAAGAAGCCTACTGGAAGCAGCGTCTAGTTGTGGGATTCCATTTGGGAGCCGATGAGTCCTGAGCACTCTGCTGGCACTGGAGAGTCAAAGGAGTAGACCAATGTGCCCTGTATGTTGGAAGTAGAGTCCATAAAATATGCCTGATGAATTAGGAATAAAATGGAGAGAAAAGAAGGAATCAAGGGTAACTACTGAGTTTATGGTTTGGGTACCGAAGAAAATGGTGGAATCATTTACCAAGACAGGGAAGTCAGGATGTTTAAAAATATGTATATCTGATAAAGGGGAAATAAATGATTCTTTTAGAGCTGCTTAAGTGTGAGACATTCAAGATCCATTTAAATGTTGATGGTGTGTGCAAGGGAGTGAGATAAGTATCTAAAATTCAGAGAGAATTCCAAGTTGCAGACATATATTTAGTTTTTTAAAAATAAATTGTTGAATACAGTGCTTAAATCCACAAGAATAGATGAGATCACCTAGTGAGAAGGGTAACATTAGAAAAGATCAAGGACTGAGTCCCCAGCAATCAGTATAGAGGTCAGGAAGAGGGACAGACCCCAACAACGGAGACCAACAAGGGAGGGAAAAGAGGAGAGAGCTACCAGGAAGGCCAAGCTTGGAGACAAGAGGGTGTTTCAAGAGGAAGAGAGTGAGTGATACATAACATAAGAGAGTGAATAATAGAAATGATTTAATTGATGGTTTAAATCATGTCTTTCCATTTAGTGGTAGGACTAAAAGCCAGACTGTATGGGATGGAGGCTTGGTTGGAGGTGAGGACAACTCTTTTTAAAAGATGCTCAAAAGAAGAGCAGAGAAACACTCAAGTATCTGGAGAGTGATATGTAATCAAGGGAGCATTTTTTTTTTTTTTGAAGATGGAGGTTTGTGCACTGAAAGGCATGATAAAATACTGAAATTGTAGCAAAAAGAGAATAGTCCAAGGGGCAAAATCAATATATTTTTTAATTGATCTAATAAATTTCACTAGGATTTTTTAAATCACATCCCTAAGTGAGGGCCAATGATACCAGAGCAAGAACAAATATTAAGGGTGTAGAGCTTATTGATAATGACAGTGATGGAGTCCAGATTCCTCATTCTCTGTTCATCAGGCTTAAATCAAGAATAGGTTTTAGAAAACTGTTAGAATTCACAGTTTATGTGCTTTTTAAACAATTCTCTTGAATGAACCTTTATTCCTTACAAAGGTGTGTGGGGCTACTACAAGTAGTCATAGGCCCCAGTGAGAAATGTTTTGTTAACACCCCTTTGGGGAGGCTGAGCCACTTAACAAGAATATCTTCTCAAGAATTATTTGTGAGGCCACTGGGGGTGGGTCAGATTCTACATAGAAAGATGTTAACAAGCATTAACGAGTTCATTTAATATTGGACTCATCTTGAATGTTTTTATTGAGTTGTTGGTTTCATAGTGGAACCATGAATTTCTTAAAGTCAAGAACCATAGGCTATTATTTCTATGGATCCATCATCTAAACCAAGCCCTGGCACTTAGTGGCTCTCATTAAATATTGATTGAATGATGAAGTGAATAAATGAATTCAATGACTAAAGTCATTAAAATTGGAGATCCTATAAATGCACACCCATGGCTCACATAGGTAATGTTGTTCATATTGGTGAAAATCATGCACCCTAGAAATGGAGACATTTTCAATTTTAAATCTTACCCATTATCTTCTCATGTGCCCCTATTATAGATATAGACATATAGATGATGATGATGATGATGAAGATATATAGATAGTAAGATAGATAGAAAAACAGAGTTAACCTATGACAAAATTTTTTTCCATCCTGTTTCTCTTAATGATTTATAAGGACCTATCATTATGAAATATTTTGTTTGGGTTAAATATTATTTAGACCATAACAATAGTAATAATAGTACTACAAAGGGCCTTCAAAAAGTTAGTGGAAAACTTGAGTGAAATAATAAAATTAAAAATATAAACTTTAGTTTTCAATGTAAACTCCATCAAGTTCAAGATAATTTTGTAAGCAATGATACCAGCCACTTAGTCCATTCCTAAAGAACTGAAGGTCCTGGGAATTTAACCATGTCAATGCAGTCTTTTAAACATAATTAACTAAAGAAAAATGGGTTCCCTTTAAAGATATTTTTAAGATTAGGAAACCAAAAGAAGTCAGAAGGAGCCAAATCAGGGCTGTAAGGTGGCTGCCTTATGATCTCCCATAGAAACTCTCACAAAATTGCCCTTTTTTGGTGGGAGAAATGAACAGGAGCATTGTTGTGGTCGAGAAGGATCCTCTGATGAAGCTTTCTTAGACATTTTTCTGCTAAAACTTTGGCTTTCTCAAAACACTCTCATAATAAGGAGATGCTATCATTCTTTGGCCCTCCAGAAAGTCAACAAGCAAAATGCCTTGAGCATCCCACAAAATGGTTGCCATGACCTTTGCTCTTGACCAGTCCACTTTTGCTGTGGCTGGGCCACTTCTACCACTTGGTAGCCATTGCTTTGATTGTGCTTTGTCTTCAGGATCATACTGGTAAAGCCATGTTCCATCTCCTGCTACAGTTCTTCAAAGAAATCCTCCAGGATCTTGATCCCGCTTGCTTAAAATTTCCATTGAAAGCTCTGCTGTTGTCTGCAGCTCATCTGGGTGCATGGTTTTGGCACCCACTGAATGGAAAGTTTGCTCAACTTTAATTTTTCAGTCAGAATTGTGTAACCTGAACCAGTTGAGATGACTGTGGACTTGGCTGTTGTTTCTGCTGTTAATCATTGGTCCTCTTCAATTCAGGCATGAGCAAGTTTAATTTTTTTCCTCAAAAATTGTGGTGGATGGTTTGTGGCTGCAGGCTTCATCTTTAACATTGTCTTGTCCCTTCTTAAAACAAGTTATTCATTTGTAAACTGCTGGTTTCTTTGGGACATTGTCCCATAAACTTTTTTTTAAAGCATCAATTATTTCACCATTCTTCCACCCATGCTTCATCATAAATATGATGTTTGTTCTTGCTTCAATTATAGCCAAATTCACGTCGCTCTGAGAGAAGGTCTTTTCAAAGTGATGTCTTATCCTTCTTAGTGCCTCAATCTAGGTCCTATTTAGATGTGTTATAACAAGTTAGTATGAGATTATTTTGGTGCAAAAATTTTGGGGTCAATGGATAGTTTTTTCCATAATACACATTTCCATGAACTTCTTGAAGACCTCTCATATTTATTGAGTATTGCCCATGCATTAGAACATTTCATACCTCACACATTTGTGCACTTAATTTTCAAAATAATTTCCAAAAATATAATTATAATCTGCATTTTGCAGATGAGAAAATGTGACTTATTAAAGCCTTGTGGTTGCCCCCAAGATCACAGAACTAACAAATTATAATTGACTGAGGGGTTGGAAGCCAAATAGAGTCTGAGATCTTTATTTTATTTTATTCTATTTTATTTTGAAACAGAGTCTCACCCCGTCAACCACGCTGAAGTGCATTGGTGTGATTTCAGCTCACTCCAACCTCCATTTCCCAGGTTCAAGCAATTCTTGTGCTTCAGTCTCCCATGCACCTTACAGGTGCACGCCACCACACCCGGCTAGTTTTTGTATTTTTAGTAGAGGCTGGGTTTCACCATGTTGGCCAGGCTGGTCTCAGAATTCCCAACCTCAAGTGATCCACCCACTTTGGCCTCCCAAAGACTCTGAGATCTTAAATGCAGAAATGTAAGTATCACTGAACCCTAGAAATATACATCTCTAACGTTGTGGTGAATGTGCGATTGGCCCAAGGCAGCCCAGGTTTGGTGAGCTGGAGTGGGACTGAAGGGGAGGAAGACAAGGCTACCAGTTAAGTTATAGAAAGCAGAGGCTCAGGAACCCAGCGAGGTAGGTCAGAGCTCCACAGAAAAAAACAGACTACTCCAGAAGCAAGCTTAACCTATTTCAAAATGTGCCTGTGACCAGCCCTTTGTCTTTGACTTGCGCTACTCGACCAGGGCCCATACTGGAAAGATAATTTATGATGCTGGAGGGACATGAGCCCTTTTGCAAAGCCGGCAAGATGAGAACAATGACTTGTACTTTCCTGAGTAGTTCTGGGTGTGTTTCCAAAGCTCCAGACAATTTTAAGCAGCTTTGGGGTTTCTTTGCTCCGAACGCTGACTTCATTTTAGAGATGAACTTCTGTTTTATGAATTTACTATAGGAAATAAGGATGTTAGAGAAATGGTAGAATATTCCACAGGGGCAGGGGGATTCTGGAAATCTCCACAGATAATCTAGTCTGGAAGCTTTCAAAAGACATATTTTACTTGTTAGGAAATTTACTTATTTATTAATATATTCCCTTGACCCTCCCTGCCATGCATTCCTTTCCCCACCTATCTCCAACTAAGATAATTAGCGTATAATTTACTTTCTCCTTCACAGTTCCTCCTCAGTGAACCCCTGTGATTGGCAGCAGACACTGCTCTGGAAACCTGGTAGAAATATCTGAAAAAGCATGAGGGACTGAAGCCACTTAGCACTGTGCAGGCCACTTCATCTATTTTTACTGTGCCCCCACTAGATTGGCAGGGAGGATATTATACTAAAGTTGTAACTGCATTTTCTCAGAAATCCTGCTTCAATTTGTCCCAATATCTGTTCAAACGTCCCTTCCCTTCTAACTATAAACTCTGTTGGAGATGGGGAAAGGGCTTATGCAATCAAACACAGTCCAAATTGAGAGGTATTTATTTATTCATTTATTGAGACAGAATCTCGGTCTGTCATCCAGGATGGAGTGCAGTGGCAACAGCATAACCCACTGCAGCCTTGAACATCTGGGCTCAAGTGACCTTCCTTCCAGATTGAGAGGCTTTTTGAAGAGCAGAGCAGCATGTTTGTATATCAGGGACTTCTCTTCCAAGCTGTGGAAGCAATTGGTGTGCCCATAATTGCCTTCTTGCATCATCTGTCCAAGAAGCCTGGTTCTTATTTTGAGAGACAAAGAAGTCATGTGTCTTTCTACAAAGCATAATGGAGATGGGATAAAATTGGAAGCTCCCTGGAGGCCTGGTGGGAAGTTGATCTGAAAATTGTGATCAAATTTTTTGCCCCATTATTTTTAAATGGGTTAATAGAGGAGGCCATGTGTGGAATATCTCTGGCTTCTTTTCCTGCCCTGATGCTCAATAGCACACAATTTAGATCTGTATTAATCTCTATTACCTCTACTGCATAAGAGCATGCACGTTTTGTCATTGTTTATGCTTTAGAAATATTTATGAAAAGTTACTCAGTCAGGGATTCTAATAATTAATTTTCTTTTGTTCATTGGTTAACTGTTTTCAGCCAAGTGACATATTGTAAAGACCAATGGATTTATCTCTGAAATCCCAGTCATCGAGTTTCCTCTCTGGGCCACTCCATCCAACATTCCCCTTTCAAAGCAGTGCCACTCTCCATCACTCTACCACTTTTCTTTTCATGCATTCATTCAACAGATACTTGTCATTCATTGAAGCAGTGCCAGATGCTGTGTAAGAATGGGGATAAAGAGACAGCAGATCCTGTTCCTGTCCCTGGGAGCTCACTACCCCTCTTGAGATGTTTGAAAAATCAAAGCATAAACATGATAAATAAGCCTGAGCATATTTCATCACTAGGATTATTTGTATACTATCAGAAGATAAACACTCTAGATTATTTCACCTGAAATAAATCCCATATCCATAGAGTTTGGCATAAAATTTCAAGACTTTGATGGACCCCCTAAAGTCTATCTAGTGAGAGACATCAGATTAAAAGTAGCTGCCTTCAGAAATAAAAGAAGACTCAGTCTGAGTGGGATTTCAAAGTGTGAATAGCCTAGGAGGAAGGTATTTTGTTAGGGGAACTTCTGTGAGCCTCTGTTCGTGTTAGTAATAGACATGCCCACTTTCTCTTATGCTCAGGGTGCCTTGATGTGATCACTTGACCCTGAAGTGGGAGTCCTTTCTCCCTCCCACTTAAAAAACCTGTGAGTTGTCTTAAAGCTTCTTCAGGCTTAGGAGCCACCTGGGGTGAAATGCCTCAAAGCACGGAAAGAGATCGTGTGTGTATGTACACACACATGCGTGCACACACACTGAGCAGCTCAATAGCTATAAAATGAGGACTCTGGGTTCTGTCTCCCTCTTGTTCTTCTTCTTCTTCACAACATAAAAATGCTAGATAAAATATGAGAAAAAAGTATCCGAGTTTGAAAGCACAGGAAAGATACTATCCAGATGCCATAGAAGAGCAAATTCATACCTCAAGCAGTAAGTCGGAGTTGAAGCCCAGTGATTGAGGTGGCAAGGAGTCCACATGTGTGCCTTAGGGGCTGGGTGTATATCGCCCTTGTCCACTTTCTGGCTGTTAAAGCCCCAGACCCTGTGCTGGATGAAGTAGAGGGGGCTGGCAGCTAAAAACATACTCTGTGCACAAAGCCTGGAATCTGGGAAAAGTTGTCCGGTCCACAAAATCTGCATTCTCCAAACCGCCATATGCCCTGCAATTAAGCCACCTGCCAAGGCTTAGGTGAATGTAGAGGCCATGCAGGCAACTGGAATTCTAACAATGTGGGGAAAACTCTTAGCTAAAAACAAATATAAAAACTGGAGACCACCATAGAAACAAGGAGGACCCCAAAAGAAGCAAGCTTGAAACTAATTCCCCCAAAATCTGCTTATAAAAAGCAGTACCCATATTGAGTTGACTCAGAAGTCAACAGATGAAGCGTACGCAAAGCACAGAAGGAGACTATCATGAGAGCAGCAAGTTGACTGGCCTGAATACAGCCATTTCGAGAAAAGTGACTAAAAAATCAGTATGTGAAAGATGCAGTGAAATGAATAGTGTACACTACACCTGAGAACAACACATGACAAGGAATAAGACAATAAAATAACATGCAGATTTGAAAATGTATCAAAAAGATTTTTGTTTAAATATGGTAACTATTACCATGCGTCTATTCTTTTTCTACGCAGAAAGGCACCTAAAAGGACAAGGAAAAACAATGAGATGACCACAGATAAAGAACCCTAAGTGCTATAAGGAAAAAGGACTTCTAAAAATAAGCAAAATGATCAATGAAATGGAATGTAGAAAGCTTAGGAATTAGAAACACCGTGTACCTCTGAAAGCAAAGTAAGAAATGGATCTTAAAAGCAGAAAAGTCAATTGAGACTCTCTGCAAGAAGTAGCTAGATTCCAGGTTTCCTCCTTTCTTCTCTCATTCCTTCAACTACAGCAAAAGATAAAGATTATTCTGAGAAAAAGAGCCTTTTAAAGCTCTGTATGCCCAGATGCCATGCCCAGGTGAGGGCAGGGGGTAGTGCCATTCAAATCACAAACAGGAGAATTCAGTAAAAATTATGTATTTATGGAACAATAAAACTCCTTATCCTCCTCTCCCACTTAGTTCCAAAGTGTAGGCTCAAAACCCCAAGGGAAGATGCTGATACATTCTAGATTGGCTAAGTAGAGTGATCCAAGAGAGAAGACCTAGGGATATTAGTATTCTGGCAGCCCCCAGAATAGCTTCTGGATCTCTGCTCAATTTGCCTCCAATTCAGTTTACCATTTCACAAATCCTCCCATGGATGCGGCTTACACTCAACATGTTAGTGTCCCTTCTTATTTAGGAATGAATAGTGGATCACTAGTTGTTTGTGGAAATCCCTGAAATAAATCAAAAGGCAAAAAAAAAAACACCCAAAACAAAACAAAAACAAAACACACACACAAAAAAAAACAGCGAAAGAACTCAGAAGGAACAACGCAATGTATGGCACGAAAAATTAAATACATGCACTCCCACACATATGATCAGGGAGACAAGAGAAAATTGCTCGAATCAAGAAAATAATTTTTCAAGGAATTCTCAACCAACAAGAATGAAAATATGGAAATGAAAATTATAAGATTTAATAGAATGTTTGGAAATAAAGTAGAGAAAATTAATAAGAAGTCTAAGAAAAAGGCAAAGATTTCACAATAGAAAAGGAGGCCAGGCATGGTGGCTCACCCCTGTAATCTCAGCACTTTGGGAGGCCGAGGTGGGTGGATCATGAGGTCAGGAGTTCAAGACCAGCCTGGCCAAGATGGTGAAACCCTGTCTCTACTAAAAATACAAAAATCAGCTGGGCGTGGTGGCATGCACCTGTAATCCCAGCTACTCGGGAGGCTGATGCAGCGAATTGCTTGAACCCGGGAGGCGGAGGTTGCAGTGAGCTGAGATGGCACCATTTCACTCCAGCCTGGGTGACAGAGCCAGACTCCATCTCAAAAAAAAAAAAAAAAAAAAAAAAGGAGTAGTGGAAAGTTTTTAGAGAATTGCTTTAGAATATTCACTCTCTGACTTACAGTATTTTCAGAAAAAGAGAACATGTAAAATGGAAGGAAAGAAATTATCAAATAATTTATCAAAGGAAATAAAGGAAAAATTCTCAGAACTAAGATACTGCTTTTTCAGTCTGAAAGAGCCCGCTGAATATCCAGGATAATGAGAAAGCACGTAGATACCCACCTACCCTCTTCCCCAAATACATACACACACACACACACACACACACACACACTCTCATACAGATACACACACAGCACACACACACACACACATATACACACTCATACACACACACCACACATATATACACACCACACACACGCACAGGCCCCCTCCACACACATACACTCACAGACCCATACACACACACACACACATATACACACATACTCACACACCACACACACATATACAAACATACCACACATACACACCACACACACAGATACACACCACACACACATACACATACACATACTCACAGGTACACCACACACACATATACATACACATCACACACACATACACAAATACCACCAAACACACTCACGCACAGATGCATACACACACCACACACACACACCACATGCAAACATGTACATACACCACACACACACAGACTCCCCCCAAACACACTCACACACAGATGCACACACACCACACACATACACACCACACACAAACATATACATACACCACACACAGACACCCCACACACACATACACTCACACACAGATACACACAGC